>NC_138958.1:11355000-11752500 GCF_965226115.1 Aulonocara stuartgranti
GTGCTGTACATCGAGGAAGAGGAAGGGAACCGAAGATGGAAGCAATAAAACATTTCCAGTCATGCTGTACCACAGATTTCTAAGGAAAGCTGGTATATTTCTATCTGATATTATTTCATGTGCTCAGCACAGTCTGCTTTTTTCTTTTCATTTCTATATTTTTCTTCTTCTACTTCATTCCTATCCTGTATGTCTTATCTTTGCTCCGGTTTCTGCATCACTCTGACCCGCTGTGATTGGGCCTCTGACTTCTGTTTCCACTTATACCTGCTGTAAACCACAGCTGTTGGGTCTACTGCAGCCTAGCCAATAGGCAGCACCCAGTAGTCAGACACGTCTACGCTCAGCTGTTCATTATTGATATACAAAGAAGGGCCTGGACTTAGCTGGAAAACCACCGGTCAATATTATTGAACTGCAGTCAATCTAGATCAGGGCTAAGCCGGAGACTGCAGAGCCGATACGGAGCCACAGAGTCTGAGCGTTCGAGGGGCCGTATCTCTCAAGGGTCTGAGCTCATGTGTGGGAAAGTCACGAATGCGAGAGCCCCTTCCACGGCTTCAGTCTCATTCCCGAGCGTGACCCCACGCTTCAACGCGTTTTGTGTGAAATCTCCACAGCCACCATCGTGACCTTAACCCTTCGCCGTAGCCTCCCCCCTCATTCATCACCATGCGCATTTGGCTGTAACCCAACACTTCACATCATGTCGTGGGTGAGAGAAATGCAACGGAGGAAAAGGGAGTAGGAGCGAGAAAGCGAGGGGTCAAACCTTCTGTAGGGATGAAGTTCAGGGGCCCTGGTTCCTCCGGGAAAGCCGAGCTAGCCGTTCGCAGCAGCCAACACAGCAGGAAGAAGTAGGAAGGGGCCACAGCTGCCATAGCAACCCAACTGCAGAGTCTGCGGAAATAGAAAAAGGGAGAACTCGGGTGAGGTGTGGTAGACACATTCACTAGCAGGCTAGTTCTCTCGAGTTCATCTTTGTATTCACACAGCATCTGCGTCTCCGTCCTGTCGGGAGGGGAGATAAACATCTGCTCAGGGTGACGGATTAAGTCACAATGACAATAAATAAATAAATACTAAAATACTAAATACATCCACTCCAGGAGAAGTGTCCAGTCAGCCACCTCTCACTGTGGCATCACCACATCAAACATCACATCACAATGACACATCCAAATCCTACGGGAAAGAGACATCAGAGGAAAAAGAGAGGTTGACATCCTGTCAAAGACAGAGGACAACGTATGTCCCATACACCGATCGATAAAACCCTCTGTGGGCATAAAGGGAGAGAGACAGGCTCGATACGCGTCACGTATTATCCAGTATGAGAGACAGAGAGAAAGAGAAGTGGTGGTTTACTTAAATGAAATGCTTTCCAGTGACGCAAATCATTTTTCACCGGGCAACACCGAGACTTGTAGGTCTAGAACGTAATTCATGTGGAAATACAAATGATACCCAAATGAAGTTAGCCTACACAATCCATCTGCAAAACGATGGCTCCAGCACTTAGCCTTGAAGGAGGAAAGCACTCAGAATTGATATCAACTTAAACCGCAAACCTCAAAAGGTATGACGAGCTGGCTACCCCCCCCCCCCATCTCTGTTTGTGAGACTGAGCTGCCAGAGAGAACTTTATAAAGTTGTTATAGTCTTAAGATCTGACTCATCTGTAATTATAGTAAATTTCCTGCCTTGCAATAAATTGTGTTTTCAAAGGAATTCCACAGAAACACGGCAATTTACAAAGCCCCACAGCTCCACACTTATCTCATGGCGTCATTTGCTTTGAAAATCTCGCGGGGAGGCAGTCCCCTCCACCCCCACCACTGCAAACACAAAGCATTTTCTTTTACAGTGATGCACAATTGCAACATCTAACAACACCTGACATTTGAATCTGGATTTCTTTATGCAAAATGCTTTAACATTTGCCTGTGGTCACAGGCGCGCATGGTGTAACGCTGACTGTACAGTGTTGTTATATCTGCTGTTGTTTCCATCAAAGGGCATCGGTGATGCTCATTTCCACCTCCATGTTTTTATCGCTGACTTTTACTAGAGTAACTTGAGTGCATCATTCCCTGTTAAAAAAGTCATCACGCCTCAGTTCAGGTGACCGTGAGCATCACCTCTTCCCCTCTGCCAGTGCCAAACAAACCTCCTCAAACCACAATCATGACAAATGTGATGCATACACTAACACCAGCAAATAAAAAAATACTACATTTCCAAAAACCTGCAGTCATGTGATACAGAAAGCCCTGCTAATCAAATTCACTTGATTAAGTGTGAGCACCTCTATAAAAGCAGCGTCTGCAGTTTGTTGGTCTGTATGTGTTAACGCAGTCTTCCTAGAAGGAGACATCTGTGCACTACTCAGAAATAAGAACTCAATCTGAGACTGTACAGGCCTCAGTCAGCCTGTTAAACTTAACATTCATCATCAGTACAATTAGAAACAGACTGAACAAGTGTGGCTTATTTGGAAGGGTTACCAGAGAAACTCTGCTCTCTAACACAGGGGTGGGGGAACTCCAGGCCTCAAGGCCCAGTGTCCTGCAGGTTTTAGATGTGTCCTTGATCCAACACAGCTTATTTAAATGGCTAAATTACCTCCTCAACATGTCTTGAAGTTCTCCAGAGGCCTGGTAATGAACTAGTTATTTGATTCACGTGCGTTGACCGGGTGAGATCTAAAAGGATGATCTGATATCGTCGTGTTGGTGTTGTGGCCACATCATCATAATAAATGTTGTTCCAGGTTTAACATTGCAAGTGACCAATCACCAGAGATGGGCAGTAACGCGTTACTTGTAAAGCGTTACTGTAATCCGATTACTTTTTTCAAGTAACGAGTAAAGTAAGGGATTACTATTGCAAAAACGGTAATTAGATTACCGTTACTTTCCCATAGGAACGCTGCGTTACTGCGTTACTAAAACCGTGATTTTTTTTGCAAGAATGTCTCATGACAGTGACGTAAGCAAGTGCGACGTTCGTGACAACAGCTGTGTGCAGATCAACAATGGATAATATATCGAGTGCGGGAGAGAGTATGAGCGTGCAGCGTTTAAAGCGTGGAAGTACTGACCTTACTTTGAGTTTGATTCCATTAAAAGTGACAAAAACATTAGTGTCCGTTGTGTGTGGGAAGAAAACTTCTTTTTACAGCGAAAAAACTCCCCTAAACTTCCAAGCAAGCACCGAGTGCGCTACCACGTAATGGGAAACTCACAGAGAAACTCGCGGATTCTTCCACTGACCGCTGCAGCACACCTGCACCACGGTAAACCTCCGCATACCCCACTCCTGCCTTACAGGTGAAAATAGAGCAAAAGGGCCGCTAGTCTTTGATTTTATTTATTTTCTGATGTGTTTTATTTGCATCTATTTGAAAGACTGAGTGTAAACACAAAAAATATATATATTTTATTTGCTGGAATGTGCAGAAAATAGGTTTAAATATAAAACAAATTTCTTCCAGTCAGAGAATTTTGCATATAATTACATTTTTGCTTCAGGCATAAAGTTAAAAGATTAAAACTAATAAAACAAGTTAAAAAAAAAAAAAGAAGAGACTTTTCCATTTGATTACATTTTGTATGATGGATTATGTGGAAAAAGTAGAATTGGGCTGAAAGATCTATCGCTTTATCACCTATTCAGGTTGTAAATCGTGTATTTAAAAAGTAACTAAGTAACTAAGTAATTAATTACCTTTGAAAATAAGTAATCAGTAAAGTAACGGGATTACTTTTGGGGGGAAGTAATCAGTAATTAGTTACTGATTACTTTTTTCAAGTAACTTGACCAACACTGCCAATCACATTGTTGTGACATAATACTTTTGCAAGCCAAGGGCTTCATTCATTTATGAAATTCCAATTTTGCAAGGACAATATGTATAATGTTTACCGTTTATTAAAGAACAGTATCCTGAAATGCAAAGAATTCAAATTGCTGGATCAGCGGACAGAGGCGGTTTCTCACAAGTTAAGTAGATTTTTTTTTACGGCGTTTTTTTCCGAAGTCGCAAAAGTATGACATCACAACAATGTGATTGGTCACTTGCAATGTTGAACCTGGAACAACATTTATTATGATGATGTGGGACCAACACCGACACGAGGATATCAGATCGTGCCGTCTAAAATCTGCAGGACACCAGCCCTTGAGGCCTGGAGTTGTTACCCCTGCTCTAAAATAAGCACGACAGCACGGCTTAGAGTTGTACAAAACGCAAGACTTCTGGAACGATGTCCTTTGGACCTACAAACCAGAGTGGACCTGTTTGTCCATGATGCACAGCAGCACATTTGGAGAAAACCAAACACCTCATACTGACTGTGAGCACGGTGGTGGAGGGATGGTCTGATCTATATAAATGAAACTCAAGTGAATGATCTCCTCTGTATATCTGGAGTTCTAGAGTTAAATGCGAGGCTAAAGCTTGGACTAAACTGGGTCATCAACAGGACAAAGATCCCAGCACACAGCAGCAAACCTCAAAAACACAACGGCTGACAAAGAATCGCTGGTGGTGGACCTTCAGGGACCTGCGCATAAACGAATGCTGCAAACCTCAACGAGCTGAAGCAACGCTGTGAAGAAGCATCTCCCAGATGTCCTCCACAATAATGTGAGAGATAAATTCACACAGAAAACCATCGCTGCAACTTACTGCTGCTAAAAGTTGGTCTACAATCATGCGAGTACCTATGTGGTAACCTAAACATCATCAGCATTTCAGTGGACAGCACAGTACACGAGGTTGTGGAGGTTTTGGTAAAACTAACCAGCAGTTAGTTCACTGTAATGTTTGTGTTAATGAAAGAGAAAAGGCTGCACGAGCCTCGGTCTGTAGTCACCGTCAGTCTCTCTCCTACACACGCCCTCTTTTTCCCGAAGGATACAAGCAGCCATTGTGCAGCTCATCTCTTTAATGGAGTCTCAGACATAACCTTATCGGGACATATAATCTTTATGGGACATTTCTCAAATTCCCCGCACTGACATCAGAATAAAAGTGAAAGGAATGCTAATTACTCAACACCCACAAGCAAATTACGGGAGACGAAGGGGAAAAGAGTCAGAGGGAGAAGAAAGGAGGTCATGGGGTAGAGAGAAAGAGAGAGAGATGGAGTGGGAGATAAGTGGGAAAGAGTAAGAAACAGGGAGAAGATGAGAAGTCAGGAAGCCAGTATATCCAATCAGAGATTCTATTGTTTCTGCTATTAATAATGTATGAATAAATGCCAGGCGGTATGCATTCGATTAGTATAATTAGACACCCAGGGCTATACAATTTCATTGGACAGCAGAATAAGTAGGTACACCAGTATTAAACCAAGTAAGTGTGTGTGTGTGTGTGTGTGTGTGTGTGTGTGTGTGTGTGTGTGTGTGTGTGTGTGTGTGTGTGTGTGTACACATGCAAATGGTTCTGAGCCAAAGCATCTCCGTAATTATGACAAATGGCAACAGCCAGTCCATTCAGCAGCATCGCTGCATGATGCAAGCTGTACAGTGCTATGCCATTATCATTGAACCAAGCATACTACAAGTCACATATACATTTTGCCATTTGTAGGAGACACTAATCCGAAACATTCAACCCCAGGGTGCTATAGCGCTCCGTGTTTAAAATTAAAATGGCAGTAGATGTCACTGAAGTCATATTGCAGTTGGCACATCGTGTGGACTCCCTGGATTACAAAAAAAACCCAAACTACACTGTCAGTGGAAAATTGTCAGCTCTTGCACCGCGGGGGTACTGTTCCAATGTTGTGACACATAAATAAATACAGGGACTGAGCTGGATTGTGGGAACAATCCCAAAAGCCCTTCTTGGGTGCCAAATAGTTAACACAGATAGCAAATGACAACTGTGGAGGAAAAACGCAAACATTAGCTGGTCAAGCTTACAGTAAGTCCGAGTGCTCTCAACTCAGCAGCACAGCTGAGTTTCCACAGAGTCGTTGGTCTGTGCGACTCAAACGCCGTCTCAGACCGATTCGATTGGGTTTTTAGGCAGGTCATTTTCAAGCTGTCAAAAAGGTGGGGACGGGGTGAATGATTTCCTCTGTGGCCGACTTATATAACAAATCACCAGCCAATCAATGATATCTACAGTCTTAAGCAAAGCCCTAATGAAGACTAATGCCGATCTGATAAGGACTCCAGAACACAGACTTGAAAGAGAAGAGGAAACACTCAGACGGGGAGTGTCGAGTTGGATGCTGGTTATAGATAGATACTGACCCTCTGCTGCAGGGGTCTGGGTACTTTGCATGCAAATAGAACACCTCCTCATCAAATGAAGACGCTAATATGCTCTGAAATGCTTTTGTCACTTATTACCGTTGCCATGGCTCTCGCTTCCTCCTCTCCTCGGTCCAACTTTTCTTCTTCCCTTTACCATCTCGTTATGCTCTCGCTTCTCTCCCGCGCTGCCTTAACCCCAGTCTTGATGATGTGCATGTTCTCATTGTGCTTCTATCGCACAGCTGTGAGGTACTCGCGCTAAAAATTTGGATGAAGAGTTGAAAGAAACCCGAGATTATGCGTGTCCTAGATATAGCGAAAATGGTAATGAAATGGAGCGGTATTAATGGGAACACAGCGGTGGTGGTTTGGGTATTTATGATTGAAATATTTAACAGGGAGGGTTTTGAGTATTATGCAGGGGTATCAAACAGTACTCAAGCAGTAGTCTGTAATATAATCCTTTTTCACACTGGTCGCATTGAAAAGCCTGCAGAGGAAGAAGGAACACAAATGCGATGTATTTCGACTCAAATCCTATTATTACCATTTTATGAGGCAAATTTTTCTTTTTGACAAAAATGTGGTGTTTGCAGGTAATGTGTGTATTTTTCCTGTAATAGCAATAGCTCATGTGATTACTTTGACATGTGATGCACGGCAAACGCTCAGTAACTGACCCACAAAGTATAACCTAGCTGCGCGCTTGTATGGTATTTCAGTTTCATTGCTTCCATCAACAAACTGGAGACTTTATACACTCGCCGCTTAGCACCAAATACCAGCAGGCAGCTGAAAAGCCAGATTTTTACTTACTGTAAGGAGTTAGTGGAGAACAAAAGCAAGGGGTGAATAGTGGATGTACTTGAAGGTGGACAGGAACACTACTCCATATAAACGCTCACTTTCTTCTGCTCTGCTTGTGAACAACTTTTTCTATTTGCAAGCTGCTGCCCTCTTGTTACCGCTAAAGCTAACACTAGCGCTACCAGTGCCAGAAGCTTGTTTTCATTGTGAATAAAGGTCTGCAGATGTAACTCAGTGGAGACAACAAAAACGTGAAGGCTTTAACAGTGAAGTAACTTGTGTTAGAGGAGACACACACATGGAAAGAGACTTTGAAAGAGGGATTAATGTTCCAAGAAGTACTCCTTCGCCTCAGGGCGAGCTACACCAGGTTGACCTTCAGGGTTTTGTACATGAGGCTGCTGCTACATGGAAAGGGATATAAAGCATGCAGCAGAGTATTTTGTGAATGTTCTACTTAAATATATCTCATAGATTTCCCAGGGGCCGGCCTAATTGTCATATTAGTGAAAGAGGAGAGGCTGCTTTATGGAGTGTGCACAATCAATGACAGGTGATAGCCCGATGCTGCTTGGATCTCCTTCAGTCAGGATTCAATAAGCAGCGGGGTTGTGTGGAAGTAAGGGAATGAAAAATAAGACGTGAGAACGGAGGCTCAGGAGGGAGGGTTTAAGGCAAAGATGGAAACAAACTGCAATGAAACAAAATGAGGCTGGAGAACAGAGAGGACAAGGCAGGACAAAGAAGAAGACAAAAATAAGGCACCGCAGGGAGCGATGAAGGGAACCAGAGGTGAAAGAGAAACAAGCGAGGCATTCAAACGGAGACGAGGAGTCACACCGGAAATACAGACGGCGAAGCCAAAGAATGTGCGGAATGAGAGAGACAAAGAGAGGATGAGCGTCGCCAGATTTATCTTCACCCTGAGCCAAAAGCAGACTAGTGGGAAGAACTTATGGCTCTGCACTTTTCTGGTTTTCAACTCATCTCAAGCGATGACATCTTTCTTTATCTCTTAACGTGCACATCTAAGTAACATACTGGAAAAACATGTGCTAACGTACCATAAACATGCTAATGGATTATCAGACTGTTATATTAATCTGTGTACCCCTGAGACCCCGACCTTTTAAAGTCAGTGATTCAGTGTATTGAAGACATAATTAACTAGACGAACAACTTCCTGCAAATCAAAGACAAAACGCTTGTTATTAGGGCCAAGCTTAAAACGTGACAGGAAACTTCTCTAGAAACACACAAAGGTCATAAATCTGAGCGGTATTGTTGATTGCAACCTTATGTTTTATGGCAAAGCCTCAAAATGTTGGCTTTTGTGGCCCTGTTTTTCTTCCTGTTGCAGGGTTTTGTAAGACCCAGCCCCCCGTGTTTCTTACTCATTACATTTCCCAAATGTGATTATGACTCTTTGTCTCTTTATTCGCTTGCTTGTTCCTCTTTTATAGTTACTTCCTGTTCACTTTCTTGTGTTTCGTCTTATTCCTGCCTTTGTGATTGTCTGGCCTCTTTGATTAATTTCACCTGCATGTTGTTCCCTAATAAGTTTCCTGTGTATTTTAATTCCAGCCCTTCCTTTATTTAAATGTCAGTCCTTCTGCTTTCTTATCTGCTCGCGTAGCCTGTAATTTTGGTTTTTGCTTTTCATTTTCTTCCTCTGCACTTTTCTGCCAGGACCCTGCAGTGCCTTCACTTCTTCTTCTCTGTTTCATTTAAGTGTATGCATTTATGTGTTGTGTTTGATAGATGTGGGCATACCTGATTAATGCTAAAGGAAAGATCATGAAAAAACTATTTAAGGGTAGTACAGCTAAGGTCAGATAACTAAAACAGCGTGAAATCAAAGAGTGGACGTCAGAATTATCCTTTAGGCACCAAATGTTTAAGGATGGTGGGATGATGAACTCCTGCTCTATTATGGCTGCAAAATTCCTGCAGCGGCTGATTCCTGATAAGAAAACAGAAACGTAAAAGCTCCCGGAGCTCTTATTTCCCTCACTGGGCTTCTGATTAATTACAGACATGATTAATATTGGACTTTTTCAACACAGTAGCATTCGGCCAATCGGGTGCAAGCTCATTTTTACAAGACTTAAATCAAAAGCAGTTGTGTTTCGATCTGTTTTTTAATTTTATTTTACTGAATATTCAACGGGCTCCAACATCAACAGTGTAAATAACAGATTGGAAACATTTGTTTTCCCCGTGGTTGTTTTTCTCTTTAAACTGTTTTGTGTTTAAACCGCGTCTGGTTGTTCTCCGAGTCTCTGCCGGAATAAAACCTCGTACATTATGTTCTTGCGCTTTTGGGAAATGCACCTTAAATCTGCTGTGCTCGCTCAAGACAGCGATTCCCTCTCTACCATGCTGACATACAGCACGTACGCCGTACACTTTAGATGACATGCACACAACAAAACACACCTCCTTTGGGCATTGTGCCTCCTCCGAGCCCGGCCACTGTCTTGCCTCCTCTCTCTCTTCCAGGGCTAATGTAAACATTATGTCGGAGTTCCCTCCTCTGCAGTGAAACACACACAACTTCTTCTTGGGACTTGAGTGACCCGCGGTCTGTTTACTAGAAATTTGCATCAGCATGAAATCCCAGAGCCGTAAGAAAGACAAAAATCACACACTTTTAAAGGAAGAGAGGAAGAAAGTCAAAGTGGTTAAAGAAGAGAGAAAGGGGAGGCGGTGTACAGAGTCAATGAAAAATGAAGAGTGACCTTTTTCCACAGAACACTGATTTTCCCATGTGCTGACAAAACGGCAAAGATTTATGTGGTGAGAAATATGTGCAGCATGAGCAGAAGGACAAAACGTTTCTTTAACACTCCTCTTTTATCAGACTCGAATCATGAGAATGTCTCCTCTGTCTCTGCTACCTGACTACTCCCGTGGTTAGTACAGTATCTCCTTTGTGTGTCTAATAGATGTATAATTTCAAAGGATTTAAAGGTTGGAGCTGGAATAAGATAATCTTTGACTCTTTCCTCTTACACGTGGATGTGCTCCTATTAACGGGTGAGAAGGAGCTCGATGAAAGACCGCATGACGGCGCACAAATGTAATACTTGTAATAGCTTATTGTTGATGAATGGATATCTTTGAGTTTTTCTGAGCTCTCCCCAGAGTTGTGTCGCTGTCATTAACCTTCACAGTCCTCAAAATTACAGCTGTGAAGACATCAGGAGACAGTCACAATCTAGAAGGAGCAGAACAAAGAATTTGCAGCGCTGGCTGGCTGCCGACGTCTGCGGGTTAATTATAGGTTTGCGTTTCAGGAGGACTCTCCAACGAAACCCGCAGAGATAACGCTTTTATTCTTCTATTTTCCATCCAGCGTGTTACCTCTCCGTGCTCAGCACACCTTTTTGCGTCTGAGCACCTCTCGCCATGGTGGACATCGAAACAGCGACGCATAAAACACGGAGAAACGTGGTGTCACATCACAACAGCAGGGATAGCCCTGACCTTTTGGCTTCCCACCAGTTTACAGCCATCATTAGCAGGGCAGAGATCAGGGGCCAAGGCCATAAATCAAACTCAAACATCCATGTAGGAGAAACCCAGCTATACTGCAGTAAAAATGAAAAGAAAACACACTCTCAGACCGGTGGGAGTCTAAAAGTAACTGCATCCATCAGGACTCGTGGCTCCATAAAGTCAGTAAAGAAAAAACATAAGTGGCGATAATCTCCAACATGGTTAGAACAAAATACAGAAACCTCGCTAATGGCAATAAGAGGTTCTGCAGCATGACAGGACCCGGCTTGATGTGATTATTCTGGAAAAAACCCACAAAGGACATGTATTATCCTACACAAACACACAGAAGTAACTCGACGGGGCAGCATGCTCCCATCTGGAGACTGCTCGGCCTTTCTGCTTTTGAATCAGGAGAGCTGGATTTATCGTAATGGCAACAAGCGACTGTCAGGGGGCGAGTAGGGTCACACGGCAGGAACAAAGCAGGACACTTTAAATGGAGGACAATCCTCACTTTTTTGCACAGTAACACTTATTTGAAAGCGTGCTTTTCATAAACGATGCTGCTGCAAGCGGTGAATTCCTGAAGTCACAGAAACAACAAACGCTGAAAGTGGTGTCTTACAGATACACGAGGACAGACATCTCGAGCTCTGAGAGAAAAAGATCCCCCGTAACTTTAAACTCTGGTTTGCACAGTCGTGATGTACAGAGTAACACGACAACTAATCACACGCATTGGATGACAAACCGTGTGAGAAAGGACAAAGACGAGAAACACGGTGGTCTCTGAAGAAAGACAAATCGCAAGAATCTTAGACCTCTCTAGCATACGTCCTTGCCCTGTGCAGGAAGCCTGCACTGTTTGCTTTCAAGGATGAATGCTAGAGTTAATGATGAAATAATTCAGCGAGCAGAGCAGCTATACAGGCCACACGCTATAACATCCAAGAATAATGTTCCCTCAACTGTGTCCAGATTTTTTTTTTTTCTTTTGCAAATGTTGCAGGAAATCATCTCGTCAAAGGCGCCGCTGTGAACGCCCCCATCATAAACAGCTTCTAAGAGACAGGGGCGCACTGCAGAGTATCTTCTCTCAGCAGACGGCTGACAGATCAGGCCTGGCACCAGTAAAGATATAAAAAAGAAGTGTACCTGCAAGTCCTCAGCTTTTGATTTCACATTGACACTCGCACACACGCATGTCCCTGTGCGCAAAATCAGCATACACTCGTTCTCCAGGATTGGACTCACACACGCATCTCCTTCCTCCTCCTTCTGACCCCGTCTCCTCACCTCCTTTGTCCTCTCCCTCCACCGATCAGCCAGAAATTCCAGTGTGAGTTCATGCACTACAGTAACTCTGGGTTCCACTTTCTGCTCTGGCCTTCCCTGTTGCTTTGAATGTCACACCTCACACACACACACACACACACACACACACACACACACACACACACACACACACACACACACACCGTGATGTCAATCAACAGTCGTCTCCAGCTGACGACTGTGCACACAAGGCAGCTGTGAACAAAGACACACTGCTCTGTGTGTGTCGAGGAGCAGCTCCAAACTCAAAACAAACAAACAGAAATAAACACACGCGCACACACATGCATTTTCATTGCATTGCAGGCATAACTCCAAGGTCTGGCTTTGTGCAAGTTTGATCCCCCTCACCATGTCTGAGGAGCATGTTAATCGGCGGAGGAGGCTGCCAGCTCAGCCGTATACGTCTATCTCTCTTGTTCTTACTCCCCGTGTTTCCGTCTCCGCCTCTATCTGCATCTATTCTCTCCAATCTGTCTTTGCTCGAATCAAACCTGCACCTCATTGTATTTATCTCGCATTCCTCTACTTCTCCTCCTGTTCTCGCTCGAGCTCTCGTCCCATCACAACAAATCATGTCTGTCTTTTCGCTCCTACATTTTAATGCACCCTCCCACCCCACGGGGTTAGACTGATGGGATTTAAAATACTAAAGAATGGATGGCTTATTTAGAAGAGGCCGGGTGAAGATAGCTCACTTTTACCCACCCGCCTGACATCTTATTGCCCTCTTCTTTTTCCCTCCCTCCCTCGTCAACCTCAGGTCTCTGCCACCTCCGTGCTCTGATGGTTTGGCGTGTGTTTGTGCTGAAGTAGATTTGGTTCCGGTGACTGGATGCGGGTGAGTAGCTGTGGGATGCTGGATGAGTTTCACAGGACGGGTTTTTATAGAATGAGCTTTGAAAGCTGAAGGGCAGAAAGAAAGAGGAAGGGAAGATGGCAAGAGCAGAGGGTTGTGTGGAGAGGCATACAGCAGCTTTGTGTGTGCAGAGACACTTCTCAACTTAAAGTCACAAGGCAGGGGAGTGAAAGGAGGTGGTCAGCTCATGAGTGCAGACACTGATAACAATGGTGAGACAGATGACAAGGGATTGGAGCAAAGTGGGGGCAGAAGAGAGGAAATTAGAAGAGAAGAAGAGCGCTAAGTGCAGTCAATTTAGCGACCAGATCATTCAACAGTGTCACATGTGAAAAGCGGATGCACAAAAGAGGGCCTTTAGCCTTATTAAACAATAGCGCAGAGACACAAATTAAAGAGCTGTAGTTCGCTCGACCTGAATCACCCGGGCAGGCGGTCAAAGATGATGTCTTCTGGCTGTCCTCATTTCTTTATGTTACCCCACAAGGCTCACGGGCTTGGCCTCCATTCTTAAAAGTAAATGCATTCACATGACACACTTCACAGATAACATCCCAGCAGGGCTTTTCTCTGCTCACTCACCCAGCAACATCCACTCATATTTGCATAAAACGGGCTCAATCGCCTCCTCGCTGGTGTACGTGTTTGGCGATGTTTCATTTGCAATCCGCCACCTTCCACGGCAAATACGAGCGATGAAAGCCGTTTCCTTTGGAAGTAAAAGCCACCCTGCCTCGCACATCAACTTAATTCAGTAAAAACATGTGCAGGGAAATACAGGGGTGAGCTCGCACCTTACAGCTCAGGTGAGCTCTGCAGGACATTCACGGCACTGACTGTGCAGTGCAGGCTGGAGTACAGAACATTCTCAAGGATACGTGAGCTGGAAGGCTGTACGGGGAAGCGATTGTCTCTGTGTTACCTGTCATGAAGTCAGTGGAGAGGAATGAGGCAGCTCATCTGGGCTTTTAAAAAGCCACATAACAAAAACAAGAATCTAACACACGGCTCCATCAGCCCTCGCGCTCCTCGCCCCATTAAAGCCCTGGACTTTGTGCTCCTTCCATTCCAGCAGAATACTAGACATTACTTTGTTCTCTGAATACCACAGTAAGTGGTTCATTCATTGATTGGTGTTTCTGGGGGCTTTTGAGCACCAGGGTATAGGAGACAGGAGACAAGCCCCCTGCTGCAGCTGTTGACAGTGGCTGCCATTTGAAAACAACTGAGGAGAGGACAAACAGCGAGGTGCTGAAGTAATTCGCCCGGACTGGATTCGGGAGAATTTGTATTCTGCTGAGTGACAGACTGCACTGAGTTTGGAAAAAGCGTTCAGATTTGCAGCTCCTTCGCCTGGAATCAGCTGCAGGATCAACGAACACTAAAGAGCCACTTCACCTGCACGCCATCAGCTTTTACTAATTCTTTATGCACAGTGAAGTTTGCACATTTTGGTTGTTTCTGTATGAAGAGAAATTTGCCTCAAAAATGTTACAAATGTGTATGATATGATCCACATCTTTAATGAGTTTCTATCCTGGTTAAATGAAATAAAAAAAAACAAATTCTAACAATCTGTACGAACAAAAAGATCATTCACGTGGTTCACATATAAAGCACCTGCATGAGCCACATCTCTTTAAGACCCGCTTGTTCTACTTCTGCTAAAGTTTACAGCACTGTTGAGAGCGGCTCTGAACAGCCGTGAGAAAATGTAAATGTGACGGGTGTAGGTGGATCTACTTAAAGCTGCAAACGCCTGTAAAACAGAGCACGGCCTCGGGCCGCTCTGCTCTCTGGACTGTCACAGATATCGTCAGCGTTGGTCTGCACGTAGGCTCGACTGGTAAAGGATCTAAACTCCTTACTGTGTGCTTCTCAATGACACAAATGCAGTAAGAGGTATTCTTGTCAGTTTATTACTGGGGAAAGAGCACCCAGTCCATTTAAGCAGCTTCCACTCCCACTCAGACAGCATCTCACACTGGGCAAAAACAAACCTCCCTGTGGGAAGTGAGTCACGTGATGCAGCGAGGCGCATGATGTTGAAACGCCTGATGTAAAAAGCTCTATATGAACTGTAAATCATGCAAAATTGAATAATGTATGGGTTCGTTTTCAGCTAATCAATTAACAGCAGGTGGCGGCGGTTGATTTTTTAAGCGTGCTGCTGCACGTCTCTTGATGTTTCGCCATCTCTCTTTATGCGGCCAGCCGTGCGTACCGAAATAAAAGCAAAACGCAGCTCGACTCGACTCGAATTTTTTAAATTAAACCTAACAAAAAAAAGTGACAGCAAAACTGTAAAGCAGTCAGACCACGGTCTAGAAAATACTGAGAAGCACCACGAAGACTTTGGCACACATGAAAGTAAAGAGCATGTGCTGTGTTGTCAGTGCACATGGCAATTAGAAGTGAAGCAATGCTCGGGGCCTGGATTGATCCAACAACAACAGCCAACAACAACCTGCCTGTTATTGACAGATCTCTGGGGTTTCGTTGCTGCATAGAAGCCCAGAGGCCACTTTGCTGGGCACCAGCTTTCTCTCTGTCTCTCCCTCGCTCACTGTTCTTTGTGTGAAAAACAGCACTGTTCGATATCACCTCATGAACGTCAGGCTTGGCTTTCCCATCAACAAAGAAATACAGCCTCAGAGAAGGAGGCTGTTATTATTTAATGCTAACACTGGCATTGCAGTTTGATAAAGACCTTCCTCGCCTTTGGAGCTATGGCTTAGACTCTGCACGCTGGATATAAATTCAGTTTCTTTTCTATTAATAACGTGCAGATGATATTTCTGACTCAGAGCACTATTTGAAATATTTGCTCATCTTGGATCAAAGTTTTGCAAAACAAACGTTGCCACATTTACAGTCAGTGCCAACCCTGTTAAATATGGCCACAGTTTCACACAATGAGGTTGGCACATATATGAGGAATCACCGTGAACCGGAAACTCAGTGCCAAAGAGACTGCTCCAGACACTTAATCTACAACACTTTTTACTACTATGACTTTATGTGAGGTGCATTTTTATACAATGACATACATTTTATACATCATATAACAGTGTCATACCATGATATCAGTGGCACAACACTGAAATAAGCACAGGCACTCTGCCCAGCTAGAGCAACATCTCAGCCTTTGATGGAAATTAGCTAAAAAAAAAACCAACCAGTCACAACTGGTTCTGCTGGAGCTTTCTTCCTGTTGCAATGGAGTTTTTCCTTCCCACTGTTACCAAGTGCTTGCTGATAGGGGGTCGTCTGCTTCTCTGTATGTTTGTAGAGGCTTTACATTACAATATAAACCACATTGAGGTGACTTGTTGCGATTTGATGCCCTCTGAATAATTAACAAATTGAATTTTTTTATTTAGTATTTAAGAACTGATAGGATTTTTTTGTATATTATCATAAATATTCCTTCCTAATTTCCTTGAAATATCAATATATTGTCCATCCCTAGTGTGTTGGTATTTCAAAGTCCCAACCATGGATGGATGGATGAATGGGGAGGCCTGAAGCGTGGGTCATGTGCTGTGTGAATATTCGATAAAAAGCACTTAGGAATGAAAAAAAAACTGCAGTACGAATGGGTGAATGAGACTCGTAGTAGAAAGCACTACGCGCTTTATGAGTGCCAGTCCATTTAACTATTCAAACATACTATTGGCTGCTGTACGGGAAGCATTTTTGGTGTCTGAGGAAAAAGAAAGACAGCTGCAGTACACCCTTAAAATCCACCACAAACGATACAAACGATTACATGTAATGGCGTTATTAACAGCGTTACTTTTATCAGTAACAAGTAATCTAACTAATTACTATTTCTATTGTTACAACTCCGTTACTGTTACTAACAAGAAAATGCGGTGCGGTTGCGGCTGCAGCTGTGTTCAGCTTACCGCATCTTATATCAGTTGAACGGAATTAGCTGTCTACGTGAGTAATCTGGACGCTACAGCTTTAAGCAGCTGCGCGCTCCCCGACGATCACTTTTTGGCACAACACCTGGAGCTAAGGGGGCAAAACAATCGCATGAGTGCTGTTGTTTGGCTGAGGAAGAATAAAGTAGTCGTGGTAAGCCAATCACACGACTACTTCAAGATGACAAAGCAACAAGGTGATAACCAGAGTCATGATAAACAATATATATACGCGGCGTTTTTTCCTCAATAGTTTCGCCACGTTTAACTTCTAAAGATAAGGCTTGCATGCAGTCTGTGCTTATGGCGGCATCTTATTGAATCCAGAACACCTGATTGTTCTGTAAATAGTTTGAAATGGTTATAAAAAAAAGGGGGGTAAAAGGTAAATGGCTGCAAATAACTTTGTTGTTCGCAAAACTTGTGCATATGATTTTAAAATTGACAATTTATTTTTGCATTTAAAGTTATGAAATATGATTCAATAAACATGTTTGTGGTTGTTAGAGTAAAAATATAACTTTTTCTACTCGGATTTTATGTTTTTTGTCTGATTTTAGTTGTTGTGTTAATACAGTATGTCAAAATGAAAACAGAACTGTAAATTCAGACACCTGAGGTTGTGCTGAAAAGAATGATACCAAGCAAGGCAAAGTAAATCATTTTTAAAGGTGAAATGTAGAGGAAACATCAAAAGTAGTTAAAAATGGGCAATTATACCCTGGACTCCAGAGGGTTAAACTTTTTTTTTAAAGTAACGCAACAATTACTTTTCAAGTAATTAATTACTTTTAGAATCTTGTAACTCAGTTACTAACTCAGATACTTTTTTTGAAGCAGTAACTAGTAACTGTAATCAATTACTTTTTCAAACTAACTTGCCCAACACTGTATATGAGCCACATCATTCACATTAATTTAGGCTCGTCATGATGATGCTTCAGTAGTAAAAATCTTAATTACAAGTAAAAGCTAGCCAAGGTCCTGCAATCCTTTTCTGGAGAAAGAGAAACAGTGATTAGGCCGATGGGGGAGAAAAATAAAGAGACAGAAGAGATGTAAGCTCGGCATTCAAGAGCGAAGGAGCGCATAAATGAATTTTAGAGCCGGGGTGAGATGACACGGGGAGATAAAAACGAAAATAGAGGATTGGATTGGAATGGTGGGAGACAAATGGAAAGATAGCAGAGAGGCAGCCTTGCCAGCAATGTCGTAATGCCGTGCTCTCTTGCTGAAACAGTTTGGCTCATGACAAGATAAGGACAGCCATCACAACCCGAGGCTCCATTTTTACTCATCCCAAGTGGTGGCTGGATAACACTTGCAACACTCTCTTCTCCCACACGAGGAGCTCCTTTCGCTTAAAACACGCACACGTAGACACATAATTGCCAAACAGAGAGAAAAGACACAAGCGATTAGCTGTTGCAGTGGCATTAAATGAAATTTAAGCACCACCGCTAAAGGACAGACACAGTTCATCAATTCGTGCACTCCTGAATGAGACCATGGGCTTTATCATCCTGTGGCTGTAACGGCTGGTCTATTTCTCTTTTCTCTTAGCATTTTTTATATTGCAGACCGCAAAGAAGAGGCCAGTGTGTTAGTCTATATTTTAGAGTATGAGAGCTTTTTAAGGGGCTTCTTGGTGCTAATCAGAATGAGTCATACTGTGGGAAATCTGTCAGCAAGATGAAGAAAGTGCAGGCGGGGAGGGAAAAAGGCGTGAAGGAAGCAACAACGGAGGTCTGAATAACCAAACATTCATACGGTTGCTCGTTAACCGCATCATCCACTCCTTACTGTTCTCACTTGTTTCTTTCCCTGCGTCACTATTTCCTCCTCTTTATGTCACGCACTCGCTCCCCGCTTCCACAGTTCGCCGTGTCCCTCAATGACAGCAGGCGCTATGGCAACAAGGCACTCAGTCCTGCAGAGTCTCAGTAAACATGGGAATCAACACGTGCGTGGATGTTGGACTGCATGCATGTGCGTGATTTACCACAGACATGGATGCTCTGCAAGACTCTGCAGCTGCTAAGCTAATCACCAGCATCTCCCCGAATAAAAAGTTAGAAATGAGTAAACAGTTAGAGTGCGACACCCCCACATGTTCACATCCACACCTGTGGCCAGTTTAAGATCAACAGTTACCTTTTACGTGCATAACACAAGAAAGCTGAGCAGTCAGATTGTATCGAGAAACACTCATCATCAGTTTACACTCAGTAAGATACAGTCGGTGCAGCATACTTCATAACTAACCTACCAGGATTTTCCAGGTCATTAAGAAATCATTAGATTTCTTCAAAATATGTATTTGTACGATTGACTGCCAGTAGTCATCGAACCGTTCATGTTTGCGTTGCAGCTAGGACAGCTAGCAGGTGAGCGCTCATCTCAGTGAAAAATATAAAATATGGTTGTCACACTGATGGACAGGAAAATATCCTACTTAATGCCATTTTCAGCCAGGGTCTGAAAAAATGACAAAAAATGAAAAAGGCATTTTTTTAAAAACAACTTAAAGCACCACAAACAAAACAAATGGTAAGATTGCACTATTTGTAAGCTGTCTGTGGCAGTGCTGTGCCTGTGGTGGAGTTGTTGATGCCTCTCTTCCTGTCTGGCAGCTAGCAAACTTTTCTCAGCTTCAACCTGGGCTTTACAGGGACAACAACACCTTTTACTTGCAAATAATTGTGTTACCCTGTTAAATTAATGCTATTGGTATTACACGTGTGCACGAATCCTAACGTTTGCTCCCTAGCTTCAACATTAATGTTTGGAGGAGGTTTTTTTGGATTATGGAGAAAGACACACAGTAAACGGCCTTGATTTGAACCAGGCCTGTGCCAGTGTTATTGTACGAAAAGTTTTTTTATTCCTCAGCGTTGTAAAAATGGGAGTTTTATTGACTTGTTCAACTACTTCAGCTGCCAGCGAGGGGAGGCAGTGTGTGCCACACACAGTGTAAAAAATGGATGTGATGAAGTTCCTGAGAACCTGTAACCCTGAATTTCCCCAACGAGAGAAAATAAAGGATATTTCTGTTTCTATATTTCAGTTTTATCTGAGGACCACCAGGTTGCGATAGCTGAAGTTTTCAAAAACTGACTGAATACTCAGTAACTACTAGCCGAGGTGCAGTAGAAGCACAACGCAACCTGGATATGGGTAAGGTTCACCTTTAAAGTAAAAGCAGCCGATGGTGGATCGATGTTTAGGCCTGAGTGGGTTTTCTTTTTTAAAAATCCTACACCGCCACCATGATGGTCACATGTCCAAAATGGCAGCCAATCTAGCATTGCGTGGTTCATGTGGTGCCTGGACTCAGCCACTCCCTTTGAGTCATACAGATTTTAAAAAACAGTGTCTGTTCAATGAAACCACGTTTCGAACTGGAAGGATTCTCTGTGGGATAAAAAGAAAAACCCGACCCTCCTGTTTACATCTAGTTTTTGGCGGAAAAGATGGCGGCGACATAAATGATGCTTTGAAACAGAAGAAGCCTATGAGTGATGTCACTTTTATACCATTTATGATCAATACTGTTTAAAATTAGAAAATTTTTATATTGATTATCCCCCCCGAGATCCGGATAAGTAGAAGCAGAGGAGAATGGCTAGATGGATAATATCATAAAGTGAAATAATATATTTCTACATATATTCTTATATTAGTTATATTCTATAACTTTTATTACTACAGCTTATTGATGCCGTTTGTGACCGTTCAGTTTCTGAACTGGGACCACTGATCTAAGCTAAACGGTGCAGTGTTTAGATTTTTACTTTTAGTTTATTTTATTACCAGAGCTTCAGTTAGAATAGCGATGTCATAAAAAAAATGAGAAAAAACTACATTTAAATATCTGTTAAGCTACAAAACAGAGGAAAATAAAAACAAAGACGACTTAAACCCTTGTGGATTTGGCTTTAGTTGAGTTTTCTTCTTTTCCACAAAGCACAGTCTGGCCAGTGCTGATTTCGGCCTCGGGGAAATTTTCTCTGTGAATGCATCCACTCATAAAGTATCGTAGCTGCTAATGATAGCAAGCTTCCCACACAAAAAAGTTGGGAGCTCTTGTTATACATTAAAACTTATGTTAGAGGATGTGAGAACAAACACGGCTTTCTTTTTTTTCTCTTAAGGCTCAAAAAAGCGCCGAGAGCCAGAGTGCTTTGATTTTTAGATTTGTGTTTTGCTGTCGAAAAAAGCAGCAGAGTTCAGCGAGGTGAGCGAAGGCTGCACGCCTGTGAAGACAGCAAAACACTGAGGGCCAAAATCCATAACCAATCACAAGTAAAGCAGGAAGTTAGGCTCTGGCTGAAGTTGCTCTTTGCGGCAGTGGCTGCCTGAATGTCGGGCTGAGCTTCAGCTCCTCAGCGAGGCCAAAGAAGCTGCCTCCTTCATCCTCGAGCTATGATGAGTGAACTGCTTTGAAGGGGGTTTGAGCAATGAGGGTAATGCTATGTAAGCTGGCAAGTAGCTGCAGAAGAGCATGCCAAAAGAAAGAAGCTGCCGCTCTGAGGGGAGACAACAAGGGCAGAGGATGCACTTGGAACCTCAAAATGCAACAAAATATGTGTCCCTGTGATACTGCAAAGTGTCTGCTCTTAGCTTTCAGTGGTGTTAATATGCAGATGCTAATGAAAGCATAGGGGACCAGATGTTCGGATGCATTTTCTATTAGCTGGTTTTCCTGTAAGTAGGTGGTGGAGCTGGTTAGTCC
This sequence comes from Aulonocara stuartgranti, assembly GCF_965226115.1. Classification (NCBI taxonomy): domain Eukaryota; kingdom Metazoa; phylum Chordata; class Actinopteri; order Cichliformes; family Cichlidae; genus Aulonocara; species Aulonocara stuartgranti. The sequence continues at coordinate 11,376,446 of NC_138958.1, forward strand.
CAAAACACCAGATGCTGTTTAAAGTGATCAAAGATGTGGAAAGAAGAAACAAGATGAGGAGAAAGGATGGTTGCAAGCGAGGTACACATTTTTTATACCTGCTTTTTGACTCTCTTTGATTCTAATCAATGCAAACGCCTTAAGAAGGAAGGAGGTGACACTGACGGGTGGATGGGGGCACAGAAAGATTTAAATCAAATAGAAGTGATTTCAGTAGAGCTGCTCTATATAAATCTTTCCTGCTGATTTTAAAACTGCAGTCTTACATTAGCCAGTAAAAACAAGTCGAATGCATAAAGCATATTAACACAGTCTGAAGGACACATTAGAGAGAAAATAAGGCAAGGAATGCATTAATTAGAGCAGAAAAATAGGAATATTTGAAAGTGCTTTGTCTATTTTCAGCAGGTGTCATTCATAGTTTTTAGATTTCAGATCAGAGGCAGCTCGGAATAATAACATTTTAGGCTTGAGCTCATTTATACAACTCCAAACAGTCGTCTGAAAGCAAAACTACTGGCATCCTGGTTTGACGCATCCTTAGAGCCTCCACTGACAGGTGATTGGAGGTCATTTTCAAAAGCGAGTAAAAGTAATTGGACTGGAAAGCTAATTCCCTTTCATGCTTCACCTGGAGAGAAGGGCTGCGAGAGTTTTTCATCTTAACGTGTTTGTGATGATCATGGCGGTACTCTACACCCACTTTTGCAACGACTTATTGGACAGGAGCCTGACAACGCCTCCTGTGAGCGGTGTCAACGTGTAATCAGACATGGCGTCAATTAACAGGACATCTTTTGGCCTGAACTTCAAGGCTGCTGAGAAGGCGAACATGTGGGAGGCAGTGTGAGAGGCCCATATGTCCACAGACGGAGACCACGGTGAACGCAGTTTTAGATGTGCTGGTGAATGTGCAAAATCACCCAAAACCACAGGATCCAAGTTCAAAAGTGATTCGTGCCATGCACCTACAGCTTACTGCTTTATAATTCCAATCAAAAATACTTTAAATCTACCAGGGAAGACAAAAATATGACACGGGCCCTGCCCTGCTGACGGAGGGGAGGCTTGTTGAACAACTGACCGCAGCGAGAGGCGGTGTCAGAAGAGTGGGAGGCAGGAGGTGAGAAAAGATGAGGAGCAACAGAAGGGAAAGAGGAGAAAAGCGTACAAGGAAGGAGAGAACAAAGGAGAGAAAGCAGAGTCAAGCGAGGGCGGCGAGGGAAAAGGAAGGCCGAGAAAAAAGCGGGGCGAGAACAGACAGCGGGCCTGGCACCGAGGCGCGCTGGCACCTTGGCCTTCGTCCAAGCTCTGGTCTGTGTGGGCCGAGTAATGATTGATGCAAGGCTTTCCCACCATGCCGCCGATGTCACGTGAAATGTTCGCTCGCTGATGCGTTCACCAGTGTTACACACACATACACACTTTACCACATTCTCAACCCATCGAGTCACTTCTGAATGTCAGAAGAACCTCAAAGCTGGAGGACCTGTTGTGTGTTTGTGCTTCCTCCTCTCTCTCCCTTTCTTTCCATCCTTCCTTGCATTTGGTTCGTCTGTGCTGCCACTCTTTACCAGGTCTCTATTGATCATCCTATTTCCTCTTTATCTTTAATCAAAAGGCAGGGAAACTCTGTTGTTTAATTGATGAGTCTCTGCGAGAGGCCCATCACTGGCTCCCACAGAACCAGCTCTCATTCATATTTAATAAAATACTGCTAATTATCCGAGCCCCGCTCAACGCCATGCACTGCCTATATACGCGGGGAGTAAGACAGGGGAAACAGAGACAGCAGCAGGGAGAGAGAAGGCGAATGTGGGGAGGAAAAAACGGCCAGAACGAGAGACGGAGTGTGAGTCACGAAAAGCAAAAAGGGAGGGGGCAAAGATTTTGGGCGAGAGGGAGGACAGGATGACACCTGTCACCTTTGGCTCTCATCCACGTAGATCTATCTCCATTTCATCATCTCTCTCATCTCCATCACATCACACGCTTCCTCTCCCCCTTTTCATCTTCTTATTAAAGTGCTCCAACTTTTATGGGCTCGGGGAAAACGGATAGAGACAGACAGACAGCGATCGTCAGGGAGAGACGGGCTGACGATAGTGAGCGAAAATGTGATTGATCTGAGCGGAAATAAAGTATTAAAGGCTTATATATTTATTCATCTTTGCATGCACCTCTATGCCAAACTTCCTCTGCGCACTATTCATTTCTGAACGTTTCGGAAAAGCGGTTCAAAGCCCGCTGAGAGTTCCCAAACTCAAGCGGGTAAACTCTTGGCACAGGTCGGGTAGTTTGGGCTTAGATGGATGGAGTGACTGTCACTAATATGGATCCATCTGGAGGTGGATTGACCTGTCTGCTTACCTCACACAGCCTAATGCCGATTGATAAATGGGTGGTGAGACGCTGGCTCGGGTTCACGACGGGCTGCAGGCGAAGAAAACTGACACGACATCGTGTTTCGGATACAAAACAGCCACTGCTTCTCTTTGCTGTAGAGGTAAAGAATCCAAGGAGGGAAAGGATTCTGGTTCTGTGTGTTTGTGTGTAGATTTACATAAAGAAATCTATGGCGAGCTTAAAGTCTTGATTGTGTGGACCGCAGGGCCTTTAAATCAATACTGTAAACAAAAAGAAATGCATGCACTCACACGCAGAAACTGAATAAACTCCAGCACTCCACTCTATTAATTGGTCTCTGATGTCTGTTAAACCAACAGATGCATCTATTTATCTAATTTAAGGCAATTCTAATGGTGTACTTTGGCTTCCCGCAAACAAATTATAGGATTTACTGGTTTTCCTTCTGCCTATAAAACTCTTTTTTATAATGCAAACCTCAAGTTCGGGATTATTTTAACAAGCTAAAATACATTATTATTAAATTAGATTGTGAGATGCTTTGAGAATGTGCACACGGCTTTCAGCACCGACTTGAATTCCTTTTCCTAACCACACCAGCCTGCTCTCGTATCCTTCCTCCTTCACACATACTTTTGCCTGCAGTGTTTGCTGCATTTCTACTTCTAGCTCCAGACTCCCTTTCTGCAAAAGCCCCAAGAAAAATGTTGCAAAGGAAATGTGATAGGAAGCAAGCCAAAGTCGAGTCAAAATACTCATTTGTCTTCAGCTCAAATTACTGAGGGGGGAAAAAAGGCTGCTGGGAAGTATCGAAAACGTTAGCCGTTCCCAACCGTGTAAACTTTTTATATTTTTAACTGCGGTTTTTAAGGTGTCTGGAAGTGGCCGTGAAGACACAGAATGATCATTTTTGCTACACCGAGTGCACAAAACAGTGCCGCCTGTACAAAAGATATAATTGGTTTTCTTGTTTTGATCAATTATTCCCAGACTTTGAATAATTTTACCTTCAGTTTACAAATTTAGCACTGCGTGAATGTTAAGAAAAAGAAAATGAGTCAGAATCAGAGGCTGCTGTGTGCCTTTCAGCACAACATGAGAGAGAGAGCGGTGCTGTTTATTTAGAGTATTGTTAATTTGCATGATAAAAACGAGTCGTTGTCAGTGTAAACCCATGTGATCGAGGGGAGCGCATGTCTTTTTAGGACATGAGTTCCCCGTAGTTTCCCTGTAGCTCAAACTCCTGGGTGAAAGGCTAGTCTGCTGTGCTGGTTCTCTGTATTTACACGTATCTGATGAGCATAAATTAATCAAAATGTGTGCATGAATTATTCAAATGCAAGAATGTTTTGTATTTGTGGCTACATGATAGCACTTTTAAAACATGGCCTTATTTCTTCACCCCCACGGGCCCACTCCTGGGCTCTGTAAAGTTTTAATTGACTTCGTGGATTTTTTTGTGCCGCTCTCAGTTCACTGAACAGACACACCTCTCCCCCCTTTATCTGCTCCATGTCTCTTTGCCTCGAGCAGGTTATGCGCCTCTACATCCCCAAAGTCCCCCCTCAATCTCTGCTTTCCGTGGCCAACGCCCGCCCCCTTATTTTAGCTCTGCTTCCCTTTACCCACAATGAAAAGTGTCTTCACTTAAACCGTCAAGTGACCATGACCTCAGCTGTCTCCACCGAACAACCCGACTGAAATATGAGAAAAAGATGAAGAAGAATCACCGACCGCCTCGCACCCACCCTGCCCCTTTCTCTCAAATTACACTCTAATGGTTTAAATGGTGCGTCCCCCGTGAGATCTAAGGCGGTCTGAGGCCAAGGTGAAGGGTCCAGCTGACAATTTACGAGTCAGCTAAAGGTCAACCATGCACCTCAATTATGATGTTTCACTTAGCAACAGCAAACACAGCACAACCTGAGCGCGAGTTTCACAAGATCTGCTCCAATAAAAACTCCTCTCGCGCATGTAGGAAGAAAAGTTTTCCCGCACGCAACCACATTCATCAGAATGAGAAAATTATTCGTCTGTTGCAATCTGCAGCCAGCAGGCAGGGCCAGATAAAACGGTATCTCCTATGACATGCTGTATTCCCAGCCGACTCGTTGGCTGTTTGGCAACAAAACAGAAATAGAAAATGCACAAATCAACCCAGTGAGTTCATGAAAAACTCATTTTCTAAACTGGGCTGTAAAAACAGGGTTTTCTTTTTCTGAAATCAAAAAGAGCCAAAGTGTGCCATTGCCTTCTGCTGCGTGTAATTGGAGCAGGTGATATTATTTCATTATGACAGAGCCACTATGTTTTAGTTATCAGGGCTATCTGCTTTCCCGCCTCAGATTACCACAGCGATCGAGGCTCCCTTTCTGTTTTCACACTCTTCTGCCAAACTGCAACCTTGACTGACTCCCATTCATATTGTTCTTAAAAGCATAACTGAAGTAGTGATCCTTAGATGAATGCCTAATGTACCTTTCAACCTGATTTTACTGCATAATTCGTTTCACTTTAAGAACAAGAAAATGAGAATAAATGGACACGTTTGACTGTCCATCTCAGCGTCATTAAGCGTTAGTCATGTAAATGCATTTGGCCGAGATGGAGAAACTATGTCCGATATCTTTTCTTTCTTTTCTCCTTTTCTCCCTAGCTTTCGGTCAGCAGGTTAGGTCGTCCACGAAGCCAACACCAAGGGTTTCCATCTTGGTCAGCGACGCACTACCAGGCCTTGCGATCGCTGGCCTTTACCTTTCTTGCTCGGTTAGACGTCGCTGTTTAAGATCGTTTTCAGTTTGCTCGATCCAAGCCTTCTTGGACCCATCACGCTTGATTCTCCAGTGGGCGGGGCACTGCTGCAGCAGAAGGCGATATGGCGGGCGATGGTTGCTCACACGGCAGACGTGGCCAAACCAATGCGGTCGTCACTTCTGGATCAGGTCTTCCATCGACGGCTGCTGGTGACACTGACTACGTATCGCGCTGTTCCTGGAACGGTCACAAAGGGGGGTTGGAGAATCTGATGGAAACAGCGCATTTGGAAGAGCTCGAGCTTGTTGAGGTCGTGCTTGAGGATGTCCCGGGTCTCAGATCCATAGAGAAGAATGAGCAATACCAGTGTGCGGTACAGGTGGATTTTGGTGATGAGGGTGACGTTTGTCTTCTTCCAGACGCACCATCAGAGGATGGCCAATGCATCCAATATGGTAAAAACTAAAGAAAATGTTCAACATTTTAGGAAAGATGTTTATTTACCTTCCTCCCAGTAGTTAGGTGAGGTCATCACTGAGGTTACAAGACAAAACTAGTAAACAACCAGCCCAAACTCCAGAGTTTGTGCTGAAAACCAGGTGGCAGGAGAGAACATTACCTCTGCAGCTAGTTTGGGGACTGGTAGTTTGCATGAATTTCCTCGTATCACTCTGCAAAGAACAAAATGTCACAAGTGAGGAGCACATCTGCACATGCACTAGTTAGACTTTGTACAGGAAAAGCAGTTTTATTAGGCTGACGCAGCATTTTGTCCCAGACAGCAGTCCAAGGTTGAACAGTCCTGGAAGTGTCACCGGTTCCTTTTTCAGCTTCTGCCTCAGGGTTTTGTATCGTCTCAGACAGACGGGTGGACGAGAGAAAGGACTCCACTTGATACACGGCAGCTAATATTTGTTTTGTGCCGAGAGATGAGCAATGCAGTCCAGTCCCCGACACCAGCTGATTTGCATTTATTTCTTTAAATGCGGTAAAGTCAAACTGAGAATATCTACTAAACAGTTTTAATATCAGTCGAGCCGACTTTGAATACTGCTCTCGCTGAAGCAGAACATCAGCAGCGATTCAGAGGCACGCCGCCAATGCAAAGAAGACGCATGTAAATCACCCAGCAGATGTTATAGAGATACGACGAACTGCAAGGCGGCACGTGTTTGTGTAATACTGAGACGTATTACCCTGCAGGTCAGAAACACCTCTACGATAGGCTGCATCGCCTGAGCAAACACTGCTAACACAGTGTGTCGTCTTCAAACAGATGCCAGTCTCCCTAGAGACAGCTCTGCCAGTGTCCAATCCCCACCCACACACCCACTGTTTTTTTTGGAGACATTTGCACACTTGCACTCTCACACAGAGACATGCACAGCTCTAAGCTCCAGCCACCGCTCTCAGATCAGCACTAAATATAGGCGGTGATGTAGGGCTATAGGTAGTTGTCAGATGAGGCCCCATTATCAGGCTCTTGTGTTTGTCCATAATAACCAGCCACTGCACCTGTTTCTCTGCCTGGCCTTCTCCACACACGGGCACTCAGGTCAGACTAAATATAGCCGCGCTCTCCCTCTCGGCCTCTCTCTGTTGCCCCACGCTACACCACTCTGCACGCCCCCCCACCCCCACCCCCCCTTTAAACCTCTCATTTGGAGCAAACGAGGTACGGTGGCCAGCCCTGCCTCCAGAGTTACACGCGCTCTCGTCTCATCCCCTTTTATAGAAACACGATGACATTACAGTAACAACCAGGGATCAGTGGCACCAGAGAGGTGGCGATCAAACATCCACTCTGATGTCCATGGTGATGTCTGTTTGCACGAGTCTATCTTTGGACGGCGACAAAAACAGTCCTCGTAAAGCTGACAAAATTAGACGAATGATATCGATGTGCTTTAGTGCGTAAAGCTGCAGCGATTTGTGGTTTGAACAATCTGGATTTTTGGTGGTACTTGTGTGTTTATTAAATCTGGAAACAGAAGAGAACGTAGGTGTAAACACTCCAGCTGAATAGCTTTCAGGAATTTAGCTGCACAACTAACATATTTGTGTTTTCTCTCCATTGTACAGCCACGTGAATCACATTACAACTTCTCTGCTGCTCAGGCTGTTCAGTAGGACCATTCATCAGCTTTAAAAACTACACTTTGGGGACTTTTTGTGAACTTTTGGCCTCAGTTTGAACAAATGTGCTCCTTTTATATTTTTAGATGTTGGAACTAGTTAATGAAATCAACACACAGACAGCAATACTGATAAGTCAGGCCCACATATAAAGGCTTGTGTGTAGTCATTCAAACTGAGCACTTCACTTCCCGTGGTTGAAAATGATGTATGTTCCCAAGTTACATGCCTCATTCGGAAGATACAAATCAAGCAAATCATCCAAAGTTCAAAAATCGGATAAATGTAAACTTTCTTCCCCTGCAGGTTATGTTTCTATTGTTGCAGCTTTGCGAACGGCACAATCCAGACTGCCAACACAATCACAGACTCGTCCCAAAAGTCTCTCTCAACAGATGCCATAAGCATAACCTACAGCTTCATGAGGTGATGCAGCAATGTGCACGGGTCTTAAGCCACACCTCGTTTTTTATATTTTATATTAAAATGAGAAACGTGCAAACATACATGAAACACAGTATATACAGTAAAAGGCAAAACAGAGTTTATACAATTCTAACAAGTTTGAAAGTCAGTGTTTGGTGTGAGCAGCTTTATCCTTCAGCTCAGTCTGAGCTCTTTGAGCAGCTCTCTGTCATCTCTGTGAGGATCCTCAGGAAGAGTTCTCCAGGCTTCCTGAAGGACATTCAAAGCTCTTCTTTGGATGTTTCTGCCTTTTGTTCTGTTCTCTGTCAGAATGATCCCACGCTGCTTCAGTAATGCTGAACTCCGGGCTCTGGGGAGGCCCATCCATGACTGATAGTGTTCCAGGTATGCTTTCACTGCACTGGTAGTGTGTTTGGGATCATTGTCACACTGAAAAATAAAGCTGCTGCCAATCAGAGGCTGTCCAGATGTTACTGCACGACAGATCAAACTCTGATGGTACTTTTCTGCGATTTTCAGTCCTGTGGCAGTAAGACAGAAGGATTTTTTCCTTAACATGACTTTAAGATGCTGTTCATCTGCAACAGATGGCTTTGTAGGCCTGCCTCATCTTATATTATTTTCCACACTTTCCTCCAATATTTTAATGTTTCAATCATTTTCAGCAAATCAAATAAAGTGACAGCACACTGATTCATCCCTCGAATGGATGAGAGTCTAGCTTGTTGGAAGCAAAATATAAAGAAATGCTGACTTTTGCACAGTACTGTCATGACGATCTACACTTACACTTACATTTGAGGGAGGGATCAGCACCCTCTGTGCTGTCCCCGAATCCTCCCGCACGCTCTCAACGCTGTGATGTTACCTGAAATTCCACGACGGCACAGCCAGCCCCTCTTAGAGCACACAGGGGTAATTATGTACAACTCTGGGGGAGTAAAGGAATCTTTTAACTGCTGATTACAATCTGTGAAAGCAGTGTAAGTGCACACGGGGACACGTCAGGACTGCTTTAAAGCAGACTTCAACAATGCAAACCAATCTGTCAGTGTGCTGCAGCAGCTAATAAATCTGATTGTGGACACCAGTTAAACTACCCTTGAGTCAGTGAAAAGCATGCAATCTTGTGGTTTTCGCTATGATTGATGTTCGTATCAGGGCTCTTCTCTGAGCTCGAAATAATGTGGATTACAGGAAAACATATCATCTCTGCTGTGTAATTCAGTCCTCAATCCCAGAAGTGACAAAGACTTGACGCGGGAATATTTTCTTAATGTAGTTTTGCAGAGAGTTTGCAGCAATTCTTAGCCTGAGTATTGAATCCCAGGAGCAAAGCAAGAATATTACTGACAGTCATACTACGGTCTGTCTCCTCTCCTTTATTCTGCCGCTGAGAAAATGTCCAATACTGCAGTGCTAGCACCCCAGAGGAGAACGACTTTCCGAGGTAATAAAAGATGAGATGGAGTGATTAGGGAAATGCCAGTGAATCGCTGCCAGGCATTCCAACTCACTCCTTCCTGCAAAAGCCAGTCAGGTTTACTTGTGACAAAGGAGACATGCATCACCCACTGAACCTGTACAAAAAGCAGCAGGAGCCAACACAAACGCTTACTCGAAAAAAGCAATCACCTAAGTAGAAAACTCCAGTAATGTTTTGGCTGATGGAAACATTACTGTCCTACATCTTTCTTTCCAAACCTCAGGATACCAGCCACGCAGGCAGTGTGTATCAGAAATGGGCCAAAACATTCTGGTGATAAAATTGACTACACCACAGTGCACTCCGTGGCCTTCTCTCCCCCGTCTCTGTTACCCTGGAAACTGTTGTCCATGTAGGAAGGAGCAATTCTATTATAGAGGCTGGGCTAGCCAGCAGATAGAACTATAAAACATGACTTAACAGTTGCAGACAGCCAGAGGAAGCTCGGATGTAGCGGCCTGAGAAAATGTATGGGAGCAAACGAGAGGAAGAAGGGAACGCGAGGGGAAACGAGTGCAAGAGATGAACATAGATTAAAAGAAGAAGGGCACAGCGGGGTCGGGGGAGATAAAAGGCGGTTCGGAAATGGAGGGAACATATAGAGACTAGCAGAGAATATCGAAGATTACTTCCAATCCTCTCACTTCCGGTCTCAGATAGAGATATATAGTAAGGTGACTGAAGAATTTGCTCCATAACAATACGCAGGAAAGCGCTAATGCACAATTGGCACAGTTATGATAATAAGTGCTATCTAAGTATGTCTGATTGCACACAAAAAGTGTGAGAAGATGGAGAGTGGGGAACAGGGCCAGGAGCGGTAAGCTGGTTAAGCAGATTGCCCGATCTATCCATGCTTCCCTACATCTATTCACATCCCGTCAAAGCTTCATCCTGGCCATCCATCTCTCAACCACCACCCTTCCCCAGCTCATAATGGATCTATTGAGTCACTCCATTTGTCTCCCATCGCATGCCCAAAGCCAAATCCTTTATTCCTCCTTCCTTTCTTTCAGAATTTTTTTTCTTTTGCTATTTTTTTTCTGCCCCTAACCGTGTCTCACACCATCTCCATCAAGGTTATCACGCTCGTGGCAAGAAGCAGAGCTCCGGTTCAGATCGTGTGTGTGTGTGTGTGTGTGTGTGTGTGTGTGTGTGTGTGTGTGTGTGTGTGTGTGTGTGTGTGTGTGTGTGTGTGTGTGTGTGTGTGTGTGTGTGTGTGTGGAGACAGACTGTCAGAGAAGGTCAGTATGGAGCCTGTGGGGAGACAGAAGAGAGGAGCGAGTGGCAGGGATCAAATACTAATCAATACTGAACACAGATGCTCTCTCATTGGGGCCTTACACTTAACTCAGCCTTGTCCCTTTCCCATTCTCGTGCCTGCGTGGGGGTGTGAGATGTGTATTCGTGTGTGCGACTGGTATCAGGTTTCTCGTTTTTAGCCAACGGTGAGGGAATGGTCCTCTCCGGTGTGACGTCGCCTCTGTGATGTGCCTCCCCATGTGTGACCCTGGGATGCATGGGAATCATTGCGGGCGTATCATGTTACGAGCTTGCTTAAACCCGGCTTACTTTGTTCTGAGATCAACTATGTTAGCTAGTAAAGCAGAGCAGCCCAGGGCTAAAATATCTGACAGAGGTCATATTACTCTTCCAAATCCATCTCCGTGCTTTTGTGTGATCGGCTCCAAGTCGCACAATGGAAATGCAAGCAAGTCTATCCTAAAGCTTTGGACACACCCATGATTTAGAGATTATTATACAGAAATCTAATTCTTGTGCCTGATCATACACAGTGTTAGAGGAAGAAAGACGGAAAAAATACTTAGCGTACATATATTTTTCCTATTCTTTTGGTTTATATTGTAAATCAGCTGTGCGAGACTTCAGTGAAAAAGAGAAGACACGCTCATTCTTGTTTTCACTTTTTAACCATTACTATCTGAACGTGAAGGATGTGTTCCAAACCGAGTTCTAAAGAAGGATAAAGGTGCCAAAACGTGCTTTCACTCAGCACTGCTGATGACAGAAAAATAGGACACTTAGAGTGCATTACACTGATCAAAATGAAAAAGACTTCTCAAGCCTTATATCCAAGGCTTTATAGTCATCTGAAAGAAACAAGTGGCCTCCGCTACTGATGGTTTAAAAAAACGTGATTTGCGCAGCTCTTGGCTGCTGTTGTCAGAACAAACCTGTGAGAGTTTTGTTGGGACAAGATGTGTAAAAATGTTATCTCTTTAACCAATAAAGTCAAATTAAAAACCAATTAAGTTACGTCAATTTACTATTTGTGAAAATCCACCAGTCCATACCCTTTTCTTAACGGCTTGTTCAATTCAGCGCAGCGGGGGAGGGGGCAAAGGTGGAGCACTCTGAGAGAAAACTCATTCATGCTCACATTCGCAAGTACAACCAATTTAGAGTCACCAGTGACCTAAACAACATCCACGCCTTTGGACTGTGGGAGGGGAGGAGACCCCCCCCCCAGGCCGTGGATTTAAGCCCAGGACCTTCTCGTTGTGAGCCAACTGTGGTAACCACTGCACCACTGTGACAACGTCATGCAGAATTTAACTTTTAATTAATTTTCTTGGCTATGTCATTAACATACATTCTTTATCATTCAAAAATCCAGTGGCACTACGATTTAAGCGATCCAACATCTATACATACACGCGCACACACACATGCACACAATTTAAGGACTCGTCGTGTTTGGAGAAACTGTTTGCTCTGCAAAGGTGTGAAACAACGTTTCCTGTGAAAGCATTCCTCAGAGGAAACGCTGTGCTTTCTCTGACTTCTATCTGCAATCACAAAACATCATTTAAGGAACGAACGCAGCTGCGTGGCAGTCAGACATGTTCCATAACCAAACACTGCTCTCACACACGATAGCAGCCGCCTGGACAATGCTTTCTTCATGTGCTGCCAGTTGACTGAACTGGGGATGAGAGTTGATCTTTAGTTTGTGAGAGAATGGAAAAGCCCTCTGCCAAAGTTTGATGAAATATGGAAATTTCACAGAAAGACCAAAAAAAGGAAAAAGAGAAGAAGCCAGACTAGAGGATGGAGGGAGGGAGAAAGGAGGGAGGGAGGGAGTAGATGTGAAAAGGTAATAATCTTAAGAACAAACAGAGTGAGATAGCAGCTGGAATGAGCTTAATCTGAGGGAAGGTGGGACTCGATCAGCGATTTATCCACACGGTAGCCTCGTCTCTGGAGATTTTGTTCCCTATCAGTTTCCCTTTACCTTAAATTGATGGTGTGCAAGTGTGAGCTGGGACTGCGGGACAGGTAAGGCTTAAAACACCCCCATATGGAAAAGATATATATAAATCTTATAAAGTTTGCATCTGTCTTGTGTGAAACTTGTATGAAAAGCATATAAGTGTGAAAACAGATATAAGATCCCTTGAAAAATTATATAATGAAACTTGTATGTTTTGGATACTTACTAAAACAATGTATGAAAGTAATGCAAAAGTGGCCACTTTCATGAGTAAATCGTGTAAGCCTTATATGATTTACTCATGAAAGTGGCCACTTTCATGAGTAATCACATATAAGTTTTTACTATTTCTTTTCCGTATGGGCCTGTTTGTCAGCTTACTTAACAGGTCACATCAGTACGAAGCATGGATTCTTTTGACCAGAGTAGATACACTTTGTCTGATGTAATGCCTCCATCTCTCTGACACCTCGCCTGTAGGGTCACATGCTCCCACCACCAGCATTTCCACGCTTTTCTTTGGCGGCATAGCTGGAATTGAAAATCAGTGACTCAATAAGGCCCGATTGAGACAATAACATTCAAATATATGCGTGGCTTCCCGCTGTCAGACTTTATCCCTGCTGACCGCTGTTCACTCCCCATTGACTGTGAGCAAATGAAATCTCAGTGAATCGATGTCCTCGTATTAAAAGAGACTCTGCAGTCTAAACCTCTGAACCTGTGCTCCTGCGTTTTCCATTTTCCAGATAGCAAAAACTGTAATTGATAAAAGTCGGACATTGTTAAATGCCTCTTTAACAAGCCCGCACACGGCTTTGAACAAATACCAGAACATGAAGTATCGATCGGAACATTTGCGTCGGCTTCTATACTTCCCTCAAAACGCGTGCTTGTTTCAGTGGGAGAAAACGTCCAACAGGTGCAGATATTCAGTCACTATGAGTTTGACTTCAAATATGGAATTATTTACCTAATTTTATAGCAAACAGGTGTGATTACTGAGGTCAGATTTGTCTCTTTGAAGTGTGTACATATATGACATAAAACAAAAATGAATGATAACCCCGACCCCTGACTAACATACCAGCCTAACAAATGGAAATCATGAACATGTGTGGGCAATAACTGTGTCACCTGATCCACTACAGTTTTTCACTCATGTTTTTAAGTTAATGGCGGATGAGCACTGTGCCTGCTGCTTCCATCACCTTTAATATCTTTTTTTACCATGCTTTCAGTGTTCTGTCTGTCCATCCACTTCCATCCAGGCTAAAATGAGAAAAACAGAGCTCACAGCTGTTCTGTTGTACAGACCCCTAATCAGGGGCTTTGCAAGGTCTAAACAAGACTCCCACAGCATACAGACGAAGCACAGATAGGAAGGAGGAGGCAGAGTGAAGGTAGAGTGAGGCCTGCACGCAGTGAGAAGGAGAGGGGCCATCTACCCTCTAATCCCGGCTATCCCACTTGAATCCTGACAGCACGAACCTGCTTTTATTGCTGTGAATGGGAGGAATACCGATTGAAATGCACCTACGTGCAGAGCACTTTACAGCGCCGCTCTCTGCTCTTAGTTTGGCTGAACTAATGACATTATATTAATTTACCCGCTCTTCTAATTATTGCTTTTTCTTGTAATTATCACAAGCTCGGGTTTGTATTCTCGTCAAACCGCAAAAACAATGTGCCAACAACCAGACATCGTGTAGAAATTCTGCTTTTCTTTGTGCAGATAAGTGAGGGTGTGAGATCTTTTATTGCTCAACATAATAAAGTTTGTCAGTTTGTGACAGTCACAGTTGTGGAGTGCGCCACTATTATTGACAATATTTTTACTAATGTCATGGATTTCCAAATTAATAGTGGCCTGCTTGTCTGTGATATAACTGACCACTTACCAGTTTTTACTTTGTGTGACTGTGATTTAAAAAAAATAGATACCAAGATCATGATAGCAAAGCGAACAATAAATGAAGAAGCAATTCATGCCTTCAATTTCGATTTAGCACAACAAGATTGGAGTTCGGTGTATGAAGAGTCAGATGTGGACAAGGTTTATGATAATTTTCTAGATATTTTTACTAGGTGGTACAATAAACATTGTCCTGTAAACGAACACATGACAAAGAAAAAAAAGATAAAAAGTCCTTGGCTCACAAAAGGAATTATTAATGCTTGCAAAAAGAAAAACAATCTGTATAAACAGTTTATCAAAGTAAAAACAAAAGAAGTGGAACAAAGATATAAAGCATATAGAAATAAATTGACTGATATTATAAGAACGAGCAAACAACTTTATTATAGAAGAAGATTATATGAAAATAAAAACAATATAAAAGGAACTTGGGATGTGTTAAACAACTTAATTAAACAAGGATCTTCTGGAACATCATATCCTGAATATTTTACTGATGCAAATGGTGAAAATCACAACATGAGTAATATTGTCGATGGGTTCAATAAATTCTTCATAAATGTTGGCCCTGAACTAGCAGCGGACATCCCGTGTCATAAAAATGAAAATATCAGTAATATAAAATCAAATCCCTTTTCACTGTTCCTCTCAGCTACAAATGAGCAAGAAGTAATAAATATCACATTAGAATGTAAAAGTAAGTCTTCAATGGATTATCATGACATAAATATGTCTGTAGTTAAACAGGTTATTCTGAATATTGCTAGTCCCTTAACATATATCTGTAATTTATCATTTCAGTCCGGTTGTTTTCCAAAAAAAATGAAAATTGCGAAAGTAATACCACTATATAAAAGTAATGACAAACACAGTTTTACCAATTATAGGCCTATTTCTCTACTGCCTCAATTCTCAAAAGTTCTAGAAAAACTTTTTAATTCAAGATTAGAAAAATTCCTTGAAAAACATCAAATAATAAATGTTGGTCAGTATGGTTTCAGAACGCAAAGAACCACTTCAATGGCGATAATTGAGGCAGTAGAAGAAATTACTGATACACTGGATAAAAATAAATATGCAGTTGGTATTTTTGTTGATCTCAAAAAGGCCTTCGACACAATCAATCACTCAATTTTACTGGATAAATTGGAAAGATATGGTATTCGAGGGAAAGCTGGTAACTGGTTAAAAAGTTACCTAACGGGTCGGGAACAATATGTTAGCATAGGGCATTACCATTCAGAGAAACTTGGTATTACATGTGGTGTTCCCCAAGGGTCAGTGTTGGGACCAAAACTTTTCAATGTATACATAAATGATATTTTTGATGTTTCTCAAGTACTTAAACTCATACTGTTCGCAGATGACACCAACATATTTTTCAGTAGCGATGATTATACTGATCTTGTAATGACTGTAAACAGGGAGCTAAAATTAATAAAAAAATGGATGGACATAAATAAATTATCATTAAATATAAATAAAACTAAAGCAATGTTTTTTGGTAATTTAAAATATAATATAGAATTACCAATTATCATTGAAGGTGTACCAATTGATAATGTGAGTGAAAACAAATTTTTGGGAGTTATAATTGATAACAAAATTTCATGGAAACCCCACGTCAGACACATAAAAACCAAAATTTCTAGAAGCCTCGCAGTTTTGAACAAAGTGAAACAATTCCTTGATAAAGATGCACTTCGTACTCTGTACTGTACCCTGGTTCTTCCATATCTTACATATTGTGTGGAAGTGTGGGGAAATACATATAAAAATACAACTAATCCATTAGTCACAGTACAGAAACGAGCACTGCGTATTATTCACAAGGCTGGTTATCTAGATCATACTCACAAATTCTTTCTTCAGGCAAAGTTACTTAAATTCCAGGATCTGGTTAATTACAATACATCCATAATTTTTTATAAAGCTTTTACTAAACTTTTACCGGCAAATTTACAAACTAGATTTGAAATTCGAGAAAAGGTTTATAATGTGAGAGGCTTTGGAGAATTCAAATTACCCAGAACTCGAACAACCCGTAAAGGCTTTTGCGTGTCTGTATGTGGTGTGAAAATCTGGAACAGTCTGAGTTTACAATTGAAACAATGCAAAAATATTCATAGATTTAAATTTCTCTACAAACAGTTGGTCTGGTCACAGTATACTCAATGATGGGTTTTAGTGTGCTCTGTAATGTCTGTCCTCTTACCATTGCTGGTATGGATTCCAAAATAAAAAAAAATAAATAAAGTGTGCGTATGTATGTACATATATGTACTTGTGTGTGTAGATATATATGTATGTATATGTATGTGTGTTTGTTACTTGTAGTTATTACTGCCTGTTACCTGTGGTAATGCAATTTATAATTTATATATTCTGTATTCAGTTATGAAGGCTCTAATTGTTGGTTGCGAGCTGCCGCTTAGATGCTTGTATGTGCCCGGAGCTGTTGATGGGTCTGTATGCAATGATGGGCGTAGCTGCGGGAAGTTTATTGTTTTTTTTGTTGATGAGTGAGTATAGGGGTGGGATTTAATAAGTTTTCTTCGTCCCACTCCTTTTTCAGGCAATTTTTGTTTTTTGTTTTGTGTATTTTATGTTCAATATAGGTATTTGTTGTGCCTGAAAATGAATAAATAAATGAAAAATGAATGAAATGAATTATTTCAGAAATAGCCTCCAGCCTCCTGTAATCTTAAATAATGACAGTTTGTTTTTACCGAGAGCAGAACAATCCAAATGCTTGCTCACTCACTGTTTTAAATATGACGTGCTAACAGGCGGCCTCAGACCGGACAGAGTTTGTTGAGAAATGAATTTAAATAAAATAAGGGAATTAGGACAGTTTCTGTCTTTAATGCGTCTTTAATGTGATTCTTGGGCTTAAACCTCCGATTTGTTCCACTGAAAGTAAGTCCGGGATGATTTCTATAAATCAGGGACAAAATGATGCGTGACTTTGAGAGACAGTCTCATGCTCTGCAGACTGACTGAACAAATAAAAGGGATATTTTGCGAAATTTTTTACAGCCTAAAACGATTTCAAGTTCAAGCAGGTATGAAACTCTTCTTTTTCAAAGAAAGCCAAACCCTCCTTGTTTATTACCCACGATTCCACCTGCCTGCCAGCCGCTCCTCACGCTCAACACTGGCTTCTGAGCGAGCCGACGGGATGCGCGATTTCTCCGGCTGCACCGGTGACAACTTGTGTTTACTCCAATCGCATTCACTGCGTGAGGGAGACGAGACGGAGGGAGGCGACGTGAGGAAATGGAGCGGCGTCGGATAAACGGTCAGGGGAAAGACCGACGCGCGGACAGAAAGACAGGCCGAAGAAAAGAGAGGTGGTGGGTGCATCATTGCTTGGCTAGACTGTGATTAGGCACATATCTGTGGAGGACGTGGTGTGGCTGTAGAGAGAGAGAGAGAGGAGGGAAGAGAGGTTTTGGTAACCATCATCTTGGAGATCAAAGGCCTGTCTGCTTATTCCGCCTGCAGCCCTTCTCTTCAGTTTGGACGAAGGGAATAGGATATTGGGAGGGAGGAGGGGGTCTGCGTCAAGCAGCTGAGAGCAAAAACTACTTTTCCTCGCTCACTTTGCTCTCCTCTTACATCTGTCCTGATGCTGTCTCTCTCATTATCAACAACCTTCTATCAGACTCTTGACACGCATGCAAAGAAAGCACAAACAGAATCACAAACACGCTGCACACGCACGCACACAGAAAGATGGAGGTCTGCAAGAGAATCATGGAGTTAATGAAGCGGCGGTCACCCACAAAAGCCCGGGCGAGTCAGTGATGTGACCTTGATCTGTGTGACTCACACAGACCACTTTGGCCAATCGTCTCCGCCATCACCTCCAGCATTCCCTTCAATTTATTCTGTCCTTCTCTCTCCTCCACACACGGAAAGATAAAGGGCTTCCCCTTCTTAACCTGAAAGAGGGATTAAAGGGTAAAAAAAAAAAGAATCATAGATATATTCTCTGTAATCTTCAGGATTTCAAAAAAAACTTTTCTCAGCAAAAAGTTTCTCCCTTGACTTTGACTCCTCAAAACCGCTGTTGAGCATGGGTCTGCAACCGCCTGCACATTTTTAGCATTCATCTCAGACTCAGTTAAAAGTCCAAAACACCACCAGCAGACCACAGACGATGGCAAACAGCACCGACGGTGGGAGAGAAGGAGCGAAGAAAAGGGGGGGTGAAGGATTGACAGAGGTTCAGAATGGATACAGATCCTGCTTAATTTAGGTTCAGAGTCATGGCAGCATGGGAATCAATCATGACAGCTCTGTATCATATCACAGAACAGACAGTGTTGGCTATCGTGCTTCCCCCGTGGCCTGGAAAAGCCGCTGGGAATGCCAAAGGGGGAAAAAGTGTTTGCAGTGACTCGCTCGATTTAAATGCTAATATTAAAGTTAGCTTATGGATTTGGAATTTTAGATGTCGCGCTGCAGGTGAGACCCGTCGCTGCACGTTCGCGTAATTTAAGTGAGATGCAGAGAGACGGGCAGATGGGGGGAGGGGGTTCAGGGCTAAGCGACAGCAATCGAGAAGGGTGGAAGTGGACGTGACGCCTCGAGCTGAGCTTCCCTTTCTCCTACGCAGCCTCCCATATATCTCACTTGTGACATGACGTGTGGGAAATGTAAGAGCTGCTGTGTAAACATGACCTTTGACCTCTGCTTATCCAATATTAAATTGGAATGACAGTCGGACGGCCCCTCCCACCTCAAACCTGCGGCGCTAAGAGGAGCCATCAGGCCATCTTGAGCGAGGGTCACGGTAGACGAAGAGGGGAGGGACTGAGGTCTCCCCGGTCTTACAGCCTGACACACGGCTAAATTAAATGCTCCTCAGAGACGCCTGGATGTTTCTGGGTTTGCAAACATCCCGAGAAGATTGTTTTTCCCAGCAGAGACAAGAGCAACAGGAAAATCCTCGGAGTTTCATTCACAACCTCACTCGGGAAGAACTGTTGTTGTAGAGGAAGTCTGGGAAAAGGTGGGTTATCCTGTGCCTCGGTAGTATGTGCTCACTGTCGAACCCCTGGCAGTTTGAGGCTGATTTGGTTTCTTTAATGAGAAATGATTCTGCCCTCGGGGAATTGTACTAACTTTGTACAGGAGAGAGGGAGAGGAGTAGGGAGGTTAAGTTAACAGGACAAATGGGAGTCATATGTACTGTTGGGCTGTGCGGCCAAACAAAACACACGTTAGGGAACTTTGCGCAACAGCGGTTCCCTGTCCTTTGGCAGTGCAGTAAAGTTTCTCTCCCCACACCTCTGAACCTCGTTGGACCGCCAAACAAAATTACCCCCGTTTTGAAAGCCCACAGAGCAGCATCAGCTCTGCAATCCTGCTTTATCGCCACGAGAAGACGGCGTCATGGACAAACAAATAAACTTTCCTTTCTGCAGCATCCACTAAGTTAAGTGGGGTTTGGACCCAAGGTGCCTTCTGATAGGTCAATTAGGATGGCCGATGGCCAGCAGCAAAGCCGGCGTTTGATTCCTAGACATCTGTTTTGCGTGCGGAGACCTCCTAATTGTCAGAGTTAAATGTGATGCAAATTCCTAATCGCATGCCAGTCTAATTACTGTAACTCAATCAGGAAGAGTCAACATAACTGCCTACATAAAAATCAATTACAGAGTTAGACTGTAAATATGTGCTGCAAGAAATCATCTATTGTTAGCGGCTCTTCCCAGATAATGGCCTGCTTTCAGTAACTAGCTGGGTGGCTAATGGAGGCTTAAGTTGCTGAGCCACGAATAAGCCAAACTAGTGCAGGAAATTCACATAATAAAAACACTCGAAAGTGAACTTATTCCAGCTCTGTGAGCGGCTGTTTATGTCTTTGTCTCACCTGAGTGGTGTTTAATAAAGAAAAGGGGCCGTATTTAAAAGCACTCACATCCTGTCAAACTCCCCACAGCTGGAGTGTTTGCATTTCAACTGTAAATTGCACTGGGACTTAAGTGGGGATGTGATAGATGCCCAGCGAATAGAAAAGGAGCCCTGCAGTGAAGCACCCTCTGCCAGCCGCTCTCATCTCCCACGGAGAGGGCAGGGTGCCATCAGCAGATGCTCTGACGCGTTCGTGAGGCGACGCAGAGTTAAATGAGATCGGCAGAGGGGCAAATAGTCACACGGCATCTTTGTCTGTCCCTTTTCTTTTCACCTCAGAGTGTAGTGATAATTAACCGAAGCCTCGCTGCGGTACGCAGATATGTCACGTTTTGGTTTCGTGTGTTTTTGTGTCAGAAAGAGCGAGAGGCACGGCACATTTCTAAATGCGTTTTTCAGAGCCGGGCTCTAAAGCGAGTCGGCTCAGAGCGACGGAGGAGAAGTGAAAAGACTTGAATCTGTTGGATGCAGAGTATATGTCATTATCAGTGGACACTGTGTACAGTAGACTGCTTTAAAGAGGTGGGGCCAGGCTGTGATCTGTCTGCACTTGGCAGGCCAAGACACTATGTCTCCCTGAGAATTAAAATCAAGCTATTCAAGCACCCGGGCACTCGGGACCTGCTTTGTGCTCTGTTTTATGCCACTTTAATATACAACTGACAGCGAGAAAAGCTAAAGGCGGAGTGAAGGAGGAAGCTGTGTGTGAGGAGAAAGCCGAGTCTAGGCGCTGTGGGTGGTGGTTGTGTTTCTTTGCACATTTGTGTTTGCAGTGAAATCTAAATTTTTCCTTCTTCAAAGCTGACCTTGTTGTGAAAGCAAAAATAAAGTCACAGCATTTCTTTCTTTTTTTTCCCCAAAAGTTTCCCAGGATTAAAAGGTTTTCACTCCAATTCACTCGCTGGTATTTATATAGCACCAAATCCCAGCAACAGTCACCTCAAACTGCTTTATGTTGTAAGGTAAAGACCCCACTTATTTGGCGACAGTGGGAAGGAAAAAACCCCTTTTATATGTGGAATGAGACAAAATCAGTACAGAGTCGAGGAAAGCATGGAAACCCCAGTAATCACATCTTTAACAGTCAAATTCAAAAACCTGAAACCTGATCTGTTTCACTTTACCTGCAAGCAACACTGACGCTTCAGAAAATGCCACATTATGCTTTACAGCAGATCCATTTTATTCTATTGACGCACTCAGAGATGGCTGATGGATGACACGCCCATGCCCTCACCCTTGTAATATCATTGCTTAATCTCCTTGGTAGCAATTACTTCTGAGGGGAACAAAAGCCAGCGCCAGGTAGCTATTACTGACATGGCAGCTTAATGAACAATACAGCCTCCTTTTCTATAAGGCCAATTTGCACAGCTAACCTAACAACACCCTGTCTAATAAAGGAAAATGTTTAGATCAGCAGACATATACGGCAGTCAGGCAAGCACGAGGTGAAAATCTCATGATTTAAGACGCAATTGAGCCGTGGTGGCAAAAACGCACCGAGCGTGGGCGAGTGAATAAGTTAAATAAGGGGGAAAAATATGGAGAACAATGCAAAGTGCACAGGAAGTGATTAAAAAGGGGTGGAAGCGCATAGGCTTAAAGCTAAGCACAAGCTAACTATGTGAAAGAGGCACTGCAGCAGAAACGGATGGATGAGAAGAGACGGGGCAAATAGGAGGGCAAAGCTAAAATGTCAGGGCACGGGGAGTCGGCGATGTATGGCACCAGGAAGGCCAATTGTGTGCAGCCGTGAAGGGATAAGAGGTCACGGGATGTCTGCACAGTCTGCAGCGTGTGTGCTGGAGTCAGCAGTGACACAGCACTAACCTCCCCCCACATGGCATTATCTGTCTCCCCAAAACCACAGGACATTGCTCAGAAAATACAGCTGTAAAAAAAGAGACAAGACAGGCAGACAGTGGGGCGGATAAAACACACAAGGTAGAATGGCAAAAGGAGGAGACATGAATTTGAGAAAATTGCCATGAAAAATTAAGATACTAATTATGATGGGAAAAAAATGTTAAAAAGATTGAGACAAAGTGTTGCTTTTAAAACAATTACGCACCGCCTTCCTTCCCGAGTGAAAATGAGGCCCGCAGACTGAAAGCGAGAATAAATGAGGCGGTGGGGAAGCAGTTGGGGTTCGTTTGGGGAAGGTGTGGATGTTAATCGTTTCCACCATCGGTTTATGAGAACCCAGCACGCTTTGTCTGCTCAAGCTCCTGTGTCGTCTATTTGCTGCGCTCGTCAGCCGCCTTGTTGCATAAAAACAGCCTCACAGGCAGGGAGACATGCACCTAAACACCAGTGTGTATATTTCTCTCAGGAATTGCATTGCGGAGGAGCGACTACAACAGCCCAAAGCCACAGGGAGTGTCTATAAATGCAAAGCGTGGCGACGAAATCCCCACAAATGACAGAAAATATGCAGAAACATGAAGTCAAAGAATCGGCTCTTGATAAGGTAGACTTCTCATCTTTCCATAAAAATTTCCCTCCCGCCTTTCAGTGTCGATAAGATTCCCAGCCTTTGTTGCTGGGAGAAAAGCAAACAGCCTGAAACTACCTGCAGGATTTTTCTCTCCAGAGTTTCTCCCATGGGGGGGAGAACACGTTCACCTAATTCCTGTTTATCAGCCCAGAGAATCACTCTCAGTCTTCTTGGTTAATTAACTAAGTGGTGTCTCTAGGCCCTGTCGCCGCTAGGTGTCAAACTCTATCAAGCCACCCAAGTGTCTCAGACACTCTAACTTCAGGGAAAGCGCCCCTGGTCTTGTGATGATAATTGCAGAAGCAACAGGGGAACGAGAACATGCACAGGCTGAAACGATTACAAACATACAAAGGGGGGACGTGGCTTTCCCCTTAGCTCCTGTTCTCTCCGTCCCTCACACACATTGATGTTGCTTCCTTTAGTTCTGCTGAATATCTGCATTTTGGCGCCTTTATCTTCTTTCTCCTCTCCTCTGTGCTAATTTCGTGGCCTGCTACTCAAAGCTCTACTGTAACTGGGCTTGGCCTTCTTCTAAACTCCAGCAATCTTTCCCACTTACTCGGGCTTTTCTCCTTCACTACATCATGCTGTTCTCCACTGCTTCAAATTCTTCAATTTGCCCTGCTGGGCCTTGGCAAGAGGCAGCCACGCTCTTCCTCTGACCAAACTTCGATTGGCCCACTTCGAGCTCTCGCTCTAGGGTCATTTATTTCTTTCTTTTCCTGGCATGCACCAAGCTGCATTCTTCCAAACGCACTTATGCAGCAATGGAAATCATTTTGGAAGTGGCCCAGGCCCTTCTCCTTTTTTGTACCCCAGCTAACGCCCACAGAGAGAACAAGAAGGAATTGTGGGAGAGGAGAGGGAGGAGAGGAGAGGGTTCCAGGTCAGTTAGACACTCCAGCTCATACACAGTGCACACACTGAGAGACAAAACCAAGTGTTTTGCTTCTCCTGGTCTTCAGATTTGCACAAAGATCGCTCTGGAGAGGAACAAGGCTTCTCTGGCTTTACTGGTCTTCTTCCAGTTGAACTCCCACAGTCATAAGTGAGGGCACATTCACTGACACTGAGCCTGTACTTTCAGTGGAACAGTGAAGCCATCACCTCCTGTCACACTGTCAGGTCAGTCGTGCAGGATGGAGACAAAACACACTGAAACCGGAGGACTGGTGTATCAGACCTGGGATGACTCACATCCTCCCGACATGAACCAAACAACAGCTTAGTTAAAATTTTCCACATCCAGTGGTACTGCTGGTTTTGGCTCAGCATGGTACTGCATTGTTACTTCTACTCGGAGCCGATGCACAGCTACATGTTGCCACCGACTGCTGGCACTTGGGGGGTGGGTTGAAATTATACGTAACAACCAATCACGCGGGCCACTTTTGCTCTTCTTTGAGGCGATGTCAGCTCAGCGTTTGATGAGAAACCGAGTGTTAAAGACAATGAACGCTGTCTCATGCAGCCATTGTCTGTGCTTCTTTCATTCGACAGGCAGCATGCTGCTGGCGTTTTTGAGTACTCAGACTAAGTGTGACTTTATAGCTTCTGTGCACTGGTTGAATTCCCATAATACGGCTGGAGAGCCACACAAGCAAACAGCAATCCAGGACCATAAATGTGCTGAGAGGAGCGCGAGGGGTGGGTGAGGCACTGGCACAACCAGCTAAAAGACATCATAGAAACTCAACTGAAATGATTTTTTAGTATTTCCACCATAAACATATTAAAAACATTCAGAAAATTTAAATTATGAATTCTAGTTAACTAAGGGTTTAGTTGCTGCTTGTCGCTGATCTTAATTCTTACAGTATAATCGAGTCTGTGTGCCGTTTGTAAGAATATCCCATTATAAAAGCAGCTTATGCAACTCGTCATCTAATTATAACGTTTTTATCAATTTAAGCTTCCTGAGGTCCGGTCTTTTTGCAGCCGTGTGTAGGTGGAGGTTGTGCAGAGGCCATATAATTATGCCCTGATTTCAATGGGTTGTCCATGAGAGGGTTGGAGCCTTAAGCCTGATCTGATATTATCGAGGCCTCTCACAAAAGGCACGACCCGTTTTAGGCAGAAACTCTATTACTGCCCAGTTAAAGTGCCAGGCTGAATTTCACATTCTGACACACATCATTACATTAGCAGGAGATCCTGGCCCATTCTCTCAATTCTCCTGGAATAACAGATTTTTGAAGGCTGACACTCTGGCTAGTTTCACTCACCCCCTTCAGGGAATGATTTAACTGCTGATGCTGTTTAATACAAACACCAAGTCTCTCTAATGCAGCTTTCTTTGTCTTTCCTTGGCTGTAACATTTCAGGTGGGTTAGCGGAGGGGGGGTTCTGACATTTAAAGAATAAACTTGACTCTTGCTCCTAAATTTGTCCCCTGCTCTATAAATAAAGCCGGCCCTCGAATGATAGGATCTCTGTTCTATGTTAAGAGTACAGTAATAGTAGGAATTTGCAGTAGTTTACATAAAAGATAAATAACAGTTGAAACTATATATTTGTGGATAAAACACTGGTCAGGGTGAGAATTTCAGTCTTCGTTTCCTCTTCGCAGTATGTTGTGTTCCAGCTGTAATGAAACAGCAGCGATGGCTCTGAGGGTTTGTGCTTTCCTTCCCTCTGAAGCCTGCCTGCATTTTAAACAGTCTCAGCACATCTAATTATAACAAAAATGCCGTATACGTTAAATCTTATTGCTTTTTTCACCCATTCAGGGACACCACTTAGTGGATTCACAACACCAAGAAAGTCATTTTCTACTTATAAATATGGCGTTTTCTCTTTTTTCCCCTTTTTGGACTGTGTGGGGTATTTTATTCTTTTGACCCATCTCACAAACATAGACAATAAAAACAGCCTGCTACTAGGACAACTCTGCTTGTCCTCCCAAAAATCTCTGAATCTGAGTATCTGTGTACAGAATATGTACATGATCTCACATAGGGTTTTGTGGATGGTCTCTGTGGTTATTTCAGTTAAATTCACTGAACTCTGTATGAAGAATGCTTTTAATTAAGATGGTAATTAATGCATTAAAACCTACGACACCATAACCGTCACGAGCACGGAGAAACCGAAACAACGAGCAGGCAGAGGGACACACAAATCCGTCCACACAGGCTCAGTCGCCATCTAAATAAGATGGGAATCCATTTCTGACACAGAATGAGATGTCAAAGGGCTCCTTGCAGCCGTCGGGATGATCTAAGACAAAAATGACTCAATGTGAGTGGGCATTCTGATTTTTCACACTCGTGTGCCAGCAAACGCTTTGCCTCGTTACTCCAAAACCATGGCCCGCTCTTTCCAAGTGCACAATCGGTCACGTTAATGAGATGCACAAGAATTAGAGTCTCAGGAGGGTTTGGAGGAGAAACCGGTTGCCTTGGCCGTACAGCCTTAAAAACGAGCAACCTCTGAACGGGACCGCTGAGACGCCTGACGATCACAACGCCGTGTACCTGTACTCTGAATACATAAAGGTACTTTAGCTCTGAGAGTGCTGTGATAAAATCAGTGTTGTTTCCTTAATCACACTGATGCGGGCTGCTGAGGGAGGTGGACGGAGGTCTGGGACACGCCTAAAAACACGAGATGTGTTTACGAGCAAAGATTGAGGTTATTTCTATTACTAGCCTCCCCTGTGTGTCTGCGTCCCCTGGCACTTGGTGATGAAAGAGAACTAGTTCACCAAAATACAGCGACGACTCTGTGTTCTGCTTTGAGATTTATCACCGTGTTCACTTGCACGGGCACTCCTTAACCTTCGAGTCTAACCGAATATCGACTCCTCGGTGAAAACGGTTGTGTCGGCGAGCGCACGAGTGCTCGCGCTCATGTTGACGTTTCAGGAACTGTGTCTCGTTCTCTCTCTGTCTGTGTCATTGTGTCTCTCCAGGCTCTTCATTAGTTTCTGCCTGGGTACTAATGAGTGATACCTGAAACCTGCCAGTGGCCTCGGTCTATCCCTCCACCCAGCAAAGGGCGGCCTTCGGTGGCAGCGTCTCAACGCTTTTTTCAGAAGTTGGCTAGCTGCCTGCTGGAGCCGGTGGTGCTAAGGTGTATTAATGAGCCACTGAGCCAACCTTGTGTGTGTGTGTGTGTGTGTGTGTGTGTGTGTGTGTGTGATGACTAAAGAGTCCTCCGGCTGCCACTCCACATTCCCCCCACCCCTCCTCCTGATTCCACCATCCAGGGATCTATTCATTTTTAATCAGGTGAGTATCCCAGCTAGAGTCCTTGACTGTTGCCAGAGAAACCACTTGCACAAATACACGCAGAGAAACACACATACACACACACCCAACTCATTTCCCTATCTGCTCTGATTCACACTTTTACATTTGTAATCCTCGCTAATTTGTAATTTTGCTTCTGCGTGCTCCCCTCAAGAGAGAGAAACTAATTTCAGGAGTGAAAAGGGATTATCAGATGCAAACGAAATCTCCCCACCTCTCGACAAAGATACCGATGTAGACAAAAAGTGTCTCAAAGCCTGCTTCATCCTGGATGGTAACTCTCAAGGAAGAAGCAAGTCAACTGCTGCACTTGCAATTACTCCTTATCAGCAGCGGGGAGCGAACTTGACAATAGCAAGAAAACGCTGAGCTGTGACGGATCATAAAACACAGGCAGACGTGAGAGCGGAGAACGTAATCGGCTTCCTCGATTTGCTTTTTGGGAATTTTGTTTACGTACTAATGTATGAATAAGAGGCCAGGTGCCTAAAGAGTGTGTGTGTGTGTGTGTGTGTGTGTGTGTGTGTGTGTGTGTGTGTGCGCGCGCTCCACATAGAGAGCCGTTATAGCAGAGGAGTGTTATTACATTCATTAAGGCGCTCACAGTGGCTTGCTCTTCTCAGCTGTGTGGCGACTCAGACCTGTCAGACGACTAATTCTCTTCACATTTTTACTTGCCTTGTTGTGTTATTGCCAGACAAAGCAGGGGACCCTATCATATTAACCTACCCACCTACTCTCACACACTCACGCTCACTTTGACTGCAAAAATGAGCCGAAGGAACAATGGAGACACACACAGAAGAGGAAAAGATGGAAGAAGGGGGAAAATGTCTATGCTGGGAGACAGCTGGCTAAAGCCCGGAAGACAGTAAATTAGCCTTCTGATTAGATTTGAAAAGCTGCAAAGGAAATGAACATAATGCACCCAATTAAAAGAAAAGACAGCCATAAATACCGAGTGTCAAGCAGTTGTTATTTCTGCCTTGAATAAAGCTCCAGAGAGTGACAATAACAACAACGCTGTCATGTACTTACCACTCTGGCATCATTTTATGCTGTTACGATCCATATTGCTGCATCTGTCAACTTCACCTTTGATGTCAGAGCTGAATCAAACCAAGTTTGGAGGTGATGAGGAAAAGTAGATAACAAGCCAGACCATAATTGGTCCACATGTCTTTAAAGCCTTGTGTCATGAAAGGGGACAGAAATCCGAACCAGGGAGCAAACACTGGAGCCCCGGAGCTATCCGGGCATTATAGCCTGGAGCCGTCCTCCCATTACGGCCTCAGCCCTGCAGAGCTTCAAAGCCACAGCACTTTTGTGGCCGCAGAGAGGATCCCGGTGCCAGGTGGAGCGGCACGAGCCAAGCCCAGAGAAAAAGAGAGTAAATAAAAATAAAGACTAAATGCTCAAAACGGTGCTGACCGGCAGGCAAGCGATAAAAACTAAAACCTCACTCAAGGATAAGTGCCATCTTTAACATTTGGCAGGAGCAGCGCTCACCAGTGTTTCTGTAACTAAGCACTCGGCTCGCACCCTCGGGCTTGAGCAATTAAAGACACACTCACTGAGACTCATCAATAACAGAAAAATTGAAGAGAAAGAAAAATCGCGTTACAAATGAAAGGAATGCTGAGGAGGCAGGAGGTGGATCCGGGAGGGAACTCACTGGCTGCCTGTTTTATAATGATTCGGATCATTTTGCTCTGTTTTTCTTGCTGTTACACCAACAACGTGGAAGCTTTTCCTCTGTTGCAACGCCCTTAATGTTGCATGCTACATGACATATCTCAAGCCTGCAGAGCTGGAGCTCGGGCATTTTCTGTCTTGTTTATTGCTTCGGTTTAAACTCTGGTATCAAGTTTCTTTGTGCTGCTGCTGCAGAAAGCCAGATGAGAGCGTGGCTGGTTTTGAAATGAAACAGAACAAGCGAGGCTATTTATAAGAAGCAAGCAGATAATTGTTGAAAAGGTTAGAGCAGCCACAGCAGGTAACAAGTAGGCTGCGTGTTGATGCACATAACAGGATGTCAAGGCACCATGGTGATGATGTTGCCAGGTAAGGCGAGGTCAAAAAGAGCAGTTGTTTTAGGAGTTACTGAAGTGGAGCTTTGTCAGAATCAATACACCCAGAGCCTTAAACAAGAAGACAGCGGCCACGTTATCGAATTAGAACCAACACTTCAACATTTCAGCTTTAGTGAAGAAGTACTGCGACTGCATTTATAAGGAAAGAGCGCATAACGGCAGCAAAAATGCAATGTTTTCTGCCACACTAACATCACGTAATTGTAAAAGGAAGAGACAGAAACAAATGTGGGCTCAAATATCAAACAGTAGGATTAGAGAAATGTTTGAAGTGTGACATCAAACACACATGAGCATAAACTGGAAAACTATGTAAATGTTTTCTTTGTTTATTCTGTGTCTATATAGAGCAACATTTCCCAGGCTTTCAGAGACAGACTCGCATTCTCAGACAAAGACGCAAAATCGATACAGCAGAGCGAACAAACTGAACCGGGGAACGTTGCGGTCATTGTAACAGACATGTTTAAATACTGTGTTTATTGGACACGTTTGTGGCATAAATACACAAATGAGTAGCAGCGGGGGAACTCATTTATTCACCCATTCATTTCTTTCCTGCTCAAACTCATTCACCCACACATCCGTTCCTTCCTCGCTGTTCTCGTCTGTCGGTGTCTCTTCTGCCTGCGAGCCTCGCTCGGCAACCCGAGAATCCAAGGTAGCCAAACCTAAAGGACCTACAGGGCCGTGCATCATTTAATGACAGAGGCTGAGAGATGCCTGACGGACTGCCAAGTCCCGAGACGTGCTGCGTGAGTCGAGCACAAACACTCCTCCGTAGTGCGGACATGCATTCGCACATGTACCCATCGTCGGCATGTAGGAGGTGTGCGTGCTTGTGTGCGTGTGTGGTTGTGTGTCACGTTGGTCCTACCGAGACAGAAATCTTGCGAGTGTATATCTCGGTGGCGCCATACGGGACAAAGAAAGGGTCCAAGCTCAGGCCCCCCCTGAGTGTGATGATGAGGTAGGAGGATTCAGGATGACACGGTCCAATTTGGAGGTTTAGAGAAAAATCAAGCTATGAATAATGAGAACATGATCATGGACTAAAGGATCTACTGACTGGATATTGCATCAACATTTTTTTTTAAAAGCCACCCCTTCTCGTCTTCTGCCCTTGCCTTCCCACAGAAACGAACGTTTGAGTGAACAAGCAAATGAAAGTAAATGCTGAAGCCTGGCCTGAGCTCTGAATGTCACAGTCAGTCACTGCAGCCTCCCTCTAAGTGATGCAGACAGAGCCCCATTCTGATTGCCTCACCAGCAAAGCCAAGGGGTGAAAAACATTTACATGCAAATACAAATGACCCACTAGCTACTGTGTGCACGCTAGCTATGGTATTCTGAATGCACAGCAACTGCAGAGAAACCCGGCATAGAGCCGTTGCCAATCATCAGCTCCATTGTAGCACGCAGGCTTTAGAAGGAGGTGTTATGTGTGTAGGATATCAATTATTTTGCTTTTGTGGCTTATTGGTTTGTTACTGCTATTGTCACTGCTTCTCATATCAAGCGAAATGAATGTTAATGAATTCCGACCAGGACTACTGCATTAACAGATTTGCTGTGAAAAAGCTTAAATCCATAAATCATTTTCCACATAACTCCTCGGTATACAGACCGTCTACCATCCCCACAGAATCCACTCATCTCTGACAGCGGTGGCTAATACCGTGTAATCAACCATCCACTTTCAGCTGGAACAATTGTAATCCATAACCCATCATAACAAACATGCCTCTCTGTCACGCTCAAGTGGTTAAGTACCAGGGGACAGATTGCCGGTGGACGGGCCGAGTCTCCGGGGGTCTTGGACGAGGGGAGACCCTGGCTCTCGTCCTGGCTGTCTCACACGGCTGGGACGCTTGGATCGAGGACCCGCCTGCTGTCATCAGACCTGTTGCCTCCAGATGGGTCCCAGTCTGATTCTGCGATTTCTGTCCTCATCCCGCCTCCACTCCTTATTTCAGCTCTTCTCATCCGAGACATCCAACTCGACCTTGCCTTGATCTTTTCAGCACTTATTAACAAAGCCCCAAATCATCATCCTTTTTGTTCTTTAACCTTGACATTCAGCTTTGTTAGCTCTGTGTGAAGCTTTCATCTCATCTCTCCCTCATTGGATCGACTTCCTTGGCCAAAATCTCCACTGCGTGGGGGTGTTTGTGAGCGCGTGCACACATGCATGACGGTTGGGAGACGAGCAGACACACCGCACAGCAAGACCTCTTTGATTCAGCACAGCAGAGACCCACAGCAAGGCTGTACATTAATTGGTGCTTCTGAGCCATTAATTTAGGCAAGTATGTTGAAGGACCCACTTTGCCTCCACTTTCCAAGAGCAACACAGGCTGAACAAGCCTCCTCTCAAGACCCTTCAACTGTTTTCCACCTCCCCAGCTTCCCCACATACCTTGCAGTGCAGCTCCATCCATAAACCATACCCTGCCCTGCCTCACTCACTCCCCACTCTCTCTTCATTTCACCATTACTGAGCGAGGAGAGACAGCAGGTCACAGTCTCTGCTCCGTCCCCTCCACCTCGCCAACTGCCCTCCGCCCGGTGCCAGCGAGCCATAGTTTTCTTTTTGTTTTTTCAGCATGACTGATTCCCTCAGGTCACCGAGCACATTAAGCTGTTAATTACCTCAAAGCACAAAACAAGTGGCAGCTTGGCAGCACAACGAGACATTAACTTTTTTGTTTTTTTAAAGAGTACAGTCAGAAACTTAAAACCGCGATGCTGGAGAGACCGGAGCAACACGAGCAAAAAAACCCAAAACAAAACAAAAAAGCTGCAGCAACAACAGCCGTAAACAACTCTGTCAGCAGCAGACTCAGACAATGCCGACGTGAGAACACTGATTTTATTTTTGCTCTTCCTCCGCAGCCATAAAACAACCAGATAAAGTCATTTGGGCTGGAAGTTCCCCAAAGAAATGAATCAGCCATAAAACAGCAGCGGGATAATACCAGCCCGGCCCGCAGGGCACGCTTTTTTCAGATTCACGCTGTGCCGATGCGGGAAATGATTCAGGATGTGTGTGACCGGCATCCTCTTCACCGTGTCTGCAACCGCACAGTTGTTAAACTGTGCCTTATTAGTTATGCTCTTCGTTATCATAGCAACCTAACAAGGGAGATCTAGCCAAGGAGGTGTACAACATGTGTCTGTGAATGCTATTATAGAAATGAGTGTTGCTATTTTTATCACATCAGAGAAGAAAAATAATATAATTGCGGCATTGCTGCTGGCACTGAATGTGGTGCTCTTTGCTTTGGGCCTGTGGAGGCTCGTTTCTGAGTGGGAGTCTCAGTCGGCTGGTCGTGTTGTATTTGGGACCAGAGACCCTCATTAGTTTCTTCTCTTGCTAAAAAAAAGGAGGCTCTGTTGACACAGAGACGTCAGGAGTGTGAGAGTAACCCAAAGAGTGTGTATTCATGTCTTTGTGGGGACCAAAAATTGGAAGTTTACTATACTTATGGAAACTAAAATCATGGTCCCCACAAGTTTGAAGGCATTTTTGAGACTCAAAGTGTGGTTTTAGTGACAGGATTACAATTGGGTTATGGTTAGGTTTAGGGTTTCATTTTGCATGGTTAGGGTAAGGGGCTAGGGAAAGCATTATGTCAATTAGATGTCCCCAAAAGATATGAATGCAAAAAGGCTGTGGAAAACACTGAGCTCACACACACACACACACACACACACACACACACACACACACACACACACAAATTGTTTATTTGCATCGGGGAAGCAAACACCGGTGTCCATCTTCATCGCGTCTGTCTGCCTCGTCTTTCAGTCCTGGATCGCTCCTGGTTTGGTTTACAGTTTACATGTGACAGTGTCTCTTTCTCACTGTTGCAGATAATGAAAGAATCTGCTGCTCGTACCTTATTCACACACACACACACACACACACCCACACACACACACACACACACACACTCCCTTTGGAGATACAATAAGCCTGTATGGGATGGCAGCTTTGCAATGGGAAGCATCTTCATTCAGCAGCCACTTGGCCTGTAGTGATAGCTGCTGCATTCTTTGTTGCTGCCATACTGCACAACCTCAGGCTTACACAACACGATCCCACTCCGACTTCTTCTCGGGGACATTCTGTCACAGCTAAAGGGCACGGGAAAAATCCTGAAATTAAGACTTTACAAATTCTGAGGAGAAACTGGCTCGCGGCTGCAGATGAGAGCGGCTATACGAGGCAGACTTTTCAAAGAACACTGAAAAACCACTTATTATTGACTCTATCGAGCTTCACTTCTTTGAACACTCATCTACTCTGGCTGCCTCGGCTTATTTGCACTGGATGCATAAGAGACGTGAAGACGGGGAGATGAGAGCGAAAGGAAGACGGGGCTGGAAAAACAAGTGATTAAAAGATAAAAGGGAGAGAGCAGATGATGAGGGAGCAGCGGTGTGTGATTAAATGGCGGTGGTGGTCCCATTGGGCTGTGGGTCTTATTGCATTTTAATGGGGGGGCTGGATGATCTTTGACCCTTTGTGAGGCAGTGGTAACACCTTAGTGCAGATCAAACTGCCAGCCTTGACAAACCCCCAACCCATGAAAGGCAGCTGGGCACTGAGAATGAGGTGTGTGTGTGTGTGTGTGTGTGTGTGTGTGTGTGTGTGTGTGTGTGTGTGACATTGAGAAGCGCGCGCGCAGGGTCACAAGCAGATGTGTTTATCCTGCTGCTATGGCAACTCCAGCAGTAGCCTTGGGCAAATAACAACAAGCAAAGCAATGTGTGTGTGTGTGTGTGTGTGTGTGTGCAGGAGGGAGAATTTGAGATGACAGGATTTTCAAAATACGAGCAGCATGATTAAATATAAGTTTTCAATTCATATACCTCCTGCCTGCACCCCCACTTTCTCCCTCCCCGGTTGCTGGCCTGCCCCTCAATCATCAGTCCCTTCTTTTCACCTTCTCTTTCTCCAGCTCCACATGCTAAGTGGGAACATTGTTACGGTCAATTTGTCCCATTCAGGGTCCCAGTGGGCAGTGTCCCTGCCCTGACAGCCTGCAGACGGAGACCACACTGCCTGAGAGGCCTTGACATCAAGGTCCAAAGGAGACTTAAGAGCGAGAGGGGGAGGAGGGGGGTGACGAGAGGTAATGGGGGGGGGGGGGGGGGGGTACTCTGAAGAGAAAGGAAGAAGAAAAAGAGACCTGGGTGCCGGGTTTAGCATGAGCCCCCCGGACCGTGCAGCTCAATAGTATTTCGTCTTATTTCATCTGTCAGGCTCACACTAGATTGATGTAGGTGGTGAGAGCTTTGCTCCCTCGAAGGATGCTTCGAATAGTTCTGCTAGGCTGGCAAAAACCCAAGAAGATGTATGACAGCCCAAACAAACCTGATGACACGATCTGGATTATTTATTCAGTTTATGAAACCTGACATCAGAAAACAGCACCACTGTCTAACCAACTGGAGTATTCCCAGTATCACTGCAGGTCTTTACTATCTGGGAGAGGGCAATGCCTGGAACTGGTTATCAATATCATTCGAGAAAAATGGCTTGGTGTTGTTTTGTTTTTTTTAAAACAGGTAGCCCTCATCGTGATGGTGCACACGGATAATCATCTGTGCCCTTTAAAGAACAGATAATAGATGCAGAAGAACAAGAAGAAACCCTGGCAGTAAGGAGGTCTAAGAAGGCTTTTCAAATTCTAGTTTCTAATCACAGATTTCAGGTTTCTACAAATTTCTTTCTGCAGTCAGATGGAATGAATGTAAAAATAAAACCTTGATGAGGTAAGACTTAATGCCGTAACATTTTCCTCAGCCAATCTGGAAAACAACGCTTTGTCTGACTAATCTATGTTTTTGATTTCTATGCTGGAGCAGACCCAGTCTCACAGGTGACGTAACCCCCCCGGCGGGGTGCTGGAGGAAGGTGCAGAAGAGGGATTAAGTCACTGCATAAAGGCACCTGTTATTTTAGCACACAGGGTGCAACACTTGCCCCGAAGCAAGGGGTGCAGAGCGGCTGTTGGTGTCAGAAATGAGGCACAAACAGGGCACCCATTCAAGCCAGGCTGGACAGTGCTGAATCACACTTGTATAGGGCTCAGACACACTGACTCACACACATGCCCTCACAAAGTCCATACACAGGAAGGCAGACACAATATGAAGAACACTGGTCCTTGTGGTTCTCTTTGACAGACATAGACAAACTCTCATTCTGCCTCCCTCTTTGACCTGCACACACACAAACAATTCCCATAACTAAATTGCGATTCCGACTCCAGACCGCGGTGGATCTGTCGAGGGCATGCGTGCATGGTGGGATATTGCAGATCTCCCTAAATTAGCTAACTTTATAATAAATCACTGGGCACTGCTAGCCAAGGATTAGCCAAGCTCCAGTGAGCGGTTTGTTAAGCTTCGAGGAGAAAACGCCGCCAAAAACTGACATCAGCACTGGGACCTTGGAACAGTCTAACCCCCTGCCTCGTTTCATTTAGCCTTATTATCTGAGTTCTCCATTGACAAAAAAAAAAAAAATCCTGCTCCTACGTTTGGATCTAACTCGGATCTATTACTTTTTCTTCTGTTGGGGTTTTTCCACTAATCACTTTTAGTGCTCAGGACATCAGCTCCAACATCAGGCACACCATTTCATCAATCGCTTTCCTTATGTTTGCCTTTTATAATTTTTTGTGCTATCTTGTCCCCCACTGAGTCATTTCTCTTGGAAGGAGCAATGCTTCCTACTGTCTAGTTATTTATATACTGAGTGAGGAAGCATTTATCCCCCCTTCACTGCATGCACAAACTCCTCGGATTCAGCTTTGCTCAGGTAGCTCATTATGAATCCCATCAAAAGTCACTTTTGTGAAGCTGTTAACGAGTTCAATCTAATTTCTTTTTCAGTAATGCTTACGGTTATATTAGCCTTATCTGTCGGAAGCTCTAATGTCTGTCTCTTAATAATTTTCATTCCTCAATCTGTTAACAACCTAAATTTTGATCAGTTTTTCCATAAACACGTCACAATGCTTCTCTCCTAAACTCTCACAGGGTGTTTGGTCCATGGCTTCCAAACAAATAAAACCTGTATCCATTACAGATCCTATCACAGCGGTATTTCCTCTGCCGCCTGTTTATTAATTTCCTGTGATAGCATTTGTCTTGTAATTACTGATTGTGTGATGGGCCTTAAAAGGGATGTCAGCACTTGAGAAAAAGAGGACAGCTCCCACTCTGTCACGTCAAAGATGCCTCAACACATTAGAAGGTTTCCAGTTCACGATCATCTCTGCGTCCTTTTCGCCACAAACTTGTATGTCCCTTAAGAAAGGTCTGAAACAGACTGGTGCAGCAGGATGTGAGCAGCAGGGACAGAGGAACTGTGTGGATCCTGCGGCAGCAACCCCGAGCCCTGGCTGTCAGAGTGGGTGACAGCCCGGACTCGAGGAAGAGGAATTAAAGAGGCTCTTGTCCTCGAAGGCTGATTGACAAGGTAGCGACAGAAAGGTTAGTGGAGGTGCTGGTATTCTCTTAGCTGTGCCTACCCTCACACTGGTCCGGGGGCACTGTCTCACTCTTTCAAGATGTCTCTCTTATTCTTCTCTCCCCTCACTTACACCAGTGCTTATTATAGGAATGCCTCGACCCTTGGGGACTGCACTTTCCAGTCCACAAACCTCAGCTTTGGACAAAAGGAAGCTGAAAAGCAATTTGAATTTGAAACAGGGACCGCAACAAAAACACTGCCCCCAAATGGGAGAACTTCAAGATACCAGGAGCCAGCTACTGAGAAGTAGTGGTCCTTGCACAAAAGCAAAAATGTGATTCTGATACTATCCAGCCAACTAGCCCAATGTACTGTAAAGACAGCAGCTACTGCAGAGGGGGGGGGGGGGGGGGGGAGATGACAGAGCTTGAAGGCAGGAGTGGTGGACATTAGGGGCCCAGCGGGTAGGACTTCAGAACAGACCAGCAGCAGATAACATGCAATCACACAAATCCCACTCACTGCACAAACAAACCAGTTCACAGAGAGGGGCCGTCTGACCAATCGGGTTCACTGTGCGTCCACTGTTCTGCAACTCTGGGTTTGGAAATGATGTTTTGTAATTGAGCCTTACGCCAGAGTCAAAGAGGATAAATCAAGAATTCACAATGAACCCTCCGGGAGAACCTGTTTGACTGAGCTGCACTGACACCTCATCACGATGCAATTAGTCAAACCTTAAGGATGAAAATCCATACCGATGGATGGAAGGTGAAGCGCCTTCGGGCTGCGGGCAGCAGAAATCCGCCTGTTTTGTGCGTAGCTGCAAGCTACGCAGTATGATATTTGTACAGTGAGAGCGACTGTAGCGCTGATGCACAGAGACCAGGTTAGCCCGGTCCTGTGGGTCGGCTCGGTTCTGATGAGTACATTTCTTCCTATAATCATTTTTCCCCGAAAAGCGCTTTTTGGCGTCAAAGCGCCACAAAAAGCGCACCACACCTCACCTCCACACCGGACAGCTCGGTCCACTTACCTCTCACTATCAGGGACAAGAAGAGTGAAAGCAGCGCGAGTCCGTTGTGTCTCCTCACTGGGTACAAAATATCCGAGAGCGAGCTCGTTACTGCGTTACCAGATCCGGTGGAGGGCTTTGGAAACTACTCCTCCCTGCCGCACCTGTCTCTGGCAAACGCTGATCTCGTACGCTGGCCTGACATCCCCCAGACAACTGTCCGAACCCCCTGCTAGTGTGAGCGCACACACGGACACACACACACGGGGCACCACCTGTCCACGGTGCAGAACAGCCCACAAAGAGCTCCTATGTCGCGCGGCGACACATGGCATTCCCCGTTAGTGTCTGCAGCAGCACTCCCTCACAGCCGTCCGAAATCTCCCCCCGAGGGACGTGGACGCGCTGGGAGCAGTGGGTGACGAACAGGAGAAAGCGACAACGGGCGTCCGGCACAGTGGCACAGCAGCTGCGGCGTTTGGGACTGACATCTGCCGCTCTCAGCCTCGCGTCCTCACAGCAGTGCGCTCTCCTCCGCGCCTCTCAGAGAAAGAAAGGACTTTTCCTCACCGCCTGTGCGCCACACCTTCGCGCAAAGCCGGGCTCGGGGTCCAGCGCAAAGTCCCATTCATCCGCTGATCGCGAACAGTTCCGCTCCGTGAGCGGCACTCTGGAGCTCCGGTGGAGTCGGAAGACCTCGGCGTTTCTTCTAGCGGCAGTGTGAGCTACAGCATCTCCGGCACTGAGCCTGTTAGAGCCAAAACCTGAAGCAGAATCATGCAGCGAGTGGAATGGAATTGATTAATGACTAATTGGGCTTAAACGGTGAGGCAAGCCCAAAGCCTCCGAAGTCAGGCAGCTGTTTGGGGCATGCGCGCTCCTACAGTCAGCTCAGTGTTAACTCAGTTTCACGGTGGCAAAGTGATGACTGATTAGTGGCGCTAGGCACGAGTTCAAACTCAACCTGAGGCACGCACCTGACAGAGCCCGCCGTTCTTTACTCCAAGAGACCTTTATTCTGAAACACAAACAACAGAAGGTTTGGAGAAGTTCCTCACGGTTCCGCTTACTGTGCTGACGTTAAGATGAAACAACGAGGCCGATTCAAAGCCGTTTCCTGATAAAGATGAGCATTTATTGCTCTCCTCTCTGTGGAGCAGTGTGGAAAGTACCTGAAATAGGCTTCCAGGGAGCAATAAAGCGGATCCAAATAGCCTACCCGAGGATGCATGTTGATCACACAGTGTCCCAGTGTCATCTATTCCCAACATGCGCGAAATTCACCACATTTAAACCTCGAAACAAACAGCTGAAAGACATTAAAATGCAAAAATGAAATCATCCCCTATGAAAAGAAAGTTGTTTTCTATTTAAAAAAAAAAAAACTTTTTCAAGTGGAAACAATTTTAATAACAGTTCCTAAAAGTGCTGCTCACTGTAATTCCAGAAAAGCATTCAGCAACTTTGAGCAGTTTCCATGCTGAGTTTAAGCTCTTTCTGTATTTGCATCTTCTCACTGAGCCTAAATTAACACAATAGAGGAATAATTCCGTCTCATTAAATCTCAATAAGCCTCCAGTCAAATCTAATTGTTCCTCAGCACAATTTGGGGTTTGTGTTTGAAATGAATGTGTAACCAGTTGTGTTTGTTCAAGTGACACTGATATAAACAAGCAGGACTTTGAAAGGGAGCGGTGAGAGCCGGCAGTGCTGTTGCTGTGTTAAGTTAAAGGAGTTTAAACCTACTGGACCTTTCAGTGAAATTGCTTGGAGCCAAAGCTACTTTTAAGCTTTCATTCATGAATAATTAATTGCTGAAATAATGACTTTCGCAGGCTCGAAGGCTCATGTGTGTAGCTCACTCTCTTTAGCATCTTAATAAATCTACTGCAAGTGCTCTGACAGCCTTCATACAAGCTGCTGATCACACAGCAGAGCCTCTCCTATGAGGGAGATAGTCAAATAGCCATTCAGATTAAGATAAACTGTAATAAAGATTTCATCATCTCTGTTACTTTATGTAAGCAATACTAGTTTTTTAGCGGCAGATGTTGCTGCAACATGAATTTATCCCTTTTCTAAATCCACTTGCGTTCTGTGACTTTCACAGTAGGACTTTGCTTTGCTTGTTTGGTTTTTTGTTTTTTCTTATCTTCATTTGCACAGCCAGAATTTGCTTGCCTCTGCACTGTAATACTTATTAACATTATTTATCCTGCTTACTTTATCATCCCGTGCCGTCTGTGACTTTGTAGCTTCTGCAATTAAAACTTGAAACTTGTTTGTGTTCTCCACAAGAGAGTTGCTGAATGTCTTTGTACAGGTTGACTGCGGTTACAACAGAGGACACCTCTTCGACAGCGGTATCATTACTCAGGCAGACACGGTTTCCAACACTGGAATAATGATGAGTTCTCCTCAATCTCTCCAATTTTTTCTTCCATCCTGTCTCCTGCAAGCCTGCATGTCTCATGTGTCTATAAGGACCTGAACTAACAACATGCAGTCAGTGCAGCAATTTGAGTACCTGAGATGAGTGGCCAAGTGACTTCACAGAGTCAAATAGAGGAAAAACCTTCATTCCACAAGGATTTAAAATGCCCGTGTCCTTGTGTACACTCCCCAGAGTGCATGCAGTACATGTGTGGATATGCACGTGTGTGACCCTGATTCTCCACCCACATCACAGTTGGACAGCTTTTACTTAAATACTGAAGATACAGCAAAATCAGATTTAATAAATATTAACACAAGAAGAGTCATCGAGTCAATAAAATGTCAGAATAACATTCATTGGTTCTAACTACTGCTTGTATTAACCTTCATAAGCTACTTGGTATCAGCACAACCCAGACCACATTAAACTGAACTGGGTTTTTTTTTATATCTGGCTTCCAAGATGTCAGACTTTCTTGTCATCTTTTAAAGTTGTCTTGAGCAATAGTTCTCCAGGCTTTCTAAAGTCTTTCAAAGATTATGCACTGCACTCTGATACGTGTCTACACGAAACAGACAACTTAGCAAAGAACCAGTTTTAAATTGTAAGACCTGACACAGTACCCGAGAGACGCATCTGGACCTTCAGCTGATCCACCTACTGTTCATTGAAGCGTCATCAGAGGTACAGCACACAGCAGGTGGCTCTGTC
This sequence comes from Aulonocara stuartgranti, assembly GCF_965226115.1. Classification (NCBI taxonomy): domain Eukaryota; kingdom Metazoa; phylum Chordata; class Actinopteri; order Cichliformes; family Cichlidae; genus Aulonocara; species Aulonocara stuartgranti. The sequence continues at coordinate 11,417,200 of NC_138958.1, forward strand.
GTGGCCCGGGGATCTTGGTGATCTTCTTAAACTTGATGGAATTATGATCACAAAGAAGTCTCATCAGATTTTGATCATCCTTTTTCAAAGCACTCTTGTTCTTCAGGAGACTGTGGAGACCACGAACATTAGGTCTACATACTTTCTTTGTCGCTCAAGGATAGGTAACACTGGCTCCTTCAAACATAACATCTCCTAACCTACGGGAAACGTGAAAATCTAATGATGTCTCTCGTTCACAAACTTCCTCTTACTACTGCTGGCAGTGGTGTTCTACTACTCTAATATTAAAAAGCTCTCCAAAACCTATTTTTTTTGTTGTTGTTGTTGTTTTTAAATCCCCAGATTAGCCCTATTATTCTGTTTCCAGCTACTTTGCATAGAAATGATTCAGGACACAGAAACTTTGAGCCATGTTCAACAAAAGAACTCATACCGTTTCATCTCCTGTCAAAGTTTGTGTGCCGACAATAAATAAATAAATAAATATTCGTTTTGTTCATCCTCTTCCTTTCATCCCACTTGGTGTGTCAGAGCAGGAAGGCAGTAGACCTGAGCGTGATAAAAAGAAGAAGAGCTGCCATGAGAAAGCCAGAAAGCTTTGCAAAAAAAAAAAAAAAAGAGGAGGAGAAAAAATACAGCCTTTGATGGGGAATGCACTTTTTAATCTTTCAACATGGGGAAAAGGGGAAGGGCAGCACAGTCCTCCCCCTTGGGTGTTTCTGTGTGCACGTTAGAAGCAGCTAAGAGGGGATATGCTGATGCCAGAGTTAGATGAACTCTTCACAGGGAGAGCTTTTGACTGCTAAGTTCTTTTTCAGCAGAAATGTGAATGCAAAAGAAAGAAGCCTCATTCTCCAGGGTGACCATTTTCTGTCTTACCAAAGTAGTCACACGGTTCACACAGTTGCGAACAAAGACGCACAGATTACATGCAGGGCTCATGTGATTAGGGCTGGGCAAAACGATTATTTTCCTAATCGATGAATCTAGCGATTAATTTTTCGATGCATCGATTAATCTAACGATTCATTTTTCAATCCGATTCGATTTCGATTCGATTCGATTAATGATTTTCTCCCCCATTATTTGACTTGTATAGCAATTTCACATTTACTAATTTATGTATATAAATGAAAAACACAAATTTATTCATTTGAAGACCTTTTAATAAAAAAAAAATTGCAAAATAAAGTTGTAGAGGTCGTACAATCAATACAATAGAGATAGCATTTAACAAGAAATGAAATGTGCAAACATATATAAAATTAAGGAAAAGTTAACAAAACATTTCAAATAAATAGCAACAATGGTGTCTTTAAACAAACAAAATGTAACATTCACTTTGCTTTCTGCCAAAAAGTGCTCTTCATTCACAAAACAAAATCCACAATAACATTGTACTACAATCTGCTGTTTTTAACAAAAAATTAAATGTTTTGCAAAACAAATATAAAGGAAATCATAGCAAAAAATTAATAATATACAAACAGCAGCAATGGCGTCTTTGAACAAATAATGAAATGACAAGTTACCCCTAAGTAGGACTCTGTGACCAGACTTGTCCAAGCATCAGTGGTAAGGGAGATTTTGGATGTGGCTTTTTTTAGTTCATTCCTTAGTCTCTCCACTGAAGTTTCATACTTTCTCTCCATCATGCTTGTAAAATGACGCTTAGACGGCAGAGTGTAACCTGGTTGGAAAGTGGTCAGCATTTCTTTGAATCCCTCACCCACAGCAAGTGGTCTCTTGTCTTTTAAAATCATAGATAAGACGCTCTCAGTAAGTACAGCCACCTCCTGGGGGGTGCATGGTGTACTTCTTCTCTGACAGTAGTCCTCCAGACTTTTCTGTTTATTCCTGAAATCATAAACCACACACAGCACACAGATGAATTCGAATAATTACTAAATAATTATATGGAAAGCATAATATCAAAATAATTTGATAAGGATCTGGTTGAGATAGATAGATAGATACACACATACTGTTATGCCATGTGCTTTCATAGCATAACAGTAAGAGGTTAATGATAATCCCCAATGTTGAACATATGATATGCAGTAATCATGATGGCTGGAAAAGATAACGTTTAAACACCCAGGGCTGATGGCACCTTTACTGGTGCACTGCTTTCTAGTCATTAGATGGCATAACTTTGACCTATAAGATCAAGCTGGAGAAGCATTATGTATAAAAACAGCGTTCAAATAGGATGAAACACATTAAATTTGACAAATCAAGAGTTCGTTGTCATTTTGCTTTTGCAAGCACTTTAACAATGTTGTAACAGTGTCCACGACGGCTACGTTTAGCAGGTGGTGCATTATCCTTGTTAACATTTCTCCTGCGGCCAATTCGCTGTCTCACATTTTTGTCTTTCGCCGATTCTGATAATCAGCCTGCGTGCATTCCGACTCATTTTGCCAGCATGGGCCACAAACAAAACAACAACAACAACAACTAAACAGCAGCTGCTATATGTTACTGCTCAGCAGCTTAAATTAGTTTTGTATTTACGGAGGTTGGGTGTTTATCTCTGTGTCTATGAGTGAGTGTACGTCTACGTGGGGGGGTCTGGATGAATTAACGGGTAAAAACTAGCGTTAGTAAAAAAGTTAAACTTACGGTGGTTTGTCCTTTGCAGGAGCTGCTCCTGGATGCAGTCGTTTGAGGTGCTGGTGCATAGCCGTCGTGCTTTTATGATAGGCCATTTCCACCTCACAAAGCCGGCAAACGACTGAATCACTTCCTTTTCTGTTAAAATATCCCCATACTGTAGAGCTGCGTGTTCGGGTGGAGTGATTTAAGTTGACTGCAACTGCCTCACTCATGATTTCGCTACTCGCTGCCGCCATGTCTTTTTTTGAAAGTGACGACGCATCGACGCAGATTTTTTTACGTCGACGTATTTTTTGCGTCGACGTAATCGATTACGTCGACGCGTTGTCCCAGCCCTACATGTGATCAGACCCAGTAACCTTAGAGCAGTCATTCAGACTGTTCCGCTGAATCACGTCTGGACAGTGAATTTTATGGTTTTGCACTTCCATGTGCAAGATCCCGAGGAATTCATTAGTAATAAGAAAAAACTATGAATCATTTAAAGCGACAAACAAACCAGTTAGATTTGACTTGTAGTGAAAACTGCAGTATTTGACCTGCTTGAGTGATAGCTGAGGTTTAAGAAGTTAACTGGAAGTGCAGCCATGTGTTTCTGGTTACTTAGCATATGAAAAACAACAAATCGAATCTGTGTGACAATGACGACTCACACCTGGAGTTAAAATCACCAAATACAAATGGAAAACATAGAATATCCCCGATTTCTTCATTTTTATTTTCCCTTTGTTCCGTTTTATAATGCTGCACTGAACAGAATGCAGAAAATGACCTTGGTAGTATGATTCACACTGTGAGACTGCGTCTACATTCATATGAAATCATATAAAACATCAACGCAATGAGCTCCGTTTTCTCAGCATGATATATAAACAGAGAAGCAAAGGGTTTAGAACAAGAAGCGTTTGTTGAAAGCAACAACAAGTCTTCTTCATAAATGATGGAAGGATGTTTGCTCAGCTTATGAATCTATGCAAAATGAGCAACCACTTTATATTAAATCGTATTTTTATTCATTATATATTATTCCACTTGCCAGCTCTGCATTGAGTATAAAAATAATTGTAATGGTACATGATCATATATAAGTTTTAATAATCTCTGTATTTGTTTTTAATATGCTGTTTTATAGACTAGTGTTAATAAACTTATTATCTTGGTGTGAATTAGTTGGGAGCAATCTAGATGAGCGTGGCAGCAGAGGCAGCCATCAGTCTGTCAGCCTGAATGATGAAGTAGGGTGGTGATAAGGTGGAGGAAATGAGAAGTTTATAGAGAAGAGAGAAGAAAAGTACATTTTTGCTGCCAAGAGGTTTGAAGACAATATTATTGCAGAATTCTGTGGAAAGGGATAAAGAAAACGCCTCAAAAAATGACAGAAAAAGAATGGGATCAATACCGAAATATACTGATGTGTCTTTTATTTTCGCAGAGGTAAAAAAAAGAAAAGCTGGGAATATCGATGTTTTGTGGAATCCTGCGTTTTGCCTCACCTAACCGAGTCAGAGCAGACAGCAGCTCATCGGGCCTTTAGTTTGGGAAGAGGTCACAGTAATGTGCCATCCCTGTCAAAACGCATACAATCACAACACTAAAGAAGCATAAATATTTCAGGGTCAGCCGGCTCGTTGCGTGTTTCCTCACCACCTCCGCTGTGGCAGCTGACCCGCTGTCAGGGCTCTGGGGTGAAATAAGCTCTCCAAAATAAACAGGGGAGACCCTGAGAGACGGCCGTGGGCATTCAAAAAGCAAGTCATAAAACACAGTGTGAGGAAATTGTGCAGCCTGACTGAGACTACCTGTTGGTCGTCGTAAGATACAGCTGTCTTTTGGTTTGCTGCTTTCCATGTTGTATGCAGTGACCTGGTTCCTCCTATGTTCTCCAACTGTGGCTACAAATCTTTTAGATTATGTTTTTTTTTTAAGGGCTGCTAGAGGTTCCCCACAAATCACTTTTCCAATATTCTTTAAGCTGAAGGCACAACAGTCATAAAACGTCTGTAGCCAGTTAAGTTGTCCTCGCTGGGCAATTTTACTCAGAAGATTAAAGGCCGTTAGTCTTGGAAAAGGTTAATGCTCAAAGTTAACGATCTCTGTGAGTTTTCATTTTCAGCCTCCACCTTCTTGTAATATTCAGAACAGATAAAACAATGATGTAAAACTCAAGCTAGACAGCAATAATTGTAAAGATGGTGTCTAATATCATCAGACTAAATGAAACCACTCGTTATTATTTGGAGGACACATCTTTATACGGGCCTGCTCAGTGTTGTTTTGTGATTCCAGCCTCTTATTAGTCTGCTTCTTAGCACTCCTAGTGCTATTTAGCTGATGTAACTGATGTTACTGTAGTATGAATCTTTGCAGTATATGTTTGGAACGTGGTAACCAGGTGTGCTAGTATCAGCTGACAATAACTTAGCACTCTACCCACTAAACTGATGACTTTTGGTTTGGAAAAACTAACATGCTAGTGGGCAACACGATCAGTCCAAAACCACTAAGCGACATGGCACTAGCTTCATCCATCTTTTTTAATTGTCTATGGATTCACCAAATCACTGCACCTGGGAAATACACTGCAGTGTTTGTATAGATAATGTATAACTGAAGCTGACAGCTGGCTAGCTTCAGCTTCTTTTGCTTCATTTGTGCCAAAAGCATTAAAATGATAATTAGCTTTTCGTGAGCTCAGATTACAAAACTTCTTCATCAGGGCCGGAAGGCTAGCTCCCCAAAGCCCTAGCTGGCTATTCAGAAAGTGACCAAAAGGTTGCTGTAGTTGTTACACAGGTTAATAATATTATGTTAATAAGTAAGATTATGATGGGCTTAAAGGCAGATTTTCTTACAGCTGACTAGCTAGCTGTTAAACAGCTAGCTGACAGCTAGTTGTTTAACCTTGTCTTTATGCTAGGCTAAGCTAAAATTACTGTTGATTTTGCAGCAGTGAACAGAAAAGTTGCCCTATCAGCTTTAATATCTATCACTGGAAAATAAAGAAAGCAAAAAAGCGCTTCATGCAAAGGAGGTCGAGCTACTCTGATCAACAAAGTATGGTATAGGGTTGCCAACCGTCCCTTAAAATACGGAATCGTCCCGTATTTCGAAACAAAAGTACACGTCCCGTATTGAGCTAATAAGGGACGCACTTTGTCCCGTAATACAGTGAGAATCAAAAGTAGTCTATAACTTTTAATGGAATTAACGCTTTGTTTGAAAACATAATTCCCAGCCCCTCTCCTGCTTTGTGACCAATGAGCTGACAGCACACTTACGAGTATGACAATTCAGATTACCACTCATCTCATTGGTCGAGGAAAGGTCGCTTACGGAGAAAATACCGGAAGACAACAAATGACCACAACAAGAAGCATGGCCAACAGGGAAACAAACGCAGACACTGCGGTGCAAGTCTCGGACGACAGTAAACCTAAAGCTGGGCAGACACTGTGCAATTTTTTTCAGTCACGTTATTCAGCTCCTGCTCAAACTGCACGATTGACTCGCAGTTGGTAGGTCACGATGCAGGTCTCACACTATACCGCCCGATGCTCTGATGCGACCTGAGTGCTCACACTGTGCGTCCATAAAATTAAGGTTATAACAGAAAATCTGTCGCTCGCTCTCTCTCTCCGTCTTACACTCACACAGACACACCACCACCATCAACTTTGCTAAATTGCTAATGAAAAACATGATCAGGCAGCTGTGATTGAGCAGCAATGTAAATCCAACTATTTTCACGGTTGTTGTGGTCGTGATAATTTTGTGATGCCACATCGAAAAGGCTCGGATGAGCTTTCCAAAGTTCTACAAGTTGTGCCTCCATTGCTTGTGTCCAGATCACAGGCTGCACAGCCGTGCTGCTCCATCTTTTACACCAACGTTTACGTGTTTGCGCGCGAGCAGTGTGAGCGGCTGTGGTGACACCCTCACGAGGGATTGATGATCGGGAGCTGGTCGTGAGGTGTTAATCACTTCTCGTTACCCCACGTATACTACACGATGCACGATGAAGGCCAAAATCGGTCCGATCACTCAAAAAATCGGCTCAAAATGGGCCTAAAACCGCACAGTGTGAGCCCAGCATTAGAGCAGCAATGTTTGTTCCCCTCAGAGAAAGGGAAGAATGGGAAAAGGAAAACACCTGGCTGGAAAAAGTTAATATGGGCATGTGCAGTGAATATCAGCGCTATGTGGCCAGAAGTGTGATAATATAATTTATTTTGTGTAATAAACAACTGCAAGAATAGATGATTACAACAAATAGATGACTAATACATAAAAGTAATACATAGATGAATAATGATGATGAGTTAAGATGCGTAATCATGGGAGCAAGTGGGTTTACAAACAGGAGCAGCTGATTAGCATTAGAAAAGCTGAAATAATACCTCAACTGAAGCCAATTGTACTAAATGCACTAAATGTGCACTGTTACAAGAATGTTTTTCTTTCTATTGTTTTCTATTATTTTAAGTTAAGCAGGACAGAGTTCTTTTAAAGAAAGATTTACTTATATTCTCAAAAGTTAAGCATGACAGGCTTCTGTTTAAGAAGGAGACCTGTTTTATCGTGTTAATGTTGTCATTTTGAGCTAAAAATAAATGGCTAAATGATCATTTGTTTCACATGTGTTCATATCACAAAGAATACACATCTACTTAAATCAAATTCAAGTCAAATGGTTAAAAAAATAATTTCACACACAAAAAAAGAGCTAGAAAATTCACCACACTGGGAAGGGTGAAGACAATTGGGTCGCCCGGCCCTGGCCACGAGGTGTCCCTTATTTATTTTTCAGGGAGTTGGCAACCCTAGGTAATAATAAATATGGTACTCACAGAAATCTTCTTCAAGGTCAACTTACTGTCTCTTTATTACTTTAACCATGACAAGTTCACACTCTGACGCATTATCTTTGGCTTGGCTATGCTTTATTAATGTGCTATTGGGAAGACTGTAGTAAGGTCCAGATCAACTTTCACCCTGCAGATGATTTGTCGCCATGTTGCATGTTACTGATACCTTTAGTTTCAGGTCTCCGGAAATTTGTTGCAGGATGTTGGGAATAAGATTCCGTGGTTCAATGAGACTCAGGAAGATTCAATGGTGCAAATGAAACCCAGCAGGGCTGGTCAGCTATTAATGGATGGATGGATAATTTCTACCATTTCAGCCCTGTTGACAGTGAAGAGCAGAAGGTGAAACAGGAGGTAAGAAATCCTTGTGTTGTGATCCACTCCCAGCACACCTGAGAGTTGTGGATGAATTGAAAACACGAAGAGAGGAAATGAATTTCATTACAGAATAGCTGTACTGCTCCTTACACTCCACAGCAGATTATTGCATGAGTGTTTTGATGGTGATGGATATCTTGTTGAAACAATTAATCATTCAACCAAATGCTGTGAGTAAAACGCCAACAGAGACCGAACATCTTAAAGCATTTATGGTTATTAACTTATCAAAATTACAGATTTTTTTGTGGGTTTCATGGAGTAATTTCAATGAATACTTGATTCAAATGTGTATGCTACAATACGACATCGCACTGTATATACAATACTGGGCACTGGATTGGTTTTTGTACGATTTATTGGTTTTATTTTATGCCCACTTGTGGCCAAATGAATGCCCGAGTAGGCATTTCTATTTACTCTGACAAAAAAACAGGCGGCTGAAGATGAAATCTATATAAATATTTTCAGGTTCTGCTCTCGCATCCATGAAAAATTTCTTCAGATTGCCAATTTATTGCTTTGATCTTGAAAGGTATGTCTTCAGGAAAAAGAAAGAGAGGGGAGAGCAAGGAGGGGACAGTGGTGTGATCATATTACTCTGAGGGATGAGTGATTTTCCTGTTATCTACTAATCTTCAATTACTCAATTTCCAGAACAATTCTGGTCTCAATCAACTGATCCAGTGAAGCAGAGTCAAGAGTTAAGCACGAACAGATGAGAGACTTCTGGGCTCACATTGCAGGGGAGTGTGCATGCATGTGTATGGATTATGCTTAAAGGTAAACAGAGGCTGAAGCAGCTTGGCCACTCAGAGGCAAAGGAGTAACAGAGCTGTGGTCGAGACAACAAGCCTACGTTTCTCGTCTCTTTGTGCTTTTTGTGACTTTGACCTGTCTGCTGGTGTGATGTCACAACCCGAACTGTTACTGCTGGATAATGAAGCAGGCCCAAACATAGTTACAACAGGTCCCGTTCGATGAATATCTGATGTGAACATTAGCGGTAATCAGTTTCCTTTCTCTGGAGCCTACTGCAGCCATTTGGGGAAATACAGAGAGCCATAATGAAAACTGTAATGGCCTGAATAATGAAAATCCTCTCTAAATGAAAAGGGTAAGTTAATAGAGTTCTTGTTATGATGATACACAGCATCCAGCAAAGGAAGTCACTGTACTGGCCTTACTGCGATAAAACACACTGCATTGTCTGAATCCCACTCTAAGTACAAAGGTTATGCAGAAATCACCTCACAGTCCGTGCAATAAGTTCTTTAAATGGAAGGAAGTATTGTCTGTCTTCCTTTGCCGTCCACATTCCCATTTCCCAGCAGATATTTAAATATTTTATTGTTTAACATTTAATGCAAAATAGGCCCTCTGCTCTGGATTTGTGGTGCATCTGCAGAAGAGAAAGATCTTAGGGATGTAAATGTGAAGCGTCTATCTCTGTGTGGGTGAGGCCACAGAAACAGCTGACTCCGTGGGTAAACACTGCCCTCTCAGGGTTTACTGCATTAACTGCATGAAACAGGCTGCCTGACTTTCAGCTGTGACGGGGAGAGCCCCTCTGACACCTACAGCACACATCAGGTCTCTTATCGCTTATAATACTGACCCATTAACACGTGATATAAACACATCCCACAGAAAGGGGATAAATGAAGAAAGGCTGCAAGAAAAGGCTAAATATGGTGTGTAGCTGGTACTCTCTGCTTTAAGTTAATATTGCTTTAATGATGATACGACATTACATGCACAAATCTATTAACCTTTTATATAAATATATGGATCATCAGTCAGTCAGGTGGGTTTTATACATGAGATCAGTTACAGTCTGACATTTAACTCTCTCTAACCTATTCTTCTGGTGCGTTCTCATAGTACAATGCCTCATCTCGCAGCCTCCATCAGTCAGCTGAGTTTGCACGCAGTTAGAATGAAGATGAAGCTGCGTGGATAAAGAAATGCCCCATTAACATATATGAAAAATGGATAGACTTCCTAATTACAAAATAGAATGAAAAAGTATGTTCTGCTTGATATTCTCTTAGAAACACAAAGACACAAAGACACATTTGCAGCATTGTTGTATAGTAAGTGATGCATTATTGGTCCACATGAAAGTTATGGATGCTAAACGAGTGAGGTGAAGGTGTAGACAGAAGATCAGCCACATGCGGCGACCGTCATGAGACACGAGAGTTTGCTCCGTTATTAAGAAAAGCATGTGAATCCAAAGGAGCTGCATCAATGCATCATTGCACTGCAAACCTCACTGGAGACTTTTTCACAAAGGTCAGAGTCTCACCTTTGCAAACAGTGCTTCAGTAAACCCTGTGGAAATGAGTCACGTGACCAAATGTGTGTTTGAGCAAAAGAAAACGCCTGCTTTCAGATTTATGGGGCAGCCGCTGGCACAGGAAACATTTCTGAGAGAATCAGTTTAGTAAATATCAGCAATTCCTACATGCAGACTGTCAAAGGAAAGGTGAGGTTATCCACCAGAGCAGGTGTGAGTGTGAACGGTCGTCCGTCTCCCTGTTTTAGCCCTGTGACCGGCTGACGACCTGTCTGCGGTGTACCCCGCCTCTCGCCCAACAACCCAGAATTGTATAAGCAGAAGATGGTGGATAGAATGATTGATGCTGCCCTCAACAACAGTCCCAGTTTCTCACATGGCCCCTTGGGAAAATGAATTTTTGTCACCCTTTTTCCAGATCCACCCTGAGCCTTAGGAAACACACTGAAGGGGAAGCTCTCACGGAGCTCCCTCACTCTCCCCTGACTTAAAAATCAGTGAAAATCTTCAGGCAGATCTTAGCTCTTAAACATACTGATCCAAGACAGCCCAAATATATTTCAGAAAGATTTATAGTGTAAGTTCTGCTCAGATTACAAATGAAAGCCTTTATGTGTAGTCTATGAATGCATCACATTATGAATGAGTTTACTTCAGTGACTGAGCGAATAAAACCAGTAACTGTTCCCTTCGGTCACCAATTTATAAGCAGTCATACAACACATGATCAGAGAGAGTTTAGTATATTTAGCAAAACTGGGATAAAAAGTCCATGCAAGCATCAACTGAGAAATAAAGGGACCATTGTGGTGTGTTGAATTTTCCCAATTCTTTGAATCTTTGGGCTGAAGGAGGGACAATACTCGGTGTATAAATGCTCAATCAACAATCATTTATTTCCATACAATTCAACAGTCAGAGCATTACAACGTCCGGACGGGAGAGATGCTACCAGAGGGTCAGGCACATGTCTCAAAATGGTGACGGGTTGCTCAGCTTTTTATAGTCTCTAGTGGCCCCCAGCTAGTCGTAAAAGCCAAAACATCACATTTTTTCTCTGTTACAGCGCCTAAGTTATGACCTCGGCAGTTGTTTCTCTGCTTTCTGTAAGGTGGGGGTGTGGAATGTGGTCTATCTATCTCCCCTGTCTTAGACACAGAGTCTCCTGCTGACACTCTTCTCTTCATGATTCAACAATTAAGCATGTCAAGAAAACAGTGTAACACATTCCCAGCAGATCAAGGATACAGAGTGATGCACATTTATCTAATGAGCTAATATGTGAATATGTTCTGTTAACTCAAAAGTATAATGAGAACTAAACTACATACAGCTCACACACTCTATATTAAAGGGTATAATGTGATCTACAGCAGTATTCTAATTCAACTACTTTGATTACATATATAAGGTAACATATAATAACAGAATAATCTAATAGGTGCCAAAAAATGATTGATATTTCCAAAAACAATCACCTGTATTTAAACTGTTATAGATAAATTTCAAACTTATACCAGATATAGCTCTCATGAGTCATTTTAAACGTTTTTATCATAAAGTAGAAGTTAAGCATAACTTTTATATAGCCTTTATTTATCCAGGTCTGGTTTTTTTTCATGAAAGATCTGCTCAAGAGGGCAGCAGCAGATATTGTAACTAAAATATAAGATTCAATTTTATTTTATTTTCAATTTTATTTATCCAGCGCCAAATCACAACAACAGTCATCTCAAGGTGCTTTATATTACTGTAGGGTAGACCCTATACCGTTACAAAGCAAAAAAAAGTCACCGGGCCACCGAGCAAATGCCCAGTATCCCCAATGGCCAGTCCAGCTATGGTCGTGCCATCAGTTAACCCTTCGTGCCTAGGGTTGCCGACCTACAATAATACATACAGAGAAAAACCCAACAATCACTTGACCCCATATGAGCAAGCACTTTGGCGAAAGTGGGAAGGAAAAACTTTTTTAACAGGAAGAAACCTCCGGCAGAACCAGGCTAAGGGAGGGGCGGTCATCTGTCACGACCAGTTGGGATGAGAGAAGGAAGATAGGATAAAAGACATGCCGTGGAAGAGAGCCAGAGATTGATAACAAGTATGATTCAGTGCAGAGCGGTCTATTAACACATAGTGAGTGATAAAGGTGACTGAAGAAGAAATACTCAGTGCATCATGGGAATCCCCGAGCAGCCTGCACCCATTGCAGCATAAGGGAGAATTTGGGGTCACCTGATCCAGCCCTAACTATATGCTGTAGCGAAAAGGAAAGTTTGAAGCCTAATCTTAAAAGCAGAGATAGTGTCTGTCTTAGCAGCCTCGCTTCTGTCAGTCTGCCCCAGGGCAGCTGTGGCTACAACTGTAGCTTGCCTCCACCAGTGTGTGAATGTGACAGTGAATGAATAATGGAATTGTAAAGCGCTTTGGGTGCCAGCGCTATATAAATCCAATCCATTATTATTATTATTATTATTATTATTATTATTATTATTATTATTATTATTATTATGAAAGGAGTCTTTTTTATTTTTATTTTATACTTAAACAGTTTATAAACCCCGCTGACCACTGCTCGTTTATCCGTGTAAGCACATCTGTGACACAGAAAAGTCACAGAAATGTTGGAAAGTTCTGGCGCAACACCGTGAGCCCGCGGGGCCGGCAGTGACGGGCACTTCCGTGCTGTGATTTAATTGGCTGAAAGTTTGTAAGCCAGTCTTAGGCTCCGCCTTCCTCCCCTGTGTTGAAGAGTAGCGCAGCAGTGCACTATAAAGGCTCTGAGGCGGGGTGGACCGGGTCACTGACCGGAAGTAACACAGCAGGTCATCACAAGACTGTGAACCGGCAGGCTCCCAGGCAGGTGAGTGGCTCATCCCACAGGTGTGTTCCGTCCTGACAGCAGTCGTAGAGCCATGTTTTTAAGCTGTTTAACCAACTAACTCGTGCGGGTTGCCCAGCTGAGCTTTAGCCTTCGGTCTTACTTCCAGTTAAAGCTGCGGAAACAGCTTTTCTTTTAAAGAGAACCCCATGAAGACGAAAAGCTAAGGCACAGATCGGGAGACTGATTCGGAGAAGCCGTTTGTTTGGTGCTGTGTTAAGTAACGAGTCATAGTTCCTCACATGGGTGAAAGTTCACCGAGTAGAAAGGGGAAGCAATGAAAGACGGACCTGATTAGCTCTGCTGGGAATCATCGTCATGCTGCTCAGAGCCTTTGCTTAAACTAATATTGTGCACTCGGTTACCTAAATCTTTCTTAGCTTCAGAGCCTTTCAAAATCAGGCAATCTGTTGTTGTGAGATTTCATCTCCGGTTGTGGCCTCAGTGTGTGGGCATGTGCTCTGAGTAGTTCAGACAGGTAGTGACTTTTCCCACTCGGATTCATTTTTCAGTGGATATTTTCGGTGGATGGTTTCACAAGATAAAAGCCAGAGCTCAGTAGACCACATTATGTTTCACTTCTTTTAAATCGTCGGGTGACCCCATCAAATAAATCCAGGGACCATTGCAGGGCTCTGACTGCTTTCCAGCCCATGCAAAATAACATTACACATCTGTGTGTCTTTTTTAGGTGGAACTAAAGCATAGAAAACACTAACCCTTTCAAGATTTCCCTTTAACCTACATAAGTGTCTCAGTAGTTTCCGATAAAGCGAAGTCACCTTTGATATCTTGACTTTGAGTTTTAGCTCTGGCTAATACACAGTAGTTTCCCCATCCCCCTGATATGGCCCAACACTGCAAGGATGTCACACACAAAGCAGTAGGAAGAGGCTTGATAGGATTTTAATGGCCACTTTACTGGATTCAGTTGTCAGTGAGATGATCATTTTGAGAAGTCTAAAGCAGCCGGTTGTGTTGCATAAAAGCCTTCTTCATAACTTGTACTGTTATCGCAGGTTCATCTCGCACTTGATATCAGGGTGCACAGTGTCAGACTTTGCTTTGTAATAAAACTGGTGAAGATCTCATCAACTGCCACTCAGGAAAAAAAACCCGGCGTTGCTCAACCAAGCTGTTGCAATAACGTGTAATTCTGAGTCACGCACAGGCCAGAAAGATCTCTTCTGGATTGCCAGAGCTCACGAAAAACAAAAGTTAAATGATTTTATTCACACTGACATCCAAACTGTGTGAAATGATTGAATAGTAGCTCTATAAAAATGCCAGTCGTGGCTGAGGCTGTTGGATTTGAGGCTCGTCTCTTGCTGATCGCCTCCTCCTGTCAGGTCGATGAAGCCGACCTGAGCACTGACTTCAGGTTGCCGCTGGTTGGCTGCACACCTCAGGATGCTGCTGGCTGTTTCTCCAGCAGGAAGATCTCAGGACTCATGCTTCTCCCATTCATCTGCTTCTGTTGTGTACATCAGGTCATGCATGTCAGACGCTTGTTAACAGCATCCCAGGTAATACAGGTGGAGTCCATTTATGTCTGTATGCCATCTGGCAGAACGCAAGCAGATGCCATCCACATGTTGCAGGCACCAAAGGGAGAAGGGACGGATTTTGCTGCAGATGTTTCTTTCCAACTGGCTAACGGGCCTCTTTCCTCCTTTCTCTTGCTTGTATCTCTTTGTTGTCTTAACTATATGCTTAAGATACAAAGACAGGTATGTGCGTGTGTGTGCATATGCACAAAGACAGGTGTGTGTGCATGCATGTGCGCTAATTACCAAACTGAATATCCCCTCGTTGTTCAATGTGATGAGTCTGCCTACTCTGAGGTTTTCCGAGCTCAGGAAGTGTCCTTTGGGGGGAGTGACTACCCACCTAAGAAAATTTGGTCAGAGTACAGTGAAGCTAATGAGATTGTATTACCTCATTAAATAAAACTCAATGCATTTTCTTTAACTTGTAAAGAATATTATTTCTATATGAGACCCTAATTTAAAAATGCAGTACTGTGCAAAAGTCTTGAGCCACCCCCAATTTCTTAAAAAACTAATAATAATATTTCAAGAAAGTATGGCTTTTGGAAACAAAGGTTTTCTTTTTCACTTTATTTCCTTTCCTATTCAGTTCTTGTATCTCACTGTTGAATCTTTTTTGTTTGTTTAGCCACGTAACGTGACCTATGACACATTTGTTCACACATAACAGAAGACTTGGAAACAGGACAAACTTTAAATGGACTCTTCAGGCACTTTGTTACCAACAGCTTGTCCCAAAAAGACATCATTTGGTCCTCTTTTCTTTGGCTAATTGGAGATAATGTATCGGAATTTCAGGAGCAGGACCGCGCCTCCAAACGCGCTCCGTCCGGTTGTCATCTATATAGGTTCCCCCAGTTCTGCAAGCTGTTCATTCTCGTTTACGTGCCCCACCCTCCCTCCCTCCTTGTTCTCAATTATTTAACTTCTTCATTTCTATTTAGTGCATGGGGATCTGCCAGGCCCGGGAGCCACCGCCAGTCCCCTTTGAGGCCTTCCCCAAACCGCAGCTCAATTCATGTCAAACCATTCACTTTTACCTACTAAAACGCTGTCAAACCTAAAATGAGGATGTGGGCCCAGCTAGTGAAAGGAAGGATAAATGAATCGAGATTCCCAAAAAGCTGTTAGGTGAAAACTTGGCATCTTGGTATGATATGTTTACCTAAGAAGTGTGAGGTCTTTTTTTAAAAAAACAAACAAAAAAAACCCCATCTACAGCAGACTAACCATATCTGAAAGTCATGTCATTAATAAACAGGACAAAAAAATTCAGCAAAGACCAGACGGATGATTTGGACCTTCAGCCGATCTATTGTTCACTGACACCTCATCAGAAAATGTCTCGGTGGAAGGGCGGCTGTCAGGAAGCCTTTCTTGATGAAGGGAAACGGGGAGGAAAGGCTGAAGTTTATTCAGCACATCTGGGTAGAAAAACACACAGTGGAACAGTCAGTCATGGATCGGCCTCCCCAGAGCCTGGGCCTCAGCATTATTGAAGCAGTGTGAAGAGAACAAAAGGCAGAAACACCCAAAGAAGAGCTTTGAATGTCCTTCAAGAAGCCTGGAGAACTATTCCTGAAGAGCCTCACAGAGAGCTGCTCAGAGTTCAGACTGAGCTGAAGGATAAAGCTGTGTACACCAAATTTTTCATATACTGTTCCATGTATATTTGCACGAGTTAACACATAATTTTTTGTATTATTATTATTTTTTTTTTATGGTGCTTCTGATACAGGTTTTTATAAATCCTAATTCCCACTCCTAGAAGAGACACGGCAGGCTGGCTAGGGTTGAAACGACCTGCAGTGAAACAGAATAAATTGCTGATTAATTTCACAGCGTTGCATGGCCCAGTTAAGTATTACATTTGATCTTCATTTAAGACACTTTTTCATTGTATTCATGTAATATGGTAGTTTTTCACTTGAGTAATTATTTTGGCCTAGTTCTCATTTAAAGAAATATTTGACACCAGCGCAGCACTGCTCGCCGTTTCCCGTTAGATTAATAATATCCAAGCCGCCACAAGAGCTCGTGAACACTCAGTGCCCTGCGGGACCGCGGTTCGTGCCATTAGTTCTGATTTTCCTCGGACTCTCATCCATATTTTGAAATTATCAGAACTTTCATAACCACAGAGTTCTCTCGCATGATTTATCATCCCTGTTTTCTTTTTATGTTGTCGTCACATTTCCTTCGTTTTGAATGCGAGTGCAAGAAAAATGTGAGGATCCGTGTTCTGTCAGGGAGCTGTGCTCGCACTTAGAAGTCCAAGGATTGAATTAAAGGAATAAGCCCCAGATGATTTTTGTTTCACTCTTTTTAGTAACAACAGGGACTTGCGATGTGTCATCCAGCCATTTGTACTTTCTTTATTTCTAATACACTTCAAAGCATAAATCATTCTTGGGAGTTTTCCTTTGATGCTGCTGCTGCTGCCAGTGATGTTAGTCATGTTACCCTAACTGCTGTGAAGAGCTGTTAAAATGTCAGGCTTTTATTCTTGCAGTCTTGAATCACATTTTGGCTCAAATCTTTCCTTCAAACACAGATAATCATGGAAGAAGAGCTTAAAAATCATAAGTTCAGTGATTACATATGCATAATGCTTACGCCTTGACTTAACAAACACCTGTCTCATTAATTCTTGCTTCATACACAGCTTTGTTTTAATGATGCTGGAAGTTGACAAGAAAATACTCACTTCCAAATGTATCAGTTTTTAATGTAGTTTCGTCTGTGTTACATCATAGTGTTGACAAATGAATTTGGCGTGGCTGAGCTGCCTTTCCGCATGCATTAAACTGACAGGACAAAGATTGCTGCGAGATAAAGTATACCAGCTATTTAAACACAGAGTATCATAGAGAAAGCCGTTATTTCATCATGCACAGTGGGCAATGTGAGGCGAGTCTCTGTTTCTGACACTCTGTATTCCACGACACAGATTGAATCCAGCAGTCACAATGGCAGACAGCGGGAAGACTAATGAGAGTGCAGCTCCGGCAGCAGAACCAGCTAATGGAGAGCAGCAGGTGAGGGACACTGTGACCTGAAATGATCCCTAATGCATAACACGAGTCTACTGTGAACTCATTTGACACTTGATATTTCCCCGTTTTGATCATCTACTCTTGGAAATTAATAATTATTCCTTATTGATTACTAATACAGACCTGAAAAGAGCTGAACTATACTGTACTGTGAGACAGGATTGTGCTTTCAATAACGGCGACGGTTCTATTTTTGTCCTAGACTGTTGTTTCACGAGTGAGCAACTTGCCCTTGGTCAGTTCGGCGTGCGAGGTGGTTTCAAACGCCTACAGTACCACCAAAGACAGCGTTCCCCTACTGAAGGGAGTGATGGATGCAGCCGAGAGCGGGGTCCGGACTCTGGGTGCAGCTGCCACCGCAGGGACCAAACCTCTCTTGAACATGATCGAGCCACAACGTAGGTTCCCATCTCTGCAAATCCGATGTAACGTATGATAATCGCACAAAGATGTACCTCAAACAGATATTTCATGCTGGTTGCGCATTAAAGGTGAGAAGCTGAAGTCAAATCCATTGCTGCCTCAGGGATAGAATGCAATAGAATCATAAGACTGTTTCTTTTATTGTCATGAGAATAAACTTTCCAAATTTTATCGTGGTGTAATTTGAATCTCTGACACTCATCCAGTTCTAGCTGTACTGTAAACCTGACACGATGCCTGTTTTTTACGGAGTGGTATTACTCTCACTGATTCTCGCGTTGTCCTTCTGTTGTGCACTTGTTGCAGTTGCCTCTGCAAACGAGTACGCTTTGAAAGGATTGGATAAGATGGAAGAAAAGTTGCCTATTCTTCACCAACCAGCAGACAAGGTCAGAATATTTTAATGTAGCATCAAAAAAACCTAACCCTATTGTGCTTAAATGCTGTCATAAAAATCCAAAATGATAGACTTGATAAAGAAAACAGCTCTCTGGCCTCCATGTGCTTGTTTTCTTCGTATTGGTGCATTCTGGATGATTTTGACAATACAGAAAACGCAAAATGCTTCGCTGATCATTGCTCATTTACCTCTTTTCCACTAACGTGTTGTCACTGCTGGCACTAATGCAAACTGAGTAGTGGCAGCATTTTACAGCAGCATGAGCACAGTTTATCAGCTAGCATTAATGATAAACACTGGGGTAATTTCAGAGGAAGAAAGTCGTGGCAGAATTTTATTTATTTATTATAGTCGGCACCAAATCGAGCTCCGGCACCACGTTGGTTTTCAAAAGAAGGTAATTATCTTATCTCGACTTCCTCAGGTGGTGTCAGACACAGTGGGAATGGTGTACCAGTCTGTGGCAGGGGCCAAAGAAGCCGTGGTGGGGGCTGTGATGGGTGGCGTCGAGCTGACCCGGGCAGCAGTCAGCGGAGGAATCAACACAGTCATGGGCACCAGGATGGGCCAGATGGTTAGCAGTGGGATGGGCCTGGCCCTCAGCCGATCCGAGGACTGGGTCGACCAGAACCTACCGCTCACTGAGAGGGAGCTGGGTCAGTAGCTGTGCTAATCACTTCATCGAAAACACTGGGTGGTAATGAACCCGTTTGCCTGTTGTTGAATTATATGAATGTGTCTTGACAGATAAAGGTTTAAAAAATGAATAATTGAGATTATCCCAAAAAATAGGTCACAAAAGCAGGATGAGGTAATCTGGTGAAAAGGGGGGGGGGGGGGGGTGGTCATCATGACTGTTGAATTCGACCACCGTGACTGAACACGTGGATGGTCGGTGCTATTCATAGAGAGGCAGGGCATTCCAGTGAACTTCCCTTCTGTTAACTTGGCCCAAAAAGTACCTGCAATTTCCAGCACTCGCAGCTTTGACACCTGCTACTGTGATGTCATGTTATCATGACAACCTGCCATACTCCACTGTGGAAGCTGTGAAAGAGCCCCGTCTCTGATTATGGCTATGTGGCACAATTGCAACTGTGGCAGCAGCACAGTTGAAGTTGTTCCTTTAACCATCAAAGTGGCTTTTAATGAAAGCACAGTGATGCAGCGTTATGTCCTTTTGCTTGCACAGAACTGATCAGAGGCTCTGTAGTGGCTCTTAGCAGCAAAGCTTCAAACAGATGGAGGGGAAAAGTGTTTCCATCAGTCATGACATACCCAACACCCTGTGCAATGAAGATGCTACGTATTTTAACGGTCTATTTCTGTTAGTAATGTCAGGGTCACACATCTGATTTAGCACTCGCCTCTTTCAGCTGCTGTGGCCGAACCTGCCAGCAGCGAGGTAGCTACCTCTTCAGACAACCCCAGCTACTTTGTCCGGTTGGGGAAACTCTCCACTAAGGTACAGGAACGAGCTCTTCAGCACTCTTTGGATCGGGCACGTCACTACCGGGACGCAGCCTATGGTACGGTGGCTCAGATTACCATCACTCTAGACCTGCTAGAAAGCGCCCGCGCCAGTCTCGGTTCAGCAGGTAACCAGATAGGAGGAGCCTCTGAGAAACTCCTGCAGCGCTGGACCGAGTGGAAGCAGAAGCACGGAGGACATGATGGGCAGACGGAGTCTGAGCCAGAGCCAGACGGGACCAAAAATGAGTCTGAGGTCAGGACCGAAAGTCTTTGAAACAGATTATTCAGCTGTGTTTTACAGATATATTTCATAGCAGCATTTTTACTTTGACCTCCTAAGACCCGAACTGTTTCATGTCATGCATTTTTAATTTCTTTGCTATTTGGGCTGATTGGAACCTGATGAAGGTAAAAACAAAGAATTGCCTGATTTATTGATATTTTTTTTTAACCTGATTTTTGTTCCTTAGAAAATGAGATCCACATATGAGAACATTTGTTTAAAATTTAGTATTGTGGTCTAGACAACCCAAAATGTGATGTCCACATTTGACCTCTGACCTCTCCTTCAAGGTAAATAGACTGATTTTTGAAGGTTGAAGTGATAATGTATAATGTGTAGAGCCACCTTATGACCTCCTCAAGGTCATAAGGTCAAATTTTCATGTCTTTTGTTTCAAACGGCTTAATTCTTTTGCCCTTTGTTTGTCCTGGCAACATTTACATTTCACATCTGCCTGTCTGTCAAGTTGATCACAGAATGTGTGTGTTAAAGACATTATTGTCGAAAGGAAGGGAATGAGCTGCCTAGTTAATTAGAAATGTATTATATGATATAATCTCTATGAATAATGTCCAGTTACTTGCAGATCAATCCACGATCTGCTCCTAGATAATGTTTGTCTTTACTGCACTAAAAACTTGTTGAAGTACATTTAAAAAGAACAAAGAAACAATATTAATATATCCCCTTAAATAAATGCTGCCCAGAGAGTGAGCTTGCTTGGCATAGGTTCACACTCTGAGAGCTTTTTATTTACTTTCCACCGTCATTTCCTTCTGTGTCATTGTTGTGCTGTTTACATTTGGACTGTCCCGTTATCTTAGCTTTACATTTTATTCATTTGGTTTTTGTTTCCACTTACGTTCACAGCAGCTTGAAAGGCAGACCCTCTCTATGGTGCGTGGTCTGAGCGACCAGCTGCGGTCGGCGTGTGCCAGCGTGGTTTCAAGTGCTAAAGGTCTGCCGAGCACAGTCCAGGACCAGCTGACCGCGGCTCGACAGTCTGCCGAGGAGCTGTATTCCTCTCTGAGGAACACGAGCACCATCACGCCGGTCCTCCTCGATCGGAGCCGTCATCAGCTGAACCAAGTACGCGTCATGCTTTGCTGTCTTTACTGCTCCAGCTGTGCAGCTGCTTAATTAAATGTAGCTCATAGCTCGAGTTTTTAGTTTCACCCACAGCGCCACCACTCTCCACGTTAGTTCTTGTGTAATGTCACTGGAAAGTCCCATGCACTGCTGATGCTACAACATTCAAGTGTATGTTATACACTTACCAACCACTTTATTAGGTACATCTTGCTACTGCTGTGTTGAACCCTCCTTTTTTTTTTTTTTTTTTTTTTTTTTTTTGTACAAGGCCTAATTACTGGTATTTGAGTTACTGTTGCTTTCATGTGAGCTCAACACAGTCTGGCAGCAAGGTCAGGTTATTTTCCTGTGATGTCACCAGGCATTTTTATCTGGAGAACTGCTGTCTTACACATTGGATAATATTATTAATTTATTTGTTGGACCATTCTTAATCCTGGATATGGTCGTGTAGGGAAAAGCCCAACAGATCAGCAGTTTCTAATCATCTTTCTTTCCCATTCTGATGCTCAATCTGAACCTCAGCAGGTCGTCTTGACCACATCGAAATGCAGAGAGTGGCTTCCATGTAATTGGCTGATTAGCTATTTGCATTAACAATCTGCTAATAAAGTGGCTAGTCAGTGAAACTAATTTGTTTTCAATCTCTGATGGTGCTCAGTATTATTTCAGATCATTTATCCTCTTATTAACTGTACATTTTTATTAAAACTGTACTGTTGTGTGTGTCCATCCCAGGTTCAGAAGTCTGTGGATGGTGTCATGGACTATCTACTGCACAACACGCCGCTCAACTGGCTGGTGGGACCGTTCGCTCCTCAGATCACTGAGCATGCAGAGGGCGACGTGGCAGAGAAGGCCGGACCAAACGAGTAGACGCGAAGACTTCCTGTGCTCCTCTGAGATGATTCAAAGTGGTGTTAGGGGACTATTTCTAGATGTTGATGAACCAGCTCAAAATAGGTGCCATAATATTCATGAAAAACTGTCATCATCATAATTCTATCAGTTTTTGACACTACATTTATCATGCAGAAGTTAAAATCTAAAATGTGGCCTTAGGAAATGATTGTTTTGCACTTTATTATTTATGGTAGATTTGTTGGGTTTTTTTTTTTTTTTTGTTTTTTTTTGTTTTTTTTTGTGTTTTGTTAATCTCTGAAAGATTAATGTGTCTTTAAACATTTTTGTTTGGAAGGAATTCAAAACCTTCCCAAAACAAAGTAAAATCTAGTGGCGTATAGGAAAAATAATATAGAAAAGACATGAGGACATCTTGAATCAGATGCATTTAATTTGTTTTCGAATTTTACCTTCAGTATTCTCTTTCTGGAAAGAGTTAATTGTCATTAAACTGATATGTAAATAAATTTCTAACACTGCAGAATCATGTATGAGCGAGTGACTCTTTATTTATGTTTGGAAACAGCCTCACACACAGGTTAGAAACAGGAGATGGTGTCAAACAGAAAAATGAGGATAAAAATAAGTCTAGAGAGATTATTTGTTTTGTGAAGAAGAAATGATTGATTTCCCTGTTTCATCACAAAAATGGAAGTCTTTTTGTGGATGTGGAACTCAAGAAGCAGCATTAGATCAATAACATAAAACAAATTAACTGTAAGATTAAAACGCCTAAATGAAAAGGCCAAAGTCAGGGATCGTGTCCACAGAGGGACTGGGGCCGAACGATGCTGTTCTGACCTTGTGTGTGATGATCAGCTGTGGTGGTGGAGGTGGTGTAGGTGTAGTTTGCTGTGCTGGCCCGTCGCTCTGAGGGCTGACATTGGCGGTGACGTCATGGTCGTTGTTTCGAATGTCGGGAGCTAGCGCTGGGTAGGAGGCCGCGCGCTCTGCTGGGGACACAGCTCACTCAAATCTGAACCCCTCCGTCGTCGACAGCCGCCGATTAACTACGTTTCAGGTAATGTCTTCATTCCCGACTGATTCGGCAGATTCCCGGGATGTGGTACCGGTCATAAACCCAGCCGGGACGCTGTTGGGAGGCGCTCTAGTTTTGGGTTGGCTGACTGCGTTAGCAACTCTGCTAACAGATAGCCCGCTAACACTAGCGTTTATTCGATTGAAAAGCCGCGATCTGCGTATAGTTCGTCACCGAGGACGCTGTAGCATTTAACTTTCGTATTTTTCACGATGACACAGGGCCACCGGTCGAGTTTCGTCCTTCCTTTTACACCTGTATGCAGTGTCAGACAGACCAAACGTCCAGCGAGGCTGTTTGCTAATGTTTGCTGTGAGCTATTCAAGCACAGGACGCCAATTGTTTTCTTGTGCGGACAAACTCGGACTGGGAACAGCCAGCTGGAAGTTGTTCGGCTAAACTGCACGCAGCGCAGTTTTAACGTTAGCCAGCGCGGTTTCGTACTGACGGGGTTTTTGTTTTATTCTTGTTGTCTTTTTCACAACTTTCTCCATGACCAAAAACGTCTTGTGCGGCGGAAGAAAGCGCGAAACAGCTGAGTTAGCGCATGTTTCACACACCGTCATTTACCTTCTAGGGTGTGTGTGTGTGCGGCTCTTTAGACCCTTTGTTTCCGTCACCGTGCACAGCTCTCCGTGTTTGTTCAAACTAATCCCACAGCTTCCTACTTTTAAAACTCGTGCTTGCTTTGATGTTGTAAGAGGTGCAGTACATTCGGCGATCCGTTTCACTGGTATTTCTATTGCTGCTACGTTTTTGTGTTTTCTAATAATTTTGAAGCATAGTTTATTTATTAGTATTTTCAGTGTGCCAAAGTCCAGGCCTGATTTTGCAGTAATCGTGGACTTTGGCCTTCAGAAGTTGGGGTTGGTCTTAATTTTGGTTTATGAAGTTTATAAAACTGCGACAGACCTTCATTACAGCTGCAAGTAGTGGACCATAACCTTTAATTCACAAAGACCTCTTTTCCACTTGTCCAGTGCCTAATCTAGAGCTGGTTCAATGCATTCCAGTAAATGGGGGGGAGGGATGACTACTTTCTGTGCCAGAAAAGTGTGAACCAGCTCAGTGCTGCAAATTTACTGGTTGTAAAAGTTGGAAGGGGCTTTAGCTAGAAAGTAACAGTATTTGCCAAATAAGCCCCAGGATTTGTCTGCTGTGATTGTCTTTTTTCTTTAAGCTATGTAACGATCAGTCCTCAAGCCTTTCAGAGCTGGACTGGCTCTGTGTCGGTGCAAAAGAGGTAAAAGAAGTCATGATGTGCTCAAACTCTACTCTCATGCTGCAATGCCAATCTCCAAGCTCTTTTAGCTCCAACCTAAAAGCTTTGTAATCAAACAGGGACTGCTAATTATTCTCACTAACTTCTGCAACCCCATTTTCAGGATTATCCTCTCCCATCCCCCTTACCCCCTCTGTCAGAGCATGGCTCAGGAGACCAATCAGACGCAGGTGCCAATGCTTTGCACTATGGGATGCGGTTTCTATGGTAACCCCCGCACCAACGGCATGTGCTCGGTCTGCTACAAGGAACACCTGCAGAGACAACAGGGAGGGGGGCGGTCCAGCCCCCCTGGAGAGAAAGGTAGGAAGATGGGAGAGACATGACCTATAAAAAGCAGGGGTCTGCTGGATAAGGGTGTACCAGGTGAATAAGTCAGGAGCTTTTAAATGGGAGTCACTCAAAAAGTGCACTGGAAATAGGGAGCCGAACTAGCTAAAAGGGGCTGGAGAACAGAGGTAGCATTAGCTGCCTACACTGTGGCATCAGAAAGCAAGAGAGTTACATTGCCATCTGTTGTTGTACATTAACTCAAAGTGCATCTGATCATGGTAAACAAATACATGTAGGGAATGTCAAGACGCTTAGAAGCAAGTGGAAAGTCATCCATGTGTGAGGCAACAACAGATTTTTGTGACTGATCTGACTGTCCTCCCCCCTCCCCGACACACACATGCGTGCACACAGCTGCTACTTCACCAGCGGGATCACCAGGATCGGCCGGTACAACTGTGGAGAGCACAACCTCAGAGCCCAGTACAGAGGTGGCAGGAACCCCACCTGAGGAACAAACAACCAGGTATGCTGAGTTACGCGTAGAAAAGCGCAGAGAGCCGTGTTGTTTCATTGAGTCATTGTGAATCAGTGTTTTAGATGTGATTCATCAAGGAAAAATATACTCCGTGTTGGCTCTTTGACTAGTCCAGTCAGTTCATGCTAGTACCGCAGCTTGCCTCTGCAGAAGGGTAGGCAGTTGTGTGCATATTTATTTATGAAAACAAAACCTTCTATCACCATGGTGCAGTCATTTTCTGGGTGAAAACATTTTTACCTTACCCTGACGACCCCAACCTTCTAGTAAGAACTTTTCAGCTATTTCAATTTGCACGTCGACATTGACAGGTGAGGTTGTGATGAGCTTCTGATGATTATCAAAAGCCAAATTAAGTGTACGATGGGCTGTGTTGTCATTGACACTGGAAGAAAATTAGCTAGAGGATGGTGTAGTTTAAAACTTAGCTTGAGGCCCTGTTCTGAAAAACTGCAGCGTAATGCTGAATAATTTTTTGCTGGCCAAGTTCTTTTTCTGCTATTCGGCGTTTTGAAGGGCCTCTTTTATAATTTGCTTTAACTTTACCATTGGGCTAACCTTTTTAAATGTTAAAAATGGATTTAATTCACTGTGAGGAAAGTGCGATAGGTAAGAAAAGTTCTGCGAGGCTCTTGAAATTGCTAAAAATGGTTTTATATTGCAGCGTGTGCACTGGATCTGTTTCCTCCCAAAGGGGACAAAACCAAAGCAAAGAGAGTACCAAGATAAATTTAATCATTTCAATTCTTTTTTTTTTTTTTTGTGTGTGTGTTTTTTCAGTATTTTTATTTAATCTAAACTGAAATTTGCTGACTTGATTTGATGCCCTGTTAGTCCCAGCTCCACCAGCCCAGTAACTCAACAGATGACAGCTATGAGCATCTCCCAGGATTCAGGAGCTGTGGATTCTGATCGAGCAGAAGCCGAGGAGGGTGAAGAGGAGGGTACTTCAAACAGCACAGGTAAACATCGTAGAAAGCAGTAGTTCATTCCCTACCCACCGTCCACACGGTCGGCCCTACTCAAAGCAGAGGAGTACACTATTAAGAACTGCTGCGTGAATAAACAATGGGACGCACTCGCCACCGTGTTTCGGGAGCGTGCCTGAAGTGATAAACACAATATGCTCTGTGATGACTCCATTGGTTTTCCCGTTTTATTTCATTTTGCCTTCTGCTGTGTGGCATGTTCTGTGTTGCAGTCAAATAACTGTGTAAGGAAATCGTGTTTTTACGTGTTTAAATAATATTTTATAAAGCTTAAGTTACGGCCTCTGACCCGGCTAGCATATTTGATTGGTTGAAGTTAATTGTGTTGTCTTTTGTACATGTGCATAAATAAACATACAGCTGTTTTACATACGGTTGCTTTGTTTTTCCCCACCAGAGCCAGTCGGGGAAGCTGCGCAGGCTTCGTCTGATGGCGACCAGACTCCTGATAAAAACAAGAAAAAGAATCGCTGCTTTTCTTGCCGGAAGAAAGTAGGACTTACTGGTAAGTGAGGGAAGAATTTCACTCAAGTTTCTTATCTGTTTATCCTGTGTTTTATGAGTCGGCAGGGGTTCCTCACCCCTAATAAGACATTGATTTGGCACACGGATGTATGTGGTGCAATGTCAAAGACATCTTTAATATTCTTCGCCTGCAGAGCTTTTGGAGCTAAACCTGTTTTTAAAGGACAATAATGACAGCTGCACACAAATGATTCATATGTGCATTTATTCTGTGATGATTGCTTATGTACAGCGAGCGACATTCTGCACTTAAGTGATACATTTCACAGTGTGCAGCTCGGTCCTTTTTTTTTTTTTGCTTCATAGGAGACTCTGAGACTTAATAGCAATGATTATATATCAGCTTAATTGAGACCACATCCTGAGTTAGCATGTAAAATTGAGCAACATCATCAAGGCCCAGTCAAACTGAATTTAATTAAAACCTTACACAGGGCAGTGTAAGAATAAGTCTGTAAAATAATCGGGATGTAGTAGGACTGGGTGATGCATTTCTTTCTTTTTTAATATAGCCTCAGTCTCCCTCTGCACCTCGAGCTGACTCTGTTTTCCTGCAGCTTGGAGAGAGACACAGGGCTGTTCCCAACAATGAAAAATAACTCTTTAGTTTACGGATAGACAGCATGAAAACTGAGTTTTCATAATGTGCGTGTGTGTGTAACCAAAGCTTATTAACTTTTGGAAATGGTACGCTAAAAAGAAGTCGGTGAATTTTACCTCACAGAAGTTGGAAGATCTGAACCAAGTCATGTGGTGAGATTTACCGACCTAACAAGGCAGCAGTCAAGGAACAATTGCCGTATTTTTTTTTTAAGGTCAAATGAATGTTTTTGTCAGTGGTGTCTTAGTAGTCTGGTCTGATGGCAGGTAATGCATCAAATATGCTGTATATAAACCCAAACATATGTGGGTTTTACTGCTGGCCCTATCTACTGCAGCACATAGTTTCCTTGCTACTCTGTCCTCTTGTCTGTTCTAACACACTGATTTGGGGTCAGCACCCGAGAAATGAAACAATCCCAAATTGAAGAAAATAGCCATTCTGCCCCAAAACGAGATGTGAGTTTTGGTCTCTGGTGTCCAGATACATGTGATATCTATAATAAAGCGTCCAAGTTTAATTGCTTCTTTTTCCTCAAGGTTTTGACTGTCGCTGTGGCAACCTGTTCTGCGCCATCCATCGTTACTCCGACAAACACGACTGTCCCTATGATTACCGGAGCGCAGCCGCTGCCCAGTTACGCAAGGAGAACCCCATCGTAGTGGCTGAGAAGATTCAGAAGTTATGAGGACTGAGAGCAAAAAAGAAGTTTCTGACTTTGTGAATTTGAACAATGGCGACTTGGATGAAAACACCTGATATCGTGGCTTCATTTGTTCATGGTAGTGTAAAGCGGGCGGGGTGGGGGTGGTGCGGTCGCAGCCACAGTCCAGACACTTCCCTTACTAGCATCTCCCTCTCTCTCCACTTGTGGCTGCAGCGCGCGCGTGTGTTTGTATGAAAGTGTGTGTGTGCGTGCACATTTGCTTGAGAGCTGGGGAGAGAGCCATGAGGGCTTGGTGGACATTTGTTTTGCCGTGGGAAGGGCAGGAATTTGATTTTTACCCCTTTTGTTTTTTTTGTTGTTGTTGTTTTTCCACTTAGCGGGATCGTGTGAGTGTATTTTTTTATACAATCCCTGTAGGTAGCTGAAATGAACGAGGATAAGCTGTTAAGGAATGTGTCAATCGGGATAATGACAGAAACACATTTAGGGGGTCTAGTGACTCATGTATCAGCAAGACCTTTAAGGGCTTTGGAATATAGTATTTTATCCCAGACTGAAAAATGATGTCAACTACTTGTCAAATTGGCAACTCCTTTACTCTGTGGGCGACCACATGTAGTACTCCAAAGTCTGAGTTTTCCACATGCGTCTCTCTTTGATATGTAGGCTTGTATGGATACCGGGTGCATGAACAGTCATTGGAAGGGGAAAGCCGGGGAGGGAAACAAACGACCTTGACTTAACTGTGTGATTGATTTTTTTTTTCTTCTTTATTTTAATGAGCGTATGACATCAGAAGATCTATATTAATATATTGTAGTTAGCTTGAATTGTGTGATTGCATTCTATTTATTTTTTATTGTTTGGTTGGTCTGTGCTGGAGGATTGGCAGCATGTGTCCGCGAATCTTTAACGATTTGCTCTTAACTTTTTCTTCGATTATATTTAAGTAATTCCATCCTGATTATGTAACCAGTGAAGAAGAAAATGCGCGCCCGAGCTCTGACGTGACGGAGCGGAGCCCGGCTGAGCCGCTCGGAGGGAGCGAGTGCAGTAGGATGTCAGTGATTAAGGCTTTGGGTATGAAGCACAACGACGTATGTCCGCTGCAGAGCACAAGCTACGGTGCCATGCCCGCTCAGTTTTGTTCAGCATTCGGGTCACTTGCAGTTTATATCCGAGCTGTATCGCAGCCTTGCTGATGAAATTGCCTTGTCGAGTTGCTGAGATTTTCTTCTTCGGTAAGGCGGCGCGCTCGCCTCGAATGACCTTTTATGTTCTTCGGAGCCTGTATGAAGCTCCACGTTTCTCCTACCACCAGCAGACCACTGACACATGCTGAATGAAAACTGACCCGGGTCGCAGTTGCTCTCATAGACGATGGCGTACGTTCTGCTCAGCGTTGCAGTGCCGCAGAGTTGCGTGCTGTGCTTTTACAGTGTGCTCAGACTGCTTCTAGCTAGCTTCTTCTAGGAAGATCAGTCCCACGTGCATGTGTGCAGTCAAACACGCGTTGCTGTTTTGTGACCGCGTAGTTTGAAATGAAGCTGGAATGTTTAAAAAGCCGCACAGCAGTAGCACAATGCATGGCCGGAACCGTAAGGTTCCCGTTAACAGGACTGTTTTTTTTTTTTCCTCAAATGTAAATACCATACAGCTCCTCTTCTTATAGTATAACCTCAATGTAGATTTTTGCCAGGTAATAAAGGTGGGGAATTAAGGCAACAAATAGTACTCTCTGTATTAAAGTGCTTTTCATAATTATCCAAAAAAATGTGCTACAACTAGCACTGATGTTTTCCCCATCTTGTTTCCTCATTAATTTTTCAGGTTTTTACGTGTAATGTTCAAATTGTTTAATAACCACTAGTATCCCCTGCAGGCCACGTGGTTTCTATTTTACCATACTAGCTACACTCTTAACCAGCCCCCCCTCCTCCCTCCCGAGCTATATTAACGTTGCTGAATAACAGAGTATCTCAGTCAGAGCTTTTATCCTGTTACTGATTTGTAGCAATAGCGATATTACTGAAAGTTTAAAGGGCCCCAAGCAAGAAATAGAGGGTTCATCTTTTCATTATTAAAAGCTTTCCCTGTAAATGTTGCTTGATGCGGTTCATTATATATTAATGAAAGCTGGAGAAAAGTTGCATTTGAATTTTCAGGGAATGCAATTTAAAAAATAATCCACCGCAAAAGGCGAAAGAGAGGAATCACACTCCTCCGTGTGTCGGCTTAGTTCTGCCTCTTCTGATTGAAAAAGAGCCTTCGTCGAGTCTTTGCGTTAATGGCCGACGTGATGACTTGGCATGCCGACGGCGAGACGTTTTGCCGTGGATGAGTTGAGCCCGCAGTGACGGTGATTTAACTTCTTCCACCGTCACACCTACAGTGTAAATTTCAAATTGAGAAGGTGTTAACTGTGATATTCAGGGGGACGAGTGGTTGGTGCTGCTCTGCAGTTCGTTGTGTTTTAGACACAGAATTCTCAGACTTGGTTGATGATTATAAAACATCGTTGCATACGGTAAGCTCGGTTTTCCTTTACAGATTAATTGTCTCTTCATGGGAGAATTTTCCTGTGATGATTGTTCAGTTATGTAAATCATGGGGGGTTGCATGGTTTACGCTCATTTTCTATTGACTGCTCATATCAGTGCTCCAAACGTTTCAGCATGTTTTTCCTGATAAATGTGAGCAGTTTGAATGTAAACCACCACAAGTCACACGATAAGTCGTGTTGCCGTCAGACTGACTGTCCGTTGGCCGACGATGGTTGTCTTTATGTGATTTGAGACATTTGAATCATTCAAATCTTTTGACTGTTTGACTTGCCACCAGCAATTAGGGCTACGTGACCTGAGTAACTGAGATATTATCAGTGCATATACTTGTTTTGTTTGGTTTTTTTTTTTCCCCTTTTTTGTTGCATTGATTATTGTTTGATGTTCTCACACCTTTCATAATCAGTGTCTTCATCATGCAAGGGTTTTGATTGAGAATAATAAACTTGTGAGTTAGGATGAATTTTCTTCAGCTTCACTGCAGGAATAAAGACATATTATTCTGTCTTTCAAGATGAGCTTTAGGGACTTGAGATGAAATCTACGATGTTCACAGAGGTGTAGTTGCCGTCCCTTGGCACTCCAGTCCCCCAGAAACACCACCAGATATCTTTTTATTTTTTCTTTTAAGAGTTAGGATTGTATGATGTGTAAGAGTAAGTATAAACAATAAAATCACAAAGTTTATTTTAATTTACACTTGTCGTTTGTATTTATTTGTCTTAATGTATGCTAAATAAATACTCATTTTAAATCCAAGCTCCTTGCACTCTGCTTTAGAAGAAAACCTCAGTATTTTACTGTGATACAAGCTGCATGTGGAGATGTGGAAATATACGCGTTTTTACAGCTAATGTAGTTGTGCTGTTATCACCACAGCGGGAAAAGCGTATTTAACTGTTATAAATGACTTTTCTATGATTTTTCACATTTTTGTAAAGCCATCAAGTGGGCCAGTTTGTAGCCTTTGGAGGTCTTGTTCTGATCTTTCTGCAGTTTGACAGCCCTGCCCTAAGACGTAGGGGCGCCACAGGTCAATAAAGGTTATCACCTTTATCCATACTACTTTCAGATCTCCCAGAATGCTTCTGACTATAGAACAAGGGCTTACTTTGAGTATAAACATGCCTCTGCACTCATGAAATTATTCCCAGGTCAACACGTACAACACCAAAACACAGAATGAGGAAATATCTTTTGAAGGAATGACTCAAAGGGGCGGAATGACAGGAATGACACCGGGGGCGGTCGTGGCTCAAAGAGTTGGCAGTTCGTCTTGTAACCGGAAGGTTGCCAGTTCGAGCCCCGGCTTGGTCGTTGTGTCCTTGGGCAAGACACTTCACCTACCGCCTACTGGTGATGGCCAGAGGGGCCGATGGCCGATATCCATTATTATTATTATTATTATCAAAGCCTTTCTCTAGCACATGGAGACCACGTTAATTTTTTCATTTATTCTGTTATCTGTCTGAATAATATCAGTTTGATATAGGATATTCCTGTGTTATTATGTATAATTAAGCCCGTTTATTTACATGTATAAGATATCCATCCTACTTCCATCATGATTTAGTCATTAAAGTTAACAATTACAAGTTACATTCTAGGCAGTAGCTTTGTTGTTTGATGTCATCCAGTGTTTAATAAAGGGCAAAAAAAAAGTTAGACCTCCTCTCGGGGCCCTGTGGGTTTGTACTGATGTGCCTAATGGACCTTAAGATAAGATGACTCTTTATTGTCATTGCACAGTCGTACATAGTCCAATAGTCCAATGAAATTGGAAAACTGTCCTACGTCGACACTACATATAACACAACATGACCCGATACGACACATCACAACGCAACACAAACAACACAACACAACACAACACAGTATAATAACTTAGTAATAAAAAATAAGAATAAGTGTATTTGTATTACACACTGTTATTATTGCACATTAATTGTTATTGCACCTTGTTATAAATATAAATATTATTATTGTTACTGTTTTTACCATTGTTACCTCCCCCCCCAAAAAGTCCAGGTAGGTAGCCAGTCAGGTGAGCTATTTGCATTGATTAGGGCTATTGCCCTGTTGTAAAAGCTGTCCTTGAGTCTATTTGTTCGGGACCTCAGCAGCCTGAACCTCCTGCCAGACGGCAGCAGCTTAAACACCCGGTGTCCTGGGTGTGTACCGTCCCGTAGGATGCTGCGTGCCCTCTTGAGACAGCGAGTGCTGTACAGGTCCTTCAGGGAGGGAAGAGGATGTCCAATGATTTTTTGGGCCATATTGATGACCCTCTGGAGTGCCTTTCTGTGTGAAACTGGAGACCTTTTCCACACACTCGCCATTGATGCTGACAGGCTACAGCTCAGACTTCCTCCTTCTGAAGTCAACTACCAGTTCTTTTGTCTTGGTGGTATTGAGGTCCAGGTTGTTATCTACACACCAATCTGACAGCCTCTGAACTTCAGCTCTGTACGACGTCTCATCTCCCCCTGAGATGAGCCCCACCACGGTGGTATCATCTGCAAACTTGATGACTGTGTTGTCTGGGTGGGTACTAGCACAGTCATGTGTGTACAGAGTGTACAG
Source organism: Aulonocara stuartgranti (assembly GCF_965226115.1). NCBI lineage: Eukaryota > Metazoa > Chordata > Actinopteri > Cichliformes > Cichlidae > Aulonocara > Aulonocara stuartgranti. The sequence continues at coordinate 11,450,486 of NC_138958.1, forward strand.
TAGGGGACTCAGTACACAGCCTTGTGGAGAGCCGGTGTTAAGGCTGAGGGCTGAGGAAAGATGAGGCCCCACTCTAACTCTCTGTACACGGTCTGAGAGGAAGTCTCTGATCCAGCGGCAGGTGGTAGAAGGAAGTCCAATTTCCAGCAGTTTAACTATTAGTCTGTATTGAAAGCAGAGCTAAAGTCAACAAAGAGCAGCCTGGCGTAACGGCCCTGCACTTCCAGGTGAGAGATGGTGGTGTGGAGCGTTGTAGCAATGGCATCTTCAGTTGATCTGTTAGCTCTGTATGCGAACTGGAGCAGGTCGAGTGTGGGTGGCAGGCAGGACATGATGTGACGTCGGACCAGTTTCTCGAAGCACTTCATTATAACAGGTGTTAGAGCAACTGGTCGGTAGTCATTGAGGCTCCATCATCGGCCTCTGATGGATTCATTTCTAATCCTGTCCATCCTGCTCACTCACAGAGAAGATCTCAGTATCTTCAGCTCAGCCCCCAATTTTTGTCAGTACCCCTGTCTCCAAACCACATGACAGCAAGTCTCACTGCCATCTTATAAATCTTCCCTTTGGCTCTTGCTGCTATCCTCCCCTCATAAATCACCCCGACACTTGTCAGTTCCAGTGCAAAGGTGAATCTCTCAAAATCTGTGCAAAAATAACTGAGGTAAAGGTGTGGGTATGCAGGGCTGTTTTAACAAGGCTATGGATATTTATGTAGGATGGCCTACATAGCAGGTTGTAAAGCTGACATTTCTCTTGAATAGATGGTAAAGGTGGCTCCTGAGCCAGCAAAGCTGTGTGTGTGTGTGTGTGTGTGTGTGTGTGTGTGTGTGTGTGTGTGTGTGTGTGTGTGTGTGTGTGTGTGTGTGTGTGTGTGTGTGTGTTTTAATATAAACTGTTGGGGAGAGTTACAGCTTAAGAGTGTTGACCTGTGGAAGACCCACCTTCCTTTAGGACACAAAACAAGCTTAAATCATTTACTTTAATTATTGGTTATGGTCAAACTTCCTGTTAAAAGGGATTTTTTTCCCCTTCCCACAGTTGGGAAGTACCTGGTCATTTGATTGTTGGTTTTTCTTTGTATTTTTTTTCTTACATCTTTACAATATAAAGCGTCTTGAGGTGACTGTTGTTGCGATTTGACTTTATATAAATAAAACTGAACTGAGAAATTAAAGGGGATATAAGCTGTTAACTGAATTGAGATCACACATAGATCCATTAGGGCACAATGTGCTCTTTATCAAATAAAATTAGTTGTAAGTAGCACATATCATCTTTGATGAATCAGCCGGGTCTCCAAGTAACTGCGATGACTCTTGGATTATGAGAAATACCGTGAATTGAGCTTCTTTATCTTTAAAGATACAAATTAACAGTCAAGTTCAAACATGTCACCTTTTACAGCGCCGTCATCCGCGCTGATAACACCTTTCCCATAATTGTCCAATGGAAACTTCCTGCGTCATATCCGGTCAACTGTCACTTCCGGATGCGGTGAAACAGCAGAGAAGTAGGAAAACACCGCATCTGTGTGGATTAATAACGACAGGCAGGGCTGTGTATAAACCGGGAGGACACGCCAGCAGCGTCCAGAATGGGCTCGCGGACAGAAGCGTTCACACCGGGATCTGCATTTTAACGGCCCTGTACGTCACAGCGCGAGCCCGCTTTTACCGAGCAGCTGTGTTTGTGTCTTCTTGCTAGCTTAAGCCAGCATAGCGTTAGCTGGGACGCGCTAAAAAACTACGTCTCTCCGGGAAGCGAGGGGAAGACTTGTCCCTTCTTTTGGTCTTCACTGTCACTTCTTCGGACAGGGGGCACAGAGGGACATCTCTGTGTTCGTGTATAAAGTTAGTTTCGGTCACTTTGAGGGCAGGACTTTTATTGGAAGCGAGTCTCCCAAACTGAGAAGTCGGGATCTCAAACTAAAACCAGCTGCTGGTGTTTTTATTTAGTTAGCTCTCCAGGACGCGTTTGGAGAGAAAAGCGCGTCGTTTGTCTGTCCCAGGGTGTAAAATGAGTGGAATGTGGCGTTCAGGGACTACAAAGAAAAGCCAGCAGACACTTTGTAAATAACACTTCCCTGTCAGCCGGAAGGCTCCAGCTCTTTTTCCTTGTTCAGCTGACAGGGCTGCAGGCAGCGTCCCGAGTTTGAATTCTGGTCAGGTGGAAGGAAGACTTCCTTGTTTGTTTTGTTTCAGCACAGCTCGTTTCTCTTTGACCAGGCTTCAACTCAACAGGTAGGTCTGCTGTTTCACACGGGGGGGTCATGTTGGACCCCGTGTACGTGCATTTATTCTCACTCATGACTTGTAATAAAAACAACGAGCATTAGTCACTGTGGTTTACCTGGAACTCTATAAACATCAGTGTGAAGTATGAAGAAAAAACGATGGGTCTGTCGCTCAAGTCTGTCAAATCATTTAACACATTTAATATATGGTCCATCACAGCTGCAAAAGCCCAGGTTGGCGTTCAGATTTCTTAAAAAAACAACAACAACAAACAAAAAAACCCTGAAACTTATTCTGTGAATAATTATTGAGCCACATTTAAGGAGATTAAGGCGCTCAAGGTGGCAAACTTTTACAGATTATTATTATTGCTTATTATGATTGACAGTGCATTAACCGTCAAAATTAATTTAATATGTTTGAAATGCTTTCTGCCAAAACTGGTGTAGACAAATCTTCATCCCCATTGTCGGCACCCACAGACTAAGGGCCTGTGCATTAAATTGTAATAAGTGTTTCATTGTGTTAACGTTTGCATGATGTGAATTCATTTGCACAGTGATCCTCTTGTCTGTGTTCTTCTTCTCAGTGAAGGATGAATGGCCTCTCTCTCAGTGAGCTCTGCTGCCTGTTCTGTTGCCCGCCTTGCCCGAGCCGCATTGCAGCCAAGCTAGCTTTCCTGCCCCCAGAACCCACGTACACCTTTCTGCCAGACCCAGAGGCGGGCCCTGCTGCACCAGGGGCGACGGGGACATCCAGCCTGCGGGCGCGGAGTGGCGCCTCGGTTGCTGGAAGCGGGGGGACCGGGGCCGTAGAGGGGGGATGGAAGCTTCACCTGACGGACCGAGCGGAGTTTCAGTACTCTCAAAGAGAGCTGGACACTACGGAGGTCTTTCTTGCTCGATCCAGCCGAGGGAACCGAGTCGGCTGCATGTACATTCGCTGCGCTCCTAGTTCCAGGTAAATGGAATTAGCTGTCAGCTGTGACTGACAGGTATGTCACACTTGCTCTGAAGCATTTAAACAGTCTTCTTCCTCAACAGTCTTCTTCACGCCCAGGTTTGCTTTCTTTTCTTTTCTTTTCTTGTTGACTCAGCTGACGCAAAGATTTTCTCTTCCTGGTTTTTTCTGTAGATCATGGCACACCTGTCAGACTTTATTCTGTTGTCTTTATTCTTTCTCATTATTTTCTCTGCTTGTTTGTAGAGCCTTAAAGTTGAATTTACTGTTGTTCGTGATACTGATCGCAGTAAAAAGATTTGCACACTCCCTGACAACATAAGTTTCCAGTCAGAGACAAAACATTTGCAGCTATGTGGTGTGATTGACTTTATTGGCCGTTGTTGGTAAATGGCTTTATAAGAGGAAATAACCTTCTTCATCTTAGAAGGTTTGACAGTATTTTATGAGATGTAAAAGAATTTAACTCTCAACTGCTACTGATTAATTTACCAAATGAATTAAAAAGAAATGGACAGGCTTGTGTTACAGTCCATTTATCTTGCATTAATGTGTCTCTAGTATTACAAAGAATGATCCCAGGCCTGACGTGATATGGCAGAGTCATTGTTTTGCTGCTTTCTAAGTGGAAAGGCTAAGAGCGAAGCCACGGGCTGCAAGAGCTCATAAACAAAACCACTGAGGGAGAATTTCAAAACAGTCGGTGTGTAGAAAAAGTATCAGGTTACTCCAGAGAGCACAACACGCATTCATGAATAACAGCCAAGGGCTAGATACCCAGCGTTCACAGTGGATACCCTGCTTCTCAGGTTATACTAAATGTCTGGAAGCAAGAGTCCTTCGTGGTAAATAATCCTTCAACCTGCAACAGTTTTATAGAATCAAGTACCTTTTTGATTTAAACAGCAGGTTACTTGTGATTTGATTAATTTCTGTGCACAGTTGTTTTTCTGCCGTAATAAAAGTTCTGTGTTTAGCTATGGTATTGTTGGCAACGCTAAACAAGAATATTTCTCATGTAATCACAATGTAGTTCTCTGTATATCATATATTTCTGATTAGAGCACAGCAGAGGCTGGATCTTTGGCTCCAGTGCTGATAGTGATTTTTATTTATTTATTTTAAAGGAAATAGGAAAACCGACAAGCGTGCACCTGTCTGTGTCTGTTAGCTCGTTACTAACCCTTTGTCTGAATCATCCCTGCAGGTTTACGGTGCTTTTCTCCCACGGCAATGCAGTTGACCTCGGCCAGATGAGCAGTTTCTACATTGGCCTCGGCACTCGCATCAACTGCAACATCTTCTCTTATGATTACTCGGGCTATGGCGTCAGCACCGGCAAGCCCTCCGAGAAGAATCTGTATGCAGACATAGATGCTGCCTGGCACGCCCTGCGTACACGGTATGTGATGATGCAGTTGGCCCAAACGTGTCCTTCGAGGTGTAATTTTATTATCCCAGGCGAACTTGTTCGGGCAAAATGGGGCATGAGTTTACAATGGATACAGCTGGGATCAAACGATGTTTAAAATGTGCCCAGGCAAAAAATGCCTTTGTTGTGAGAAGTGCTAAAGAAGAGAAAAAGCAGAAAACGAACGTTCGAATAAAGGGGCGTGATGAAGGGGGTTGAATGGAGGTGGTGGTGAGGACGGAGCAGAGTGAGGACAGCTGCTGTGTGAATAAAGAAGAGCGAGATGGATGGATGAGGGAAGGCTAAGGGGTGATGTATCTCAAGGGCGTTGTAGGGTGATGAAGTGTCTCATTAACAGAAGCGGTGCTGTGCTAATGCAGCTGTAGCCCGGGGGTTACAAAACAGAGCGCTAACTAAAGGTCGGCTCATGTAAAAGTCACCGTTGTGTGTCACTCTTTACTCGGGTCTTAATTTCAGCATGTTGAAAAAAATATGCATGTGCTTTCTGAAATATAAAGGTTTCTGTGAAAGTCCTTCTGTTACAGAAGAATCCCACTGTTAGTAAACTTTTGTGTTGTGTGTGGGCCAGTAAAAGATTCACTCATTAACGGAGCTGCGAGTAGTCATGAAGTGAAATAAAAATTTGAATTTTAGAAACTGGTCAGTCATTTTTGGTGACTATAAAAAAATTTACCTGACATGTGACCTTTGACCCTTGAGGAACAAAATTCTTTCTGAAAAATAACTAAAGCATTAATGAAAGTACTGTCAGTAATCATTAGTACACCAAAGGTAATATTTGTGGATTTGGCTGCTGTCTCTCATCTGTATTATACGTATTTTTTCTTTCTGTTTATTTCTAACCAGGTATGGCATAAGCCCGGAGAACATCATCCTGTACGGGCAGAGCATCGGTACAGTTCCCACTGTAGACCTGGCGTCACGGTACGAGTGTGCCGCCGTGGTTCTTCACTCGCCTCTAACATCTGGTATGAGAGTGGCGTTTCCTGACACAAAGAAAACCTACTGCTTCGACGCTTTCCCCAAGTAAGAGAGAGTCTTCTTACTGTTCACACGTTTTGTATGTATGAAGCTCTTCATTTCTTTCCCACATAACATTTTGTTCGTAAACACAAAATGTTAATTTGATATGAACTGGTTTTGTGTTTCCCTGCGTTGTCCAATTAAAATGATGTTTGATAAACTGCGGCATATCAAACACATCATAGCAATTGGCTGTGAAAGCCGTATATGTGATGCATGCTCAGTCATCCTGGTAAGGAAATCCCAGACAGTTGAGCCATTATGCAGCTGTGAGTCAGCTGAGACTGTACAAGTCATGTGGATGAGTTGGAAACGGGATCTGCTTTCTATACTGCCCTCTAGCTGTTCGTGCTTCATCTTCTTTCTTTCTGTCACTGAGTAGGGTGTTTAAACGTCATGCACAAAAACAAAATGCACAATCTGTGTGCTCTGACTCTTTGACTGTCTGTTGATATTTTCACATTATTATTAATCTGTCAGCAGAAGAGCATGATTCCCACTTAGACTTGTGAAAGTGTGTTTGTCCAGGGAAAACAGACGTGCTGAAAGGAAAGCCTTTCTTCTTCTGAAGTGCTGTTTAAATTATTTGTTTTTAGTTTTTTCAGTGTAGTGAGTCTCATTTGTTGGAAAATCCTGTTGACACATAGTTTTTTGTTTGTTTGGTTTTTTTGGACTGGAAAATCACGAAGGCAAGGTTGAGTGCATTTACAAACCACTCACACTTATACTGGGTGTACTGGTATCGACTGGATGATTGATAATATCTGCTGATTTGTAGGTTATGATTCGTGGTTGCTCTTTCTCACTATGGAAATGCATTGCTATTATGACCACTCAAAGCACTTTGCAAGACACATCTAACCGTGCATGCTGGCAGTGCTGCGGAGCTCACACTCACACAGGTGACTACGTTAGGATCCCCAACGTGTTCATTCTGTGGGACGACATGTGAACTCTACACGGTAAAGCCACCAATGGGGTTTGGACTACAAACCGTCTTTGACTGAGGTGTCTGTACTAACTGTTGTTCCACCATGCCACTGTTTATTTTCAGACTTTGCATAATTACGTCTGGAGGACTCATCACACACACTGCCCTGTGTGTGTGTGCTCGTTTTGTTAGTCCAGTTGGACTAACTGTGGTTGTTCAAGTCTCTCTGTAAACAGTTTTAATCCCAGTATGTGCCAGTAGGATTGTTGAAGCTCTTTGTTCAGTTTAACCCCACGTGCTGCTACACATGGGTGTGCAGTTGTAGTGTGGGTGTTCACTCGAATGTGTTGTTACAGTTCTTTTATTTTTGATCCTCGGCCCCAGAACGAGTCTCTTGGCCACACAATAAGGACTCGGAGTCAGTAGCAGCCCATGTCAGCTTTAGCACTAATATCCGATGGTAAAGTGGGCGAGGAACAGAGGTGGTAGGAAAACAACAGAAGACTTCTGGAGAACTCAGCCTTGACCTAGAGTGGGCACTGCAACCTTTTCCTGCTGAGGGCCACGGGGTCAGACTCGATAACCTGATCTCTGGTCAGAACGGTCCACACTGTTTCAGCGGGTTCTGTTTCTAATTCCTGTTTTCCTCTCTTTCCATTTCAGCATTGAGAAAGTATCCAAAATCACTTCCCCAGTGCTCATCATCCACGGCACGGAGGACGAGGTGATCGACTTTTCCCACGGCCTGGCCTTGTTCGAGCGCTGCCCGAAGGCTGTGGAGCCTCTCTGGGTTGAGGGAGCGGGACACAACGACATTGAACTCTACAGCCAGTATCTGGAGCGCCTGCGCCGCTTCATAGGACAGGAGCTGGCGGTACAGCACGGCTGACCATCAACACTACGCTCGTCATAATGACCATATTTCCCGGTCCGTTCAAAGCACCTCACCTGTTTTTGTCTGAGATGGAAACCATCTGACCCGTCTTAACCGTCCTGTGTGACGTGTGCACATACTTCAGGACGCAGTTCACCTTTAATGGACCGTGGATCATTTAGACGCAGGGGAAAAGAGGCGTCTCTTCATAATCACAGTGGAGACTGTTGGGGTTTGTGTTTGTTTGTGTGTCTTTTAGCAGAAACTTTAATAGTGCAGATGCCTGTGCTGTGCAATAACATGAAAAAGAGGGAAAGGTTTTCACTGATAGATGTAAAAGTAGAACAACAAAGTGATCACATGACCTGGAAAGCTCCTGTCACCACCTCAGCGTACACTTCGAGTGGAACTTCATTTTTGCTAGCAGCTTTTTATTAGAGGACTTTTGTTGAAGCTGGTATTATGTTACATTGAATTATTGCACCTGTACAGTTGAATGGAAGCCAATTTAAACACAATATATCATGTTTTAAAGGTATTCGTTTACCTGCATTTTGTTGGCGCAGACTGCATCATCTTTAAAATCGTTTCTAACTTTCATCATGAAGGTTTGAAACCGCTCACAGCTTTTAATCTTGGGGAAAATTATGCTGGCATAAATATGAGTTTATATTTTGCGTCTTGTTTTTACGTATTGAACATTTCGCTCAGGTAACTTTTTCGAGTGTTCGCAATTGTTTAGCGCGCGGACAGCTGAAGCGCCTCAGATTTCATCCAGCCTAAAATATTTCCTTCCAACGAAGCGTTCAGCCGAACTTCGATCCTACATCTGAGCTGCAGTCCACACCTCCAGTTTGCTGAGCCGTCGATGCCCCCTCACGCTTCTCTCTAACACATCTGTGTCCCACTGCTGCTGTGGGATTGGCTGTATGAAAGAAAGACGTTGAAGAGGCTCAGATGGAAAATTCCTCCAGTTCTTTCATTTAATGGAATGGGTTCGAGTCCATTAGCCCCGTCCGTTTCTTTTAGCCTTGTTTATGTCTCGCACTGCTGGGTCACAGCTGTCGGCCTGTTCTTGCTCCTCACGGTGCGCAGAGACAAGGAGAGCAACACTAAAGTTCAACACATTACTCACCTGCACCCCGTCATCAGGGATTTGTTTTTGTTGTTGTTTTTCAGTGAAGGCAGGGAGAGTAACCACATTCAGGTCCATATTCTGATAGTTCCCCAGTTTCGCAGGAACATCTGTGTGATCAGAGCACATGTTCTTCTTAGAACATATCAGCAGATTTGTCAGAGTTAAGCAGGAACACTAACACCAGGCACTAAACAGATTAGTGTTTCATCTAAATAATTTAGACTTTATAACAGCTGCTTGTATTATTATCCTGTCTATGTGTACAAACCTGCATAATGATTAAAGGGGACCTGTTATGCTTATATCCATTATTAAACAGCACCAAGTTTCAGACGATCTGGCGAGTCGAGGTCAGACTGTCTCTGGTTCTGTGTGATCGCACTGAGAGCCATTGTTTATTATGCTTTTCTCAGAAAACAGATCAGGTCTTGAGCTCCTGCTGTTCACGAGACCCATTGTAGGACAAATAAGGATTATTTTAGGCTGGGAATCATGCAAAGCTACTCTAGTAGAGCCCAAGTATAGAAATATGGAGCTGGAAAGGAGCATAATAGGTCCTCTTTAAGTATAATTTTTGTTTTGTGAGGTGCGTTTTCTGTCTTCTAAGAATATTTTTAGGAAATATTGGCACATTATTTGATTGATCTCAATTCTTCAGCTTGTTATTGGAGAAATCTGACTAACCCGTAACAGGAGACGGACCTGCCTCGTACCTGAACTGGTACAAATAGATGTTGGAGCCTGTTGGAATTGCTGTAGGTGGCTCTGAGGGTAAATGCATATCTGTTGTGGGGGTTTTCCATGTGTTTTTTTTTTTCCCTTTTCTTTGTGGTGATCCAGCAATCCACCAAAGTTTTAAAACTGTAACCAAAATTGTAATATTTATAACAAATTGTAAAGGAATCGGGTGTTTTTGCTTACGTGCGTTGTTGTATTTGAAGCTTAGGCACGATTGATGAACACTCAGATTCTCAACATTTTTGAGGAGAATTTTTAGGCTCGGTGGACAAACCAAAGCTTTTGTTGTTAGTGCTTTACCCAGTTTACCTGCTGCTTATGTTTTATATCTTATGTAAAGAACGTCAAACTGAGCTTATCTTCTTATTCTCTTCACATTTGGATACAGATTCATTGTAAAATTCTCTGTTTGCTAAATAATCGAGTTTTATCAAATCACGTTTGCTTTGAAATATGCAAGAACCGAATATGAACTTGATAAATTAACCAAGTTGGGATTTTTTGTTTTTCTCTAAGCTGTTTATGATTTCTCGTTTGTGCAGGGAGGAAACCACGTGTATTTGAATATGTTTGTGTGATGAAAGAAGATGAAAGGCCGGCTTCATGCCGACACATGAAAAGCTTTTTTCAGACGTGTGGGTTTCTGCTGAGGATTGTTTCATTTCTGGGTTTTATTTTCATCATCAAACATTCTTATCAATTGTTTATTATACTGACAGTTTTTTAGTTTTTAAAGATTTTCTTTCTTTCTTTTTCATGAATTAAAGAGAATAAGTTAATAAATCATAACCAGAAGTTGATATTAAATGTGACTCTTTTTTTATTTTATTTTTTTTTTATTTGGTGTCCTTGCTTAAATCTGCCAGAGATGAGTGTTTTCAACAGTCCCTGATTTTGCACTCATGGCAGACCTGGCACTGGCTGAATAAAGACCTGTCTGCTGTGAAAGGCCTCATGGGGCTGAGCATCGAGGCTCCAGGACTGGCTCGGACGAAGGCAAAATGAGTGTTTAATTGCCTGGTGTTGTCTTCTTTGGCTGATGTGTTGGACGCTTGTTAGATTCTGAGCCAACAGAGGCTCAAATCGTGTTTTAATTAAAGCAGTACAAGGACTCGGGTCTGTCCCAGCCTCCCCTCGCTGCCTGCTACCGTGTTGAGCTGTGGAGAAACGGAGACAGATGGATCATAAGCTCCTCCCCCTGAACACACACACACTTGCCAGCTGTTTTCAGTGGACCACATAAACTACAGCGTGTCACTCAGAGGCTCGTACGGATTAACAACAGCTGCAGTAATGCGTCCCTCTGTGTACGGCAATGTTAGTGCGTCCTGCAAGAGCAGAGGAAGACCTCTAACACTGAAGCACACAAAGCTGAAGCTTAACAGCACTTATTAATCTGCCTTTAAGTGTTCCTAACCTGAGGATTGTTGTCAAGATTTAGACTGAAAAAGGAGAGCGAGCATGAGTCGAAGTACAGAATAACTCCTCCATGTGAATACTTTATCAGCTTCAGGAGAATAAATAACATTCACTCACATGACATTTAAAATAGCACAAAAGTTCAAACACATATGTGAACATTAACGATGGTGCACTGATGCTGCACCTGTTAGCTGAGCCCGCCGAGACTTACAGTAGGCGGAGAATGTTGAGGTAAATTCGCAGACTCGTGTCTTTTGAGTGCAAATAACACTATTCATGACAACACAAAGCCAGTTAAAGTTCAGGTTCCCAGTCTGTCCGGTTAGAAAGCACAAACCACTGCGAGTTCTGTTCAGCTGCTTTGGTGCAAATGAAACAGACGACAAGGTCTCTAGATGATTCTTCTTCCTCCCTACTCGTTTTTCTCAGGTTTTGCTTTTTGTTGGTGTCCTTTTCGATACTGGCAGGAAGAGATGGTCTCAGAAAGGTACATCCATGCGTGTCTTCACACCAAGGTTTGCTGTGAGCGTCTGTCACAGAAGGACCGGTATCTGCTCCTCTGTGTGAGAGGAACTGGAGGAGCGCCAACATGTTTCTGACTAATCTGTCAAAATGAAACTCCATGAGGGTAGCATAAAACCCCAGCAACACTTCTCACAAACACGTCTTCCCGGTTTATTCTGTAGCTGTCGACCTCAAACTAATCGAGCACAAATTCCCGCTCTAACCTGAATCCTAAACTCTATCCTTAACCCCGAAACAGGCCTTTGAAGGTGAAGTGATGACCCTCAATCACAGGGTCTAACACTACATTGGTCCTCATAAGCACACCCACCCACCCACACATACTTTTAACTGTTCGTTTCATTTTGTATTGCCTCTTACATGGTGACTGCTTTGAAAAAGTAGACTAGTCTCTGCTTTTTAGTTCTTTTCATCATTTCATGTTTGAATTAAAATGAAATTCTTTTATTGGCAGTTGTTAGGCTGTCAGCTGAACGAGTCCTTGAAACAACCAAGCACACCCACCAGCAACTTAACCAGCACATCACACAGGGACAACCTATTAATGTCTGTGATAATGTTTAGAATGTAAAATCTAGTGTTTTTAAAGAAGGGGAATCTCATTTGCTTCTGCCGTGTCCTGTTTTACAGTAAAACCTGTGGATGTCACACGTTCGTGTTTGAATTCCTAAAAAACAAATTGTATAACCAAGGAAGGAAGGTCATGACTGCTGCATTCAAGTCAGCACAAACGTTTCCCACTCAGCAGAATGAGTTGGGTTCAGTCCAGAGCAGCAATGTCAGTCCTAACAGTGCGGAGCACGTGATCTGCCACTGCACAAGGGTAAAAATACAGACGCGAAGCTTCCTTAGGCCTTACGGATAATAAAGTCATTAAACACGACAGGCAATGAGTCAGAATAGTGATAATAATTTATTTATTCAGAGTCTTTGGCAGTGGAGAACAAACACCGAGGCTGAATTAATGGGAACATTTTCACGTGACGTTCAGTTTTTATCTGCGGTGGAGTGAAAGTGTGAAGGCTTCTGACATGTGTTGAAACAGACAAACAGATGGGCGTTTACGGCATTAAATGAAATGAAGTATCCCGCCAGATTTATGACACTCTGACACAATTAGCATGTATGTTAGCAATGCTCCAGTCTGGTATACATGTGTGGCTTGAACTGTGTTACAAAAAGCATAGAAAAAGCAACAAAATTACAAAAAAGAAACTCATTTAGTGAAGAGGGAGCAAACTACTTCACGCGGCAGTTTGCACGCTCTCCCATATTCACATCCCATTGGCATCTGCTACCAACTGTCAAGTGCAACTCTGTAGTTCATATAATGAAGGGCAAAGAGGTACAAATACTTTCCATTTCAGTACGATACTCCGCTTTATCCTTTTTGTTCTTGTACAACTCGGGTTTTTTGTAGATCTGAGAGTCTCTCTAGATTAGAAAGAAGCTCAAACACTCTTTACACCCAAAACATTGGGCAGGTAAGGCAATTCAGCATTTGCAGAGGACTTGATAAAACCAAGTACTGGAACCAATCAGAATGCACAAAATGATGCATTCGTCACACAGCTCACAATATGGAGAAGAACACACACACGTAGCTGTCTGACAAGAGAAACCAAAGGAATCACAGCTTCTGTCAATTATTAATATCATTCAGAATACTGTTAGAGGTCCATTCATTCATTCTTTCACTGCTCCATCTTCTGTCTCTGCATTCAGCACTCTTGTATTAGGAGAAAGGTAAAGCTTGAGCTACATGTACGTCACAAGACATAAAGGAGTTCATTCAATATCAGAATACTGTTGGAGGTCAGGAGGTTGGTGCTCCCAATACATGTGCAAAAAATATCTGTTGTAGTAAAGAGTTCAGGCCACTTGGGGTCACTGTTTCACTCTGTCACAGGCATTAGCAGTTTAATCCACATCCAAGGTTCACGTTAAGGCTGGGCGAGGAATGGCACAGTTCGGGATGAGAGGGAAAGTCTGAAAGCCCGGAGGGTTCCACCCTGGATCCCAGAGAGCTCCTCATCCAATTATATGTCCACCCTCCGTCGTGTCTCGCCCTGGGTTAGTGGTGACACGGCAGGGTCACAACGTGACTTTGCTAAGTCTAAGCGAGAGGCTCGAGCGGTGCTGGGTCCGCGGGAGCGTGGAACTACATCGGCTACGCAGCTGCACGGGCCGGCCTGCCGAGCCCCGCACCCGCAGCAGGAAGTCAAAGTTTGCCGACGTGTTCATGGCGTAAAAAACGTTAGCGTTGTCTGGAATCACCAGTTCTGAAAGAAATTAAGAGCAGGATAAGAACCGGGTAAATTTTACAACCAGTGATACCATCTTCACACCAGTACAGAGGGCAGTGTGGTTCACAAAGCCTGAAAACAGCTGATTAGTGGAAAAAATAAATTAAAATTCTGACGTGCAAATCTTAAAGAATTGAGTTTTTATATGACTACTGCTAGCGAGCAATGTTAGCTTACGGTTAGCTTACAGTTCCCAAAGATTTTAAAGTCGATGTTTTACCTCTCTCCTCCGAGATGACCTGCACCAGCTCGTATCCTTCCTCCGGCTCCACCTCCAGGTTGTGCTTTGCCATTGCTCTAGCGATTACAGCTGGGGTCTTATCCTGATTGGTCAGCTGTTTGTGGGACAGATTAGATTAAGTTAGCTTTAACATAAACTGTGAAAATGTAAATCTTTAGCAGAAGCGTCAGTACTTATTCACCAGTATGCTCTTGTACAGATTTCCGTTGCCGTGTTCCAGACTGACTCTTATGATGCAGGCGTCCTGGGCCTGGGTGTTATAGGCGAGAGTCTGACTCGGGGAAGACAGGGGTGTGAGGGAGATGGAGCGTCGGTGCATACAGGAAGGCCCGGGGAAGGAGGGAGATGTAGGAATCACGGAGACGCTGGCTGTGGAGGAGTTTGTGTCCATAGAGTGGAGTGAAGTGCAGGAGGATGATTCTGATAGCTGGGGGTCACGATGAAAAACAACAATTATTTTCATTTTTCATTAAAATTATTATTAAGATTCATTATCATCTGACACAACTCCAACATTTACTTCATTTTGCATCTTGTGTCAAAAGAGTTAAATGTAGCTTATACGCTGGCCGGCCACTTGGCTCATTACACCTATTTAACCGTCCAATCAAAGAGACTTTGACTGTGGCGTGGTTGCAGGTGCCAGACACACTGCTCTCAATATTTCAGAAATATCTGATCTGCTGGGACTTTCCCACACAACCATCATTACAGCCAAGGTCTGCGGAAGAGCATCTCTGAATACACAATAGGTCCATGCTTGTTGTAGCAGATGGGCTACAGCAGCAGAAGACCACACTTGCGCCAATCCTGTCCGCTAAGAACAGGAGACTGAGGCTACAGTTCATACAGGGTCAGAATTAGGGAGGGAACGGGAGAGTCACGGATGCAGCAGCTGTGTGATGAACTGCGCGTTCATATCAACGCGGAACAAAATCTGAATAATGTTTCCAGCACGTGTTGAATCTGTGCCATGAAGAACTGCACCAGTTCTGAAGGAAAATGCATACTTAATGAAGTGGCCAGTGAATGCTCAAAAATTAGAACATTTGTTAATTCTCATGTGCAACTTTATATGTGTAAAAATGTTAATCCAATAAAAAATTTAAATGGAATTGACTCGTTTTTAATAAAGTTGTGTACTTTTTTTTAGTGCACAGCACTTCCTCCCAGTGGCTTTGTCACCCACCTTGTTTTGCTGGGAGTCGGAGGTGTGAGTCGGGGTGGCGAGTCCCTCGCTGTCCGACGGACTGCCGGAGTCACTGGAGGACACGCTGACCGAGTCCATGCTCTCTCCGGAGCTGCCAGTAGGGGGCGAGCGTGGCGTCTCTCTGACCGGAGAACTGGCCGAATTACTGTCTGTTCCAAGAAAAAGCCTGAACAGAAAATGAAGCGAGCTGTTAGATGATAAAACATTAAAAAGTCCCTGCAGTTTCATTTCCTCATTCTACTCTGGACTTCACTTCAAATTTAAAAACAGCACTCGTCTTTATTAGCTTCGAAAAATGTCCCCTTTCTTAATGCACTTACAAGCTGAGCCTCTTCACCATGCTTTTCCGAGGTTTGGTTAAAGTCGGACTGCTGTCACCGAGACCTTCAATCTCACAAGACAAGGCATAGCTGCAAGAAAGAGTATTAACAGTGAACCTTCAAGCGGATGGTGGTTTCAAGAATAGCAGTGAGACAAAAAAAGTGCTCAGAGAGCAAAACAACATGTAGAACAGATCAGTAGGAACTAAAGAAATGACAAAATCAGCAGGGAGAGACGATAAGAAAAGACAGAACAAAGCTGCTCTGGTGTATTTGTGGGGGAATGGATCCAGCAGACCATGACTCATGCACTAATTTGCTTATTATCACATGGATAACGGTGCAATGAAAATAAAAAAGGTATTCAGAGTAGAGTGTACCTTTCCTCCTCGCTGAGCTGAGGCTGGCCCTTAAACCAGCGCAGGAAAGCTGGGTCTGCAGTCAGACAGTAGCTGTTACAGGCCGACTGGAGCAGCTTGATCTGAGCGATCACCTCAAACTCCTGCAGAGGCACAAAGAAGGTTGCTCAGAGTAAACACCACGTGAGTAACTGTAATCACGTCAAAGGAGGCAGACTAAAGACTCACCCTGCGTCTCTTCTCAAAGTTGATCAGACCACCCTGCAGAAGACACAAAGAGCACGCCATCAGAGCCGAGACATCACGCGCCAGCGACTGCTTACGCAAACAGCGTTCGGCGGACAGCTCCACAAACGCACCGACAAAATTCCTCACGCACTTATGGAAACTTAGGCCCATTTCTGACAGATAGACTTTCAAATGTTCAAACACTCGCACACACGATCAGCAGGTGCTCTTACCTCCACTAGGTCAGGCAGGGCCGTATCCAGCATGGTCAGGTCGGTGAGGAAAGTCCCCAGGTACGGTATCGTTCCCTGCATCGCTCCCTGTGGAGGAACGGTTCGATTATTCCGTGGGATGTTGCAGTAAAGTCACATCTTTATTTACACTTTGTTCTCTGCAGATGGCGATGATAATAACAATGGGAGCGTGGCACGTGGAGTAAGCAGAGCTGTGTGGCTTCACGATCTGCACAGGCTAGCAGTTAGTGTAGAGTACACCGCTTTGTTTGGCGTTTGTTTCTAAAGCTCGTTGTCAGCCGGCATTTGTCTTACCATTTCCTTCTGCAGCTGGAGCCTCTTGTGGGTGCGTTTCTGGTGCTCTTTGGCACAGCTCTCGAGACTGGCAAACTTTGACGTGCCTTCCTGTGGGGCAAACAAAAAAATGGCTCCAATTCTGGTTCCAACCATGCGGCGAACAAGCAATTTTGGGATTTCGAGTAACAGATGGTTACTAAGCATTCCTAAACTGGATCAGATATGAAATGAACACACTCACCCTCATCAGTAGCTCTCTGCTGGTCAGGTAGTTGTTATGGTCCGAGAAAATGTCGGAGAGCTCCTCGAATGTCTGCACGCTGTCTCTGCAACAAGCGCAGATTCGCGTCAGCTAACGTGATGTGACATGGCAGGAAAACACGCGTGCAAAACACACCGAAGGATCTGCGAGATCTCGTTACTATCAAAACCAGCTGAGATCATCTGCAGAGACGAGAGTTCGGAGGCTTACTTGTGCACGCAGGCCCACACTCTCTTCAGTCTGTACAGAGGGTTGGACTGAAGTGCCGACACAATGGCTCGCAGAGATGAGAAGTTCTTCCGTATTCTGCACTCCTGTTAAAAGACGATCACAAGTCAGATAACATTCTTACTGATTCCAAGCGTTCGTGAGCGAGTCTGTCTCTTCGGCCGACCTGCGCGATGTCTATCCAGCGCTGGATGACCCGTGCTCTGACGTGAGGCCTGAGCTGTCTGTGCTTCAGCACTGTGTTGACCACGCAGGCCGCGACAGCATTGAACTGCGTAATGGTGGCACGGATGGTGGGAGCGCTGTGCTTGTTGTCCTTCTTGTCCCTCTGAGACCAGACAGAGCCCAGACAATGATGGGGTACGACCTTTTTGAACAGCACCTAAAGCACCACCAAGAAAAGCCCCCCCCAAAGAGTACGATGTTAGTGAGGCGACGCAGAAGAAACGGGATGTAACCTTTCCCTCCTGTTTCCACATCATTTCCCTCCACTTACCGCATCCATGTAGGTCAGCTGCTCGGCCACCAGGTCGGCGTCAAACGACAGGAAGTCCTCCTGGACCTCAATCTCCGCTTCATCCTCTTCCCCCAGGCTATATGAATGGTTGCTGTGGAAACCAGCTGAAAATAAACAAAACAGGCACAGGAAATAAACGACACATCTAAGATAACGCATCGTTTCTCAGCGTCGGAGGAAGACATTTTAAAGGAGACCTGCTATGCTTTTTCCCATGAATACAGGAGGCAGTGATGTGAGCCGTTCTCAGCGTAAACACTGAATCCTCGTTAAATATGGTCAAAGTTTACAATACTGACGTCAGCATCATCTGCATGATATCACAGAGAGGCAATACTCATAATATGAACTCCACCCCACCCAAGTGCTCTTCAAATCCTCTGTTTGTGAGGGGTAGCCAATCAGAGGGAAGTTAGCTTAAAGGCAGCTTGTGCTGCTTGAAGGCCCAGCACAAGGTAAAGAAGGAATTTTAAAATTGTGAGTCATGCAAAGCTTAAAAAGATAAATAAATAAAAAGAAAATAGCAGTACCATCAGTGTCATCCATGCCGGCCTGAGCCTGCAGCTGTTCCAGCAGACCCTCTGCCTTTCTGAGAGCCTCTGAGCCTGGCAGAACCTTGCGCAGGTAGTCCATCACCCTGTGGAGACAGGGGTAATCTGGAGGCTCCTGGAAGTCTTCGGGACACTGATCGAGCCAGGCACGCAGGATCGAAGCCAAGGTGCTGTGGAGAGAGCCGGGAAACCTTTTAGAGAGGTGGAAATCCAGGTGAGCGGGAACACTGATGCGCACGTCACACTGCAGCTCACTTTCTGATGGCGCCGGTGGTTTCAGAGCTGTGGCATCTGTCAGCGCCTTGCTCGTTTTCTTCCATGCTTCCATATCTGTCACAGAAAATAAGAAGACGACGCGTTTTTAAAAATCGCCACAACAAACAGGCAGAGTATTATTTTTCAGTTCGGATCGTGTCATTTCAGCCTACTTGTCGAGCAGCTGCTGCAGTACGGTTTGCGTGCACGCGAAGGCTCTGTAGGTGGAGAGGAAGATGGACGTGTAGGTGAGGTCGTTGTCTCCGAACGCCGTGAGCAAAGTCTCCACCAGTCGCTCCAGCGTTCCAGCACGGATACTTCGGATTTTGCAGGTCTCCAGCTGGCTCACCGTGTGGCCAGGAGGCAGGCGATCCCCTTCCGCCTAAACAAGAAACATGCGAATTATGACAAATTTAAGCAAAAACCACCAGAAACCTATTCTACAGCCGTGGGTAAGTCTACCGCAGGGACACAGTGATTCATAACAAATCCACAAATGTTTCTTTAACTTGTCACCCATCTGCCTTATACATTTTTAAACTGTTGCATTTCTGCAGTTGGCTGGTGCTTGTAATGCATTTAATACATTTAAGTAAAGGGTCGAGAGGAACTCTGAAAGAAATGGAAACAAACAACGAGGGCTCGAAACATCAGGGGGATGAAGGAAACAGTACGGTGACCTATATTTAATTTGGATTTCTCCAGATGTGTCCGACTATTGTGTCTACAGGGAAAACAGAACGGGTGGTTGCAAAACAGCAGGGGAGAGAGAGAAGAGAGAGTAAGGGGTGGCACAAGACCCAGAGAGAGAGAGAGACCTTGGTGAAGTTAGCACGCTACAACAGGAAACGCTCCAATCTGCTTTTAATCACAGCGAAGCCCCTCCTCCACCATCCCTCCAGACAGAGAGGAGGATGGCGGCACAGTCGACTTCTCCCCTCCGATAACAGCACGGAGCACACAAAAAGTCTGATTATTTATCTGTCCGAGGCGATCCACGGCACCGCCACAATGAGCACAACTGCACACACACACACACACGCCTCAAACTGTGCAGACTGGAGCTGCTTTTGTTCTCGTACAGCTGACTGTTTATAGTAAATATACTCATCTCATTGGGAGCTCGCTCTTTGTTCTGCACAAAACACCCATGTTGTTTTAATCAGCTCTAATTGGGCTTACACCACTGTCAATACATCCAGGCAGTGTTGGAGGCTCGCAGCAGATATCAGATTCTTCTTTATGCGCCAGCTCTCATCCCTTATGTCAGCCACACAGTTCCAAAGAAGCTAACAAACACAATATCCTGAAGATCCTTTAGCATTTTCTGGGAAAACTCACCAGAGAAACTATGAAACTAAGAGAAACAATGCTCCTAATTGCCCCGTCTGTGCAGTATAATGATGCACTGCATAACATCTTATTACGGATACATAAACAGCTCTGTGGGGGAAACGGCAATGCCTTATATTCACTGAAAAAATGCACAACTGTGGGAAACTATGTCACACCAGCATTCTGCAAAACAGGGGAACGTGCTGGCTTTGTTGGCAGCTCGGAAAGTCAGGAAATCACATGCTTTGGCTAAACGGTCCAGCTCTGGTGAAGCTGTTCGTTTTCAGCAGGCAGCTCAAAGGTGTTGTCTCCACTGGGAGATTTATAGCTCAAACGTTAAAACAATAGGAGCCTCGGTAGAGCACAATGCCCCGAGAGAAGACAATACAGATTAGGTTTGCCATTTTTAAGGTCAGCAGTCTGAACACAGATAACTGGACTGCTTTAAACAAAAAAAGCCATCTGGACACGATAAAATCTAATCCGGACATTGTTTGCTTTAAAAACATTCACTTTTTTCCCTCTACAGCAGCTGAGAGTGCAGAAAGGAGTCTGAACTTTTAACATTTGAAGGTTTGGAGCTCAGCTCCTCGTCAGGGCCTACTCACCCCCAGCCATCTCGCTCCCTTGTTGGCCGCCTGCTGAATCTGGACCCTCTTCAGCGTCACGTTGTAGACTGCTCCGTCCTCTACTTCCTCCCCCCAGTCCTGCACTGAGCTCTGAAAGAAGATATCGGTGGAAATATTAGAAAGATCGAGACAGACGCGCTGCAGAGCTGACCAACACAAGCCTAACTTCAGTAGTTTAACAAGAAAGGAAAGTGATTTTTGTGTATGAGAAAAGCAGAAGGAACGGAAAAACGCACACACAAACAACTCCAGTGCTTAAAAAACTAAGAAGAAGAAGTGAAGTGCAGTAAAACATCAAGAATGACCAACTCCCCAACCCCCATCCCTGCAGCCTGCCAGGCCTCCCTCCCTCCTCCTCTCTGTCTCTACTCCCTCTTTTATTCCCAATCCATGTCTTTCATGATGTCTTGGTGTCTCTGGAGCTGAAGTCAGAGCTGGACAGCTTTACCCGAGCTCACCCAAGTTGTAGATAAGAGCCAGAATGGGCCAAGTCCAGAATAAACACCTCCACAGTAATATTTACATTGCTTCCCCCCCCCCCCTCTATGAACATATGAGTTTGTCGGTTTGTCTGCTTCTACAAGTCGGCGGCGCTTGATTACAAATCAGTGTCGCAACCACACCGAGACTAAAAGGATCCACCGAGTCGAAAGCGCTGCGTCTGCTGCTGGTTGTAAATCAATGACGGCAGCAGAGTGCATAAACAAACAGAGGGAGCAGAGAGGAATCAAAACCCCAAACTGCTGCTCAGATATCGCATCCAGACAGAGGCCGAGGCCGGCTCAGACACCAACACATGGAGACGGAGACGAAAACAGAAGGAGCGGACAGCCATCGAAGGATAAGGTGCCTATAAACAGCACACAGGCAAAATCTCAGCCAAGTCCTCACACAAAGGCAACGGACGCCAAGATTACTCGTCCCCATAAAGTCCACACAGACGGGCCACCGGCAAAGAGATCAAGGGCCAAACTCACCATTAGCAAGTTCAATGGTCAGTCCTGGAGACCAGTGGCGCTCAGCCATTACTCGGCAGTGTTTGGATTCGAACAGAAACACGTGAGGGGCAGATATTCAAAGAAAGCCAAAAACAAAAAGATGTGATTTTAACCGACTCTGACAGATGAAACCAGCCAACGCGCCTGCGTTACTGCAAGTCAGAGGATCTGAAACATGTCTGCACGCCCGTCCCATGCTGCTGTTCTCCATCTTGTCCTATGGTCAGCAACATGTTTCTCTCCCTTTCTCTTTTTTGGCTGCTGCCCGCTGGCTGGCACAGAGACAGATAAATACATCAGTGTATGAGTCATGCAGTCCACACACTCCCAAAACAATAGCGGGAGGTCCCTGTGCTGGCTGGCCGGGCTGCTGAGTTCACAGTCTGCACACACAGACTGCTTTCTGAAAGGTGGACAGATTTTTTTTTTTTTAAAAAAAGCTACACTCTCTTTGTGTATCAAGTTTGCTTTTTGTTGTTGTTTTCCCAATGCAAATGCAAATGAAAGCAGCCAGTAACATAAGTGAATAAGTTATCCAAGCATCCAAAAAACAGAGTTCTCAGAGAGCAGGAGGTGAGCTCTTTACACCGCACTACCTGGGATCCTTCAAAAATCTGCACAAACATTACTCTCTCTCTGCAAATAATTCTAATCTGCACATCAGCCCATCAGCTGGTTGGGAAGAATAACGGAGATAAGGAGAGTGGCGCTGATCTGTTCGCCTGGACCCAGCTGCACGGGCTGTGATGGCCCCGGGGCCTCGCCTTTTGCTCCCCCTCTGCTTTTTGCTGTGGAGCCCATAAAAAACCCACGAAGAAGTTTGGATCTACAGCATCAGGTGAGGACATTTCTCAGCATTATCCACTGAACCGAACTCCTCCACGTACAGGTTCGAGCTCACCGCGACATCTTTACGCAGCAGTAAAAACAACCCTCACCACCACCCCCGCCCTCTCCCCCTCACTCAGTTATCCGCTACTTTCCCAAGCCTACAAACACTCACCCCCTTTTCCACTCTAACCCCCCCACTCTGACCACAAACAACAGACACTGCGAGTCTGCGCTTGGATTTTTACCATCTTAGTTTTCCAGGCGAACTTCATAGTGAGCGCTTCTCTCATGATCTGAAGTCAGCATCAGAGATCGACGTTTCTCCCGCACGTACACAAGAAGATGCGCTCCTTTCAAAATAAACTGCGATCCGCAAACGTTCACTGCGCTCTTTTCCAAACTCCAAGCCCTCCTCTGTCAACAGGCGCTCGACTCTCCGCTGAATGAGCAGACTCCTCCTTCCTGCACTCGCAGCAGCCCCATTTAAACTCCTCCCCCGAGCTCTTTCTCCAACTTCCATCAGACTGACATCAGCGCACACGCAGGGCTGGGACTCGAGCGTGCAAAATATTCCACATGCATAAATGTCCTTCCTCCGAAATTCATAAAAACATTGACTCAAAAAACAATAATAACGTGTTTGTAGTATAACCTGGTTATAACCTGTGTTTCATTCATTAATCACCAATAACTCTCATTTGTTTTATCGTCATTTTCATTCATCGCTGTTTGTTTTTTAAAGAAATTATATTTTAGGCTCTACCTTCGTATAGTAAACTTTTTTTTTAAATAAATTTTTAAATTTAATGTATAATTTATGGTGGTGGTGGTGGTGGGGGGGGGGGGGGGGTTAAATTAAACTGCCTAATCACTTAAATTTTTCTTTCAATCCTGTTTGTCCTCATTAAGTGAAAATTCATCCAGAATATTCACCAACTCGCGGCTGCTGAGAGAGAACGTGAAGCTTCTCAGGCAGGCAATCCAACTTTATTTATAAAGCACTTTAAAACAGGACCAAGGTGCTCTACAGTAAATAAGTTAAGAACAATAGATAAAACGAAGCAGCAAAAACAAACAAAAAAAACACATAATACATAAAAATTAAAACAGCCCTATATTAGAAAAAACAACAACAACATACAATCAGCTTAAAAAAACAACATCTCACAGGGTGTCAAAGAATAGGCCTGTCTCATCTCTAAAGGCAGATCGCTCCACAGTTTGGGAGCTGCTAAAGCAAAAGCACAATCTCCTCTAAGTTTACGCTCAGTCCTGGACCAGCTGATCAGCTGACCTGAGAGAGCGGGTGGCTGTATAAGGCTGTAGCAGCTCACAGAGATAAGATAGGGCTAGGCCATGGAGGGCTTTAAAAGCAAATAAAAGAATTTTAAAATGAATCCTAAAATGAAGGGGCAGCCAGTGAAGTGAAGCTAAAATAGGGAAATGTGCTCAAACTTTCAAGTGACAGTTAAAAGATGAGCTGCAGCAGTTTGCATCCTCTGTAGATAAGTAAAGTATGAAGCACTGACCCTAATATAAAGCGCATTACAGTAATCCAGCCGACTGCTAACAAAGACCATAAATAATTCACTTAAAGTTTATTTTTTAAACACCTGTTATGGTGGATTTGGGTTTTTTGCGGTTTGTTGCAGTCAGGGTGGATATCCTGTACTCTAACACATTCAGGGTTTTCTTTGGTTGATGATGAAACACACCAGCTTTATGGATACAGTTCACCGGTCCGATTACGAACATAAGCACCACCCATGTGGAGAAAAAGTGAAAACACTTTCCTTTATGCTTTGAATTACCCATGCAAATGGCAATTTTCCCATTTTCATCCTAATTGGAGTCATAATTCTTAGTCAAATGGGACACTTTAATAAGCAAATCATTGCAGGAGAATGGAGAAAGCTATAAAACTACAATTTCCTTTCCATATGGGCAGTTAAAATGAAGATTATTGCTATAATGCATTAACATACAGATGTTGTTTAAGAGGATGAAGTGATGGACTGTAGGCCCTTCTTGTATGAAGCAGCTGCAGCCTCGCAGTCCCTGCGTGGGACAATACAAGGAAGGCTTCAGATGGCGTCACCGCTACTGTGCATTGTCAGTAACCGGAGAGGAGAACAGGCCGAGTGTGTGAGAATGGATAACTCTGTTCCACTGTGTCTACACACGTACTCAAACAGCCCACTTTTGTGAATAAACAGGAGGATGTGAATCGAGTGGCTGCGTTGTGAGGGCTCTTTTGGTGTATTGTAAACAAATATGAAAAAATGAGCCACCTGTGACTCATTTACATGCGCTAAAATGCTAAATTGGTGATCCAATAGTCACAAGGCCTTATCCAGAGGGGACACTGGAAGCCTTATGATGCTAACTGTCTTCTGAAGCAGTGGGAGGTAGATCTGTGGTGGTCCCCTTTTCAAAATTGTGTGTTTTTTGTGTGTAGATGCTTAATCACCCAACCCACCTCCCTGGCTCCCAAACGTCACCCTCTTCGTCACTGGCTCCCACTGTCGTCCACGGTGCACCCCACTCACAGACACACACACAGCACTGCACTGTAGCTCCACCCAGCTTTGCCAGGAGTACAACTGAGTTGGTGGTTCTCCATGTGCGGTAACCGCACAGGATTGGCTTTTCTTCTAGCTGAATCTTCATCGTGCTGCACATCTGGCTGCTGTCCAGTTCCCAGGCCCAGTCTTAGGAACTCTGGGAAGCCCAGAGTGCCAGTGGGAAGGTTGTGACCCCACACGACCTCTAGCTCAGCCCCTTGGGGATTGGAGTGTTGGTCTCACAGTGGGAGTGATGTCATCCCTCAGTGTAAACAAGACGTCTGATGAGCGTGACAGCTGCCGCTCTGTCTGATGGACGAGTCGATGAGCGTGCTCATCTTTCAGTTTGCTTCCATTGGGCCCATTAAAGTCTGCTCTGAGCTCTAAAGTAGATTTAGACTGCAGATTTCAGTAAATTCAGAGCTGCTTCTGGTTTCAGTCAATCCCAGCTCTGAAGGACAAATCCAAGAGGAAACAGCCTGACATTTGGGAAAATCCACCTTCTGTAAGAAGGTACACCAGATTCGAGCCAGCAGGTCAGCTGACTTTAAAGAATGAAATGAAGCTTATCACACTTTCAATTAATTCATGAACCACAGACTGTAAATAAAAGATGAACTTCCAGGACTGAAAGTAGAGCTGCAATCTTTAGAAAGGCCAGCAGGGGGCGACTCATCTGTCTGCAAAAAAGAAGTCCAACTGTAGAAGCAAAACAATCAAACACTGAGCTGACCCGTGATCTCAGTAAACTCTGTCCTGATTGGTTTATGGTCTTGGTCAGCTGCTGGGTTGAAATATTATTAATTTGTGTCCATTTTGTAAATTATGGTCCAGAAAAGAGTCAATCATGTGAAGTATGTCTCAGAGTAGATCAAAACAGACCGTTTGTTTTATATGTTATAATATTAGGAAAATATAGTTGGATGAAACAAAGGTTCTTTTAATCGTGCACAGCGGTGCATCTTATTTGCTTCATTCATTATTAAATATAGTAAATCAGAATTAAATTCTGTGGAGGAGAGGTGCAATACTGTAACACAATGCTACAGGGTAAATACGTCTTTATACACTGTATAAAAAAAATGTTTTTCCATCCTTGCATGTATACGCGTGCACAGCTCCGTAAATCTAACTCAGCTTCATGCATCTCTCTAGAAAGCCAAAGTTTATCATGTTTCTCTGTCTGAACACTGCACACTAAACTCCGACACAGTCGTCCAGGCAAATCCTCATTCCAAGTTTTCCGCTCTGTTGAAAAACTAATGACGTAATTACACTTAGGAAAGCCCTTGACAAGGGAAGGCCATTTTTTGAATGATGGATTACAGCCATTATTGGGCTTCCCGAGTACTCTCTTCCCTTTGTTCCTTGGTCAGAATAGCTACAGCAGAGACAGAGAGGGGACAAAAACAGGAGGAGCACCGCTTGCACTGTTATTACACCACAGCAGGGAAAAAACGCACATTCCAGGAAATCTCCCGCTTCCTGCCTCCAGCCTCTCGACTCCACCGAGGCTGGTGTCCTCATACCTGACTGGCTGTGGAGCCACTCTGTCCTGGAGAATGGTCATAAAGGAAAGGAAAGGAGAGGAAAGGAAAGGATAGGAAAGGAGACGGGAGGTGATTTAGTACTTAACATGAACAGATTACGTGAGAGACTCACGTCAGCTAGGAATGTCAGCACAGAAAAAACAGAAACCGCTAACACACAGGGGACAAAATTAGGAGGGTCTTGGGTGGCATGTGCAACGTCTCTGTGTTTACACGTTAGATAAGAAGGTCACGTATCAGAGAAAGTGTAGTACACTTTGGAGATTAACTTGAAATGGCACTATCTGTGCTGTGAGAGGGAGAGACCGAGGCAGGCGGGGGAAGAGTTCACGGCACAGTCAGAAACCGAGAAGATCCACACTTGTGGAAAGACAGGCGCGATACAGCTGGACCAGCTCATGCTGGCATGCAGAGAGAAAGTCATTCCGTCATGTAGGCCGGAAAGAGACGTCCCTCTCTTTCTCCCGCGTAAACAGCAGACAGGAGATTCATCGCAGTGAGAGGAGTATCAGCTGTGATCCTGCCGTGGAAAGTCTCTGCGTCAAGTCCAAAAATTTGGGAGGATCTTTCCCGGTACTGCATCGGAACCAGATGTTGCTCAGAATGTCGTCCATTTCTCTTTTGCGCGCACAGTCACTTAATCACACTTGCCTTTCACTGTGTGTTTGTGTGTGGTTGGTGGGTTTGTGTTTGTGTTTGTGTTTCCAAAGCATGCTTCCCAGCAGAGGGCAGAGTTCATAAACTGCTGTGTTTATCCAGAGTCAGCAGAGGCTCAAGTCACCCCGGGGCAGAGGGAAAAAAACAAGAGGGCTGGATTTATGGGTCAGGATGATCTGCTATAACTTCATAAAAAGCTGAAATGACAGAATCAAAGCAGCTTAAATGGGTCGTTTAGGAGCAATGAAGCAGTGGCAATGCCCCCAGTCAGCACATGTGTTCATGTGACGGGGTTTTAATGATGTGGCACATCAGCAGGAGATGGTCAGGGAATCCAGCAAAAACAATAGATAATAGGCATAAAGACTGTCAGGTCATCTCTCATGAAAACACACAGCTGCACGCAGCTTTTCTTCTGTTTCTCCCTCACTCAGCTCAGCCTTTGTTCAGGCGGCCACATTAAACGCTCCTCTCCTCGCTCCTTCCCACTCTCCCCTCCTCTGATGTCACGTCTCTGC
This sequence comes from Aulonocara stuartgranti, assembly GCF_965226115.1. Lineage (NCBI taxonomy): Eukaryota > Metazoa > Chordata > Actinopteri > Cichliformes > Cichlidae > Aulonocara > Aulonocara stuartgranti. The sequence continues at coordinate 11,477,858 of NC_138958.1, forward strand.
TCCCCTCAGATCTATTGTCCCGGCTGTTGTTGAGCTAGCTCTCTCTTTCTCTCTCTGCCTCTGGACGGGTGACATCATTAGTTTCCAGTAAAGTCCAGAGCTGCAGACAAGAGACCCCCCACACCTCCTCCTCCACCTCCTCCTCCACACTTCACATACAAACCAAACTAATACAGCTTTCAGCTAAAACTGTTTTTCAGTCCAGGCTTGTTATCATCAAAGCTACCAAATAATGTTTAACGAATGCAAAATTTGGGGGCACATGGTTTTTCTCAGCCTGCATACGGGCTCAGTTGGACCGTTACACAGAAGCTGGATAATCCGATTTCTGGTGACTCAGATACCACGATGCTTGCTAAGGTGATTTCAGGTGTCTCTGTGTTTAAAAGAGTAAGAGAAGTCATGGTAAACCCTCCCCTCTGTAGCCCCCAACTGTGACCACCCCCTCCCAGATCTAAGCCCTGCTAAGCCCTGAATGAATCGGTCTGGACTGGCTTGGTTGGGCTGTCTGACCCTCTGCTAATGAGAGCAGGACCATCTGTTGCTCAGCCAATAATACATGCGACTCTGAAAGCATCACGTGTGCAAAACAAAGCAACACAAACACACCAAAGTGCAGCAGCCAACAAACCAAAACGACAGCAGCGTGCTGTTTCCACTTGTTTTTTATGCACTTCCCCGTAGCAACAAAAACACACTCCTTGCATTTCATTTCTGCTGCTCAGATTAATTCTGAGCATTATTATGCACATCCACGGGTTTTTTCATAGGAAATGAAACTGCAGGAGATGCACAAAAAGCAAACATTAGCTGCTCCGAGGCACAGAAACGGCGCATTCACGTCACCGGTGATACTATACCATTGACAGAAATGTAGCAATATGTTTACTCTGCCAGAGAGCGAACACTGTGAAAACCATGGTTCCTTAGCATATAGTTTTCATGTTATTTATTATTCACTGTAAGGTCAGCACAGTTATTGCAGTCAGTAATCTGCTGGTATAAAATCTGTGAGTGCTGGCCAATCATATTAGAGCTGGAAACCAACAAGCCCCAGCTTTACTAAAACTGGGCACACACACACACAATGCCAGCTTGATCCCAGTCACGGGTCCTGCTAATGCTGCATGTCCTGCCTGAGCGGGAAAAGGAGTAGAGAATTTTGTGTGTGTTTAACACACACACACACACACACACACACACACACACACCGCTCACACACACCGCTGCCAAAGCATTGAAAACAAACTAAATGAAAGCCGGTGCTGCCTCATATTAACCCACTTTTAGCACAGCAGTCAGCACCATGCACCCTTACAGCTACCATATGGTGTGATGAGTTTCTGCCCCAGTTGAGCAGGCTGCTCCTGGGGTGTTGTTGCCCTGGGATGGACATTTGGGTGACAGAAGCAATGCCTTTAGTATTGACTTTTCACACGAGTCCTATTATGTGACTTAATTAGGTCGAAGTTAACAATACGGACCTCTACAGAGCTGCAGGCGACTAGACAACTTGACTCGCAGCACGTGTAAACAACATTCGTCGTGGCTGACTGACTGAAAACGGCGGCCGAGGTCCGCATTTAGGAGAAAAGAGAAGTCAGTGTAGTGTCAGAAAGTTACTGAACTGTGCTGCTGAAGAGGATATGGTCCTGTTTTTGTGTAAATTCAGAAAGAAAGAGGTCAAAAGGCATAAAAACTAGTTTCATCCAGACGAACAAATCACCTAAATGTCGAAATCATTGTCAAGTCATCAAAACAAATGACAAGTAAGAGGCAGAACTGGAAGACTGGAAATACTGAGACGTCACGGAGCATCAGCACTAAACGTGCACTTCTCTCTCCAAAGAAGTCGAGAAAGAGGAAGCAGGAGCGCTAACTCAGCTTTCTGCCTTTCTTTCAATGGAAAACACAGCATCATCAAAACTGCCTGCTCTTGTTTTTCCTGTATAAAGTCACTTCTGTGTTTCCAGCTTATGGCCAGCTGAGGTTATTGAACTGCCCTGCAGGTTACTGTAAGCCATCCGCTGATATTCCCAGTGCCGGAGCTCTTATTGATGGGCCTGCTGCTTAATTAAACTGCCTAATCAGTGAGTAAGAGGAGGGTGCAAAGGACACTACAGACCACAAAATGAAGACAACATTTCTATCGAGTCCTTCATTCCTACTTGCCACTAACCCTCCAATGTTGAATTTTATGTAACAAAAAACATGCATTTTATTATCGAGTTCATTTTTTTATGTGCACATTCCAGTCGTAAGTTTAACTGTCAGTGAACCTTTGATACTGACTGCCTCCTCAGCACTCCTCCCTCATCTCTGACTTGAACTGTGGACCTGACAGCTGTCTGCAACAGGCTGAGTACTGCAGTCACTAACTTTATGACTGATATGGTTTCATAACCATGTGTAACTGGGTACAAAGCAAACTAAGAATAGAAGCACTCGGTGCAGGTTATCCTACATGACTAAAAGGAATTTCTTGGAGTTGCTGCAAGTAGCTGCACCACAAATACTTTTCTTTACCTTACATAATTTTATGGAAAGACTATTCCAAGCATGTGGACAATCGCAGCTCTGTAAAAACAGTCAAACAGATAAGCATCTGACAGCAGAGCCGATGTATGTAACCTGAGCATTCAGAGGAGGTCTGTGGGCTAACCTCCAGCATCCTTACCCCTTCAAACAATCGCAGGAAACAGCGCTGTGTGATGGGGCAACATGACAGCCAGGATGTCAGACAAGCACTGAGGAGGATGGTCTTCAGGCACCACTGTGTCACACTCGTCTCCTCTGAATGTGAATTATAACTACAAATACATCACTGCACTGTGTTAGATGCTCAGTTTACCAATAAAAGAGCAATCACAGTGAATCCAGCAGAACCGTGTGTTTCCCTCCTCGTGTTCTTTTTCCTTTGCAAAACCTAAACCTGCAGAACCAACGCTGCACACACTCAAATTGAATTTGAGTGTGTAGCAGCTAATGCAGCCTCCCATAGACATGTGGACTTGCTCAAGAGAAGAAGAAAGAGAACGCTGCGCTAATTTTAAAAGAACGACGTTACCCACCCCTGTACAATTCTGGGCCCACACACAATTAGCATCCTTCTCCGCTAAGCATGGCAGAGATTCCTGCGAACTGAGTCAGCTGACTTCCTGCCTGCTCTCTGCACACACGAATGGAATAAAAGAAATCATATGGCTCTTTTTACACTTTCCAAATCTTATCGGACTAAATAGAAGAAATCATGATAGCAAAAAGAGTAATTTCATACAGTTTGTTTACACTCGCAAAAATGTTTCCACGAATTTCTTCTCCAGTGACTGTGATGGGTTTTGAATTGCTCATTGGATCAGTTTCCAGCACTTGTTGAATGCTGTAGCAACAAATGTTTGGCCCCTCCACCACTCAGTGATCTTCCTAGCAGCTTAGATTGAACTCTTGTGTACTTTTTTTTTCATAAACTCTTAAACAGGCAGGAAACAGACAGAAACCCTCTGAGGAGTCAGCATCTGATGTGCTTACATAGCATCCTCGGGTTCTCAGACTGAGCCTCACAGTCCCGACATTCACTTTTAAATTTGTAGGTGTCATCGCGGTGGCTTTGTCGATCTTTAATATACTGTTTCTGTTCTTACACCCAGATTTTTTTCAGTTGTCAGAGTTTTCGTTTTCAAATGTCTGCACATCTCGCTGCTTTTCAAAGTTTTCACTGCTCGTGCTTTATCCTCATGGAGTTATTAAGTTTCAGTTATTTTGCAATAAATGTATTTTAGGTTAAAAAATCCGGCTTCTGGGAGATTTTATTCTTTCTTCCTCTTATTGTTTTTATTAAAGGACGTTTCATCGGGTTGGTTTTCAGACCTCAGTTTCTCTCCTCTACAAGCCAATAAGTGCCTATGCGCTGTCTGAAAACACCAAACATACTTTCACTTCAGCATTAATACCACAAGTAAGTGTGTGCATAAAAAAAAATAGCCACAGCTTAGCTGGAATAAGCCGCTGCTAATTTTCTGGCAGTCACGCTGTTTTGGGAAATGAGAAACACCAAAGATGAATAAAAATAGAGCTGAATAGAAGAATAAATTTAACAAAAGCAAAATCCAACACATTATGGCTCCTGTATGTGTGTGTGACAAGACACACTCACAGAACGACCAGTAAGGGGTCGTTCGAATGAATGAGAATTACTGCGTTTCATAAGAGGTCAGCCGGACACCCGTCTGTGTCACCAAAGGTTACCGTCGTGTTTGCGTTATTTCACTATGAGCTGTCAGATTATTGCATAAAACTTACTCAAGTAGAGGCCAAATAGAGGAATCATATGACAGACGGCAAAACATTAACCAAGCGATTTCTTGGATTAATATATGGAGAAAATTAAAGGTGTGTTTCATGTGGTTTTTGTTGTGTAGACAGCTGGATGCAGGATGTGTACATGTTAGCTGTCCCTGTGTAACATCTGCAGATTTTCCTTCCCTATGCTTCTCCTCAACTTTCTCAAGATCACCATCCGACAAACAGAAGTGGCAAACATCACCTGTATCTTTGCTCCTCAGTGCGTATCTTTAATGTTTATAATTCCAAGCTTCTTTTCTCAGTGTCGTTTTTTTCTCTCTTCTCTGGCTCCCAAACTTTTCCATTTACATTTCCAAAAACTCAGCATTTGACAGCACGTACACACACACATACTTCAGCACCTCACACATTCCCAAACAACAGAAGGCCTTCATACGAAGGCCAGCAGCTGCCAGATTGTTTAAGGAGACTGGAAATGTCTGTGCTTCCCAGAAATACAAATAGATTTCGTGCAAACAAAAGAGTTGATAGATATGATTATTCTCTGACTGACCCAGTGTCGCGGGCTGCTCTCCGGGGAGCGAGGCTGGTACCTCTGCAGGGCAACCCCTCCCTCCCCCTCCAGTAGTAAGGTGCAGTCCAGGTCGGGGTAGTGGTGATGGTAGGAGCCTGTAGGCCAGGGTAGGAAGGTGGCCAGAGGGTAGTGAGAGATCATGCTGATCGCCTGCATCAGCGACAGGGGTGACGAGGATAGCAGATCATACTCTAGCTTGGACGGCAGGGTGGATGGAAACGTCTGCGTCTGCAGCCTTTACGAACTGTGACGAGGTAAAGGGTTTCCTTCAGGATGATCTTATGTCAGATTTGCCCTCCTCTCTTCTCAGTAAGGTTGCAAACTGGTCTTGGCTTCAGCTCAGAGGTGTGACTGATGAGAAATGCCCACTCAAGTTGTCCACCTCAGTCTTCTCCCTTCCTGTTTCTTCTGTTTTTTTCCTCCCCTCTCAGCGCTCAAGGAACTCCGTTTGCCAACAGCTCTCAGCCACATGAGTGATTAAAGTCTATTGTCTCTCTCTCTCTTTCTTTCCTTGCCCCTTACATTCATCAGAGCTAAAAGGGGAGGAGTTATGACCTAGTGGCCCTGCCCCCCTCCTACGAAAACTACACACTAAAAGCAGAAAAGGACAGTGAAGATAGAGACTTAAAGTGTGTCTAACATATTGGTCCTGAGGACTCTCCAAAGGTTCCTCAATAAATCCTCAGAGTTTTGAGAAATGACCGTGTTTTAATCTAAGCTTAAAATCTTCCTTTCTTAATGTTCTCGTCTTTGGGTTATAAAAGTCCTTAAAGTCTAATAAAATGTTACAGCTGAAGTGTGAACAACCTCATGAAGTTACTGATTTAACTCTCCGATAAGCAGCGCAGCTTGTTGGCATTCGTGACAGCGGGGTCAAAGGTCAAACCATAATAAATGTGTAACAATGATGGCCAGAGGGAGAGAGAGAGCGCTTGTGTGTGTGTGTGTGGGAAGGGAATAAGAAGCAGTCATGTGTAAAACACAGAGAGGAGGATTATCTGGGACCAGGCAGTGCTCTCTCACACACACACACACACACACACACACACACACACACACACACACACACACACACACACTGTAGCCTGAGCAGTTAATACTGAACAAGGTGTGATGAAAGCTGCTTTCTACAGTAGCGAGGTGCACTATGAAGTCAGACATCGCATCCGTTTTCTCGAGTAAATAAACAACCATCAGAAAAACACAAGCATCCGGTCACACACACACAGACACACACACACAGGTCTGAAACAGAACTTTAAAGTAAAAGATTTTCATTTACTCGATAGTTGTATTCTTTTATTTTTTAATCTGGCTGGTTTGATGTATTTGAGATTGAAGACTGGCGGCTTTCTTCGCTTTCTGTTGCCGTTCGTCATTTCTTTTAGATTAAAAATGCTACTCAAAAATCACTTGATAAGCCAAGAAAATACAAATGATTACAGAAGTTAAACCAGGACCGTCTGCGTCGGGGTTGCTCAAAGATCCAGCGGACACGCTTCCCTCCAAACCGTTCAGAGTGCATCGTTTAAATATTGTGGTTTGACTCAGACAGATAAAACAGAAAAGCCTCTCTCGTTTTCTTTCCCATAATCATTTTCATCGAATGGGACTTTTTGAAACACATGAAGCTATCGTATTTACAGGATCTCCTCGAAAAGCTGACACGGTCCCTGTGGTTTTTACATTAGTGTTTCATAATTTGAGAAGAGACCAACTGAATTAAATCCTGCTAAACTAATGAAACTAGATCAAATAAACCATTCTAAACTTAATTAGACTAAATTAAAGTGAACTAAACTAAATAAAGTTAAAAACACACACATTACAAACTGCTTCCTTACTAATTGTGGGTGTTTGGGTCTCCTCTTGGTCTCAAATTGAGGATTAACTACTCTAAACCAATTAAAATGAACTAAACTAAAAATAAAAAGTCTTCAGAAACTGAACAAATTGAACAGATTGAGAACGACTGCACTAAACTAAACTAGGATCCAACTAAAATAAACCATGCCAAACAAAATAAACTGAACTTAACTAAACTCGACTTAACTGCCATCCAGGTCGAACGTGGTTTCCTGCTGTTTATGTTAGTGCTTTCATTTTTAATTGCTGATATGACCACTTCTGGATTTCATATGTGAGGTCTTTCTTTGTTTACCCTCTGTGTGTGCGTGCGTGTGTGTGAGCACTTTTACTAAATTGTCTTTAATCGGTGCAGCAGCGCTCCAGCATCAGAAAACCTCCCCTGAAACTCGAGCTCGCTGCGGCCGTGACTCAGACCTACTCTCTGACTCAGCGTGACAAAATTCCTTTGAATCCATTGCACACACAGAAATGCAGTCAGGCTCCTCCTAAAATATGCTTATATTTAGCACTGATTCATGATTGCAGCTCATGCATGGAAACAGCACTGAAATGCCTGCCTAATCAAACCGGATGAACCCAGCTCCAATGGAGTGTCTGAAGAGGGAGGATAAACAAGGTCATGACTGCCGGTGCCTTCTGGGAACGAATGGACAGGAAGAGTGAGCAAACATGCGGCCACTCTTCTCGCTGTCTGGACGGACTTCCAGTGAACTGGAAGTTACTTCACTTCAGCCCAAATTGCTCTTTTTTATCTCTCATTGAACCCACCCACATTTGGTCTTTCTGTGTAACATGTTGTTCTTGACATTTTCTTATTTCTTCTTCCCACTGCTTCAGTCTGAGTGTGCTGACACAGTCGCAGCGTGGCCAGCGCTGGGAAACCAAACCTCTGTGCACACACTACACATTCGAGCTCTGCTCAGCTTGGGTCAATACAAACAAAATCTCTCTCCCCCTCATTTTCTCTCTCACAGAGCCTCAAACAATGGCACACAAAACAAGACGAACACAATAGTAAATGCTCTGTAAATAAGTAGGAATGAGATAAAGACAGTGGAAGAAGAAGAAAAGTATACTTTGTCCTGCAATGAAGCTCCTCACTGAAACGTTCCCCTTCTCTCTGGGGTTCATTCGCTGTCCGTGTGCAGCAAGATCTCCGTCTAAATAAATAAATAAATCTGGGTAAATTCCCAGATGATTAAACATGCAACTATTTTGCTGGCAATAACTGAAATGAGTAAAGAAAATCAACAACCTATTCATGCAAGATAATTCATAATTTTATTTGGGGGGGGGGGGGGGTTATATTGGCTGGGTCTGATTATTGGGGGGGGGGGCATAACCCCCCTAACCCCCCTGGAAATTACACCCCTGATGTGCAGGCTCTTTCAGTGGACATCAGTACATGTAACTGTCAAATGTTATAAGAGTAAATGTACTTCAGTGAAAACCCACAACATCAACTCGAACATGACAAATGAACATCTGTGACATATCTTACACATCCCTTTATTAAATATATATATATATATATATATATTATATATATATATATATATATATATATATATATATAATATATCCTCTGAAATGATCGAACGTTGCACATCTCCACACTGCCCTCTGCTGGCTGCCAGTGGACACCACAAATACAGAGAGGATTTTCTTATCTTTTTGCACAACAGACTGTTTATATTAAGATTCTCTTTGTCTCCGCTATGCTGTTGTAGAGTTGGCCTTTTCTCCCTTGCCTCATGCGCACTTGCTCTTGCTCACTGAGTGGCTGTCTGAGGAGCTCTTGTTGACATTGAACAGTTACTTATTATCAGTATGAGGAAGAGAACAGAAGGAGATAACGGGCACTGTCTCCCAATCACTGACCGGGAGAAAAGGAAAAACTAAAGAGAAGCAGGACGCCGTGTTTTGAGAACAATGCTTTCTTTTTCCACATCCTTCTCTTTTCTTGTGAGTGTGAGTTGAATGTATTGTGCGCATGCATAAAAGCCCGCATGCATGTGAGTGTTTTACGACAGCACTTGTTGGTCACTGCGTCTTCACTGTTCAGCACAGCAACACTGACTCATTTATTCGTTTACGCAACAATTTCACTTCGTTATTCAAAGAGTCGCCAAATACTGTAATCCGTGTCAGGAACACTGACAGATCACCAGCTGTTTCTTGTGACGACTTAGACTCCCACACTGATATGAGCTGCAAAGCATGCACGGTCATAGATGATCAGTGAACAGGTGACAACTACCACACTTATCCTGGATGTGCTTTAAATCAGCCTCATCCCCAAAGTGAAAAACAGCCCACTAATATGATCTAATTCTGAAAATTATCAATAAAAAGTTGTGACGATCCTGTTTTCTGTCTCTTTGGCTCTCTGATGTTTTTTAGCTGATGATAGGTTCGTCATCATCTTTTGTGTTCCCATTCTGTCCCTCCAACCTCTGTCTTTGTGTCAGGTTCATATGTCGTATGTTAGAGTTAGTCATTTCCTGTTTTATTTTGATAGTCTTTCACTCCATGTCCATTATGTTCAGTTTTGCTTTGTGTGCCTCATTAGTCTGTGATTAGTTTGAGCTGTGTTTGTCCGCCTGCGTGCATACATACTAGCTCACTCTTTTGTGTTATCCCTTGAGTGCTTCAGGTCCGATTGCTGCCTGCCACACAGCCCACTTTGACACATTTCCTGCTGTTTGGTTCAGTGAGAACCAAACGGTAGCAGCTCAGAATATTCAAGAAAAGTGAAAACAGAGCCTCATAATGAGGAAGAAAGCTGATGTAGGTGACTTTGAGTGCAGCACGGTTGATGGTGAGATTTTCCCACACAAACATTCCCATGGTTCACAGAGAATGGACCCAAAAAGAGAAAACGTTCAGTGAGCAGCAGCTCTCTGAGAGAAAATGCTTGATGCCAGAGAAGAATGGCCGAGCTGCTTTGAGCTGATAGGAACAGTAACTCATCTCTGAATAAACACATCTAACCTCGAAGCAGCAGAAAACCACACTGACTCACATGGGCTCACTACAACTCAACGACATGAGACTGGAAGAAGTTCCTCGGTCTGATGAATCTCGATTTCTGCTGTGACATTCGGCAGGTCGAATCAAAGTTTGGAGTAAACGTCATAAAGGCACGGATCCAGGATCGTTAATGCTAATCATAATCATAAATACTTGTCACAGTCTGGCTGAGGCAGACTGTATGCGTTTGCAAAAGAGGACTCAAACGCAGACCAAAAACAAACGTGACGTGGATTAACAAAAAACAAGCCGTTTATTAAGGCTAGCAAAAACGGTACAAACAAAGTAAACAAAAACCTAAACTCGGTGAACAAAAACTAAAAAGGCTAATGAGGGAAGTGGGAACACATGGGGAAACAGCTGACACACATGAATGTAACAACGTCACAAGGGGAGATTAAAACTAAAAATATTGAAAAGAGGACCCCTTCAAAATAAAACAGGAAACATAATGAGACGCAGACATGAGAACATGAATCAGAATCAGAATCCTTTATTTCCCCTAGGGAGCAATACTTGACAACATAAGACACACAGACATGAAACACATGAAGGGCAAGGGAGACTTAACAGGGGTTGAAAACACAAGGGGAAACTAAAAGGCAAATGAACGTAGAGAACCTAAATAACTTAAACATACCATAAACAACAGAATAAACCAAAACTCCAAAACGCTGGGGCAAAAGACCCAGGATATTGATAATACTACAACATACCGACAAGTATGGTAGCCGTTGAACGTTTTAGATTCAAGGATGCATTACTGAAAAGCTGGGCTAAAGTAGGCCTGTTGATAAAGACGTGAAAGTGTTGGCTAAAATGGTATCAATAAAAAAAAGGCTCTAAACATAATGATTAAAATGAGTAAATAGTTGGTTGTAATCGCAGGTCAGTGGTTCTTGGTTTCTGTCTCTGTGCTTCTCCTGTGTTCCTTGTGTTGCGTCTAGTTTCGTTTTGTTTTCACGTCTGTGCTTCTCATCGTTTCAGTGTCAAGTGTTTCCTGTTTTACTTTGACAGGCTGCAGTTTTGATTACCCCGGTCTCGTTGTGTGGGATTTCTCACAGCTGTGCTCTGCTCCTGTGTCTCATTCTCTCGTTATCCCTCTGTGTGTTGAGCCCCTTGTCGTCCTCTGTTTGTTGCCGGATTGTCTGTGTATTACCTTCTTTGAGTTCCTGGTCTCAGGTTTTCATGTTCTGTGTTTCACGTCTCAGGTTTTTAGTTCCTTTGTATTACTTTGCAGTTGTTCCCAGTTTAAGTTTTGTGTAGTTCTTAGTCACTTTCTCCTTTGATTTTTATTGTGTTCCTGCCACCATTAAAGTCCATTCGTCAGTGTCTGCAGTTGGGTCCACACTCTCTCCACTCCACAAGTTTATTAGCATTCATTTATGCACAGCTCTCTGAAGTGGGTTTAGGGTTAGGGTGGACAAACATCTCCGCTTTGATCCTGTCTGTCCAAAACAAGCCTGGTCAGCCTTTTTCTGACTATTTGTGACTATGCTGTCGTTATCTTTAACCTTTAACATGCTAACAGAGGCCTGTAGACTCGGAGATGGATCTCTTTTTACAGTTTCTCTGAGCGTTGCATGGTCTAACTATGTTGCGAGGTCCACTTGTAACTGTGCTAAATGATTTCCACTGTCTATTAGGCTTTCTCACTGCAGCCTGATAGACTTCATATTGTTTGGAAATGGCCTGATAAACCTCCTTGGTGTCATGTTAGCTCACACCTGAATCCTCCAGACCTGCAAAGTGTCGCAACTTTTGCTTTCATAGAGTGCTCATACTGACGTTCGTAGTCAAATACAATTACCAGCTGTGTTGTACTCTCTTAATTCTTACAGAGGTCGTAAAGTTGTACTTAGGGCTCCGTACAGGCCTGTGAAAAACTATGTGAAAACCTTTTTTTTCTGTATATACACTGTGAAAAGCGTTACTCATCGAGGTTAAGACACCCACCATGAACTGTAATGTGGAAAAAGCAGCTGAGGACCTCTGTTGTATCTCCCTCTTGTTTCCTGTCATCTATGCACGATTGGTATCTGGTAAAATCAAAACAGGAACACGCTGCTTATGGACTGAACACATTCTTTGTGGTCCAATGAGCTTCACGCCAGAAACTTGGAAGTCAGTTATTAATGTAATCGCAATGAAACCACGGTTAAACGAGTGGAAACACAGCCAATGTAAAAGTCATTATTATTTCAACGGCTGACATGTTTAATTTACTCAGTTAATCTGGAATGATCGTCTTGCCTGTGATATTTGTTTCCGAGTCACATTTTCATATATTGGTGCACTTGTAGAAGAAATGTGATTTTTAAGATGCATTACAGATGCTTTACGGTGACACCAGCATAACAAAGGCCTGATGTTCAGTGTGTGGTGTGTACATAGGTCTAACCATAGCTCATTTTCATACAATATGGAAATGAGATTCCTAGAAACTTGAAAGCACAACAGCGTGCTTTAGAAATGGCGTCTTTTTGAATGCTTCTGTGGATGGAAAATTACATTATGCTTTATGGTGTTATGACAGTGAGCTAAGAGTCAATCAACTTTTAAATAAGAGATGAAGGAGCAATCACAGAGAGAGGCGACTGGGACTGATGAATGCTGCAGACTCTGTTCTGGTAAAGTAAAGCTGCTCTGCTGCTACTGTACCTCTAGTCTACTCACAGCACACATACTTACACTAACACACAAACATTCACATTTTGCAGAAAAGCATGCATGCATATGTGAGCTTCCACACAAACACAGACATGTGTAACACACTGCAGGACAAGCAGGCTTTTGGGTCTACTGCATTATTAATAAAGTGCAAGGTGCTGTATGTGACAATATTAAATGTCTAAGGGCCCTGCTACAAAACTGCTGCAGCACCTGCTCAATTTTTCAGGTAATAAAGAGCCGAGTTATGTTGACTGGATATAAAATCTGAGCCAAAAAATATCGTAAAAACTGTAAAATCTCTTACCTCAATGCAGAATCTGCTTCCCTGTCAACACAGGAGTTATGAGCAGAGCTGTCCACTTGCAGCTCTTCCGCTATGTTTCATGTTTGCATCATCCAGCTAAACGCATGCAAACATCACATGTGGTAGACCAGGCCCCAAATTTCTGTGTTTTCAAATGATGCAGTTTGGAAATATGCACAGCACACGAGAGAGGGCTCCAACTCAATATTTGTATGTGTTTTAGCAAATTGTGGTGTAAAATATTTTATTTATGTCTTACATTGTCGATTTGACCATGATCTGGATCTTAGCATATGTGGTTATGTTATGTCCACGTGACAGTCCTCATTAAGCAACACGTAGCATTCAATTGCTGTATCACACGTGGCCACCAGAGAGCAGCACAATCTCTCTTCTAAAGGAAAAGAAAAGAGGGGGGGACACCTGAGGTAAACTGAAATGAATAAGAAGCAACTTCAGGACATAACAGCTGTATTAGGTAAGGTCTGGTTAGTGCTGCATGAACCAGGATTAATATAGTAGAAACAAGTAAACCAACATGTGTATGTGTGTATGTATATGGTGTTTTACAGTAAAGACAGAAGAAGGCTCCCACACTGCTTCTACACATAAAAACACCAACTGCACAGAAAATGAGAGGACAGAGGTGCATCTTCAGGTTAGACTTAAACATAATTCAAGCTGACGGATGTCTGAGGTCGCTCAGATCATTTTAAAGTCTTGGTGCAATGAGAGCAAAAGCATGAGCTAAGAGGGGAGGAGAGCTTTGTGCTCAATAATCAATTACAGGCTCTTTCCATTTCTTACTCTCTATCTCACAAGATCCCATAAAAACTCCGCCACCCCCACCCTGCTTGCCCATTTCCCCTTCCACCCTTTTCTCTGTCAGATCTTGCATTTGCAGAAACTATAAAGTTTGGAGCTGAATTTCACTCAGCCACTGAGGTGAAAGACAAATAGTGGAGGACAGTGTAGTCCTGCACATGGTCACCATTCTAACCTTTAAAATTACTGGGAGGTTGGAGCTGTGTGCAGGCTTCACCACAATTTGTGTGATTCCATGAGGAGCAAAAGCCTCGACTTCCACTGGAGGAGACAGCAGAAGATCATGGGAACAAAGTAGCAACGTTTATGTTTGCTGTTCAACCGAATACACGATAATATGCATTACTTAGTGGAAGCTCTGTTAGTCCCACAGGAATAACACACTCACTCTCACACACACACACAATAATAACCTAATTTCTGTAAGAAGACAGACAGATAACATCTGCATCAGTTTATCCTGCAGAGTCAATGAAAACACAGAAATAGAGAAGAAGTTTTATTAGTTCAGCCCAGCAGCACAACTGAACAAAGACCATGTGGACATGAAAACTTTTGATAATCCAGTTTTTCCTAAATATTTAGCACACATAATTGCAAAAGCATGTGTCTGAAACGGCATATCACGCATCGTTCAGGCGTTATGTAGTGTGAGACTGGCGCTCTGAATTCCTAACCAGCAGGTCCAGCCTGCTGCACAGCAGAGACTTTGGGTCTGTTACCCCCCCGCGTGGCGAGAAAAGGACTTTTATTTACTTTGTGTGCTTCTGACATCATTTGAAGCAGTGACACTCTTGGGTACGATACATCAGCCTCCCTCCTCCCACACATGTTCAGCTCTATAAACACGTGCATATGTCCACACGCACACGCAATAACACCAAAGGGATGCTGATGGGCAGTTTCTCACGCTTAAAGCTTACAGAGTTGTTTTAGGAAAGCTTTTAGTTTCTTTTATTCTTCCACTAAAACACATCTGTTTTCTTTAAATAAAATATAAATTTCAATTGTGATTTTTTTTTCACACCCTGCAAATGATGCTAGTTGTCTTCCATGTGTCGCTTGGATTTTTTTCAGGCCCAACGGTCTCCACATGCTGAGAGGAGGCAAGTGGGAAATAAATAAAGCTTTTGTCAAACGCCTGCTGGCCCTCGTCCCAGTTTCTTCATCCCATCCTCTTCCTCTGTGCGTCCTCTGTGCCTCCTCAGGTAGCAGACAAGGCTGACAGCTCAATACTGCCTTTATCCGTTTGGACACCTGTGCTATGCATGCACAGAGTGTCTGCTTGTACTGTCTTTTCAGTGTGTGTACGCATGGCATTCACTGTGTGTTTTTTCTAAACACGAGTCTTTCTCTTCGAGTCTCCGTATCACAGTTCATCACGCGACGCTCGGGCCGCAGGAGGCGGCGAGTCTCCCGTCACGCTGTTTTGCGCCACGGGCCGGATGCGACCCTGCTGGGCCGTTTTGCGGGCGTGCTGCCGGTCCCAGTCTGTCGCCACGGCATCATCGTCCCAAATGGTGGAGGTCTCGGTGTCGCTGATGTACCCCGGCTCTCCGGTGTAGTGTGTGGGATAGATGAGCAGCGGCTCCACGGAGAAGGCCTTCAGGTCTCGGGGCCCAAAGTGAGACATGTACTCAACGCTGAGAATATAGAGGAGAGGAAGAGGAGGGGCATAAGAGACAATGTTGAAACAAACTTCATGATGATAACAGCAAGTTTGTTTTACTTTGGCTGCAGACAAGAACCCATATTCTTTGTACATGAAGTCAGAGGAGACGCTATATGGATAGAAATATTGCGCCACACCTCTTAATATTTAAATAAAGCACAGTAAAAGTGAATATACAGGGAGTGCAGAATTATTAGGCAAATGAGTATTTTGTCCACATCATCCTCTTCATGCATGTTGTCTTACTCCAAGCTGTATAGGCTCGAAAGCCTACTACCAATTAAGCATATTAGGTGATGTGCATCTCTGTAATGAGAAGGGGTGTGGTCTAATGACATCAACACCCTATATCAGGTGTGCATAATTATTAGGCAATGTCCTTTCCTTTGGCAAAATGGGTCAAAAGAAGGACTTGACAGGCTCAGAAAAGTCAAAAATAGTGAGATATCTTGCAGAGGGATGCAGCAGTCTCAAAATTGCAAAGCTTCTGAAGCGTGATCATCGAACAATCAAGCGTTTCATTCAAAATAGTCAACAGGGTCGCAAGAAGCGTGTGGAAAAACCAAGGCGCCAAATAACTGCCCATGAACTGAGAAAAGTCAAGCGTGCAGCTGCCAAGATGCCACTTGCCACCAGTTTGGCCATATTTCAGAGCTGCAACATCACTGGAGTGCCCAAAAGCACAAGGTGTGCAATACTCAGAGACATGGACAAGGTAAGAAAGGCTGAAAGACGACCACCACTGAACAAGACACACAAGCTGAAACGTCAAGACTGGGCCAAGAAATATCTCAAGACTGATTTTTCTAAGGTTTTATGGACTGATGAAATGAGAGTGAGTCTTGATGGGCCAGATGGATGGGCCCGTGGCTGGATTGGTAAAGGGCAGAGAGCTCCAGTCCGACTCAGACGCCAGCAAGGTGGAGGTAGAGTACTGGTTTGGGCTGGTATCATCAAAGATGAGCTTGTGGGGCCTTTTCGGGTTGAGGATGGAGTCAAGCTCAACTCCCAGTCCTACTGCCAGTTTCTGGAAGACACCTTCTTCAAGCAGTGGTACAGGAAGAAGTCTGCATCCTTCAAGAAAAACATGATTTTCATGCAGGACAATGCTCCATCACACGCGTCCAAGTACTCCACAGCGTGGCTGGCAAGAAAGGGTATAAAAGAAGAAAAACTAATGACATGGCCTCCTTGTTCACCTGATCTGAACCCCATTGAGAACCTGTGGTCCATCATCAAATGTGAGATTTACAAGGAGGGAAAACAGTACACCTCTCTGAACAGTGTCTGGGAGGCTGTGGTTGCTGCTGCACGCAATGTTGATGGTGAACAGATCAAAACACTGACAGAATCCATGGATGGCAGGCTTTTGAGTGTCCTTGCAAAGAAAGGTGGCTATATTGGTCGCTGATTTGTTTTTGTCAGAAATGTATGTTTGTGAATGTGGAGATGTTATATTGGTGTCACTGGTAAAAATAAATAATTGAAATGGGTATATATTTGTTTTTTGTTAAGTTGCCTAATAATTATGCACAGTAATAGTCACCTGCACACACAGATATCCCCCTAAAATAGCTAAAACTAAAAACAAACTAAAAGCTACTTCCAAAAACATTCAGCTTTGATATTAATGAGTTTTTTGGGTTCATTGACAACATGGTTGTTGTTCAATAATAAAATTATTCCTCAAAAATACAACTTGCCTAATAATTCTGCACTCCCTGTATTTGGTTTGTGGTGTGTTTATCTTTTTCAAAATCTCACTTACATGAAACAGACCAGGCAGTTCTAATCACACGTTAAAAGCCCGTTAACACTCCACAAGGACAGTGAAACCCTACACCTTTATTAGTGCTGAAAGGAGCTGCTGCCTCTTCCACACAATGAGGTCTTTCACTCTGGCTTCACTGTCAGATATTCCTCTTTCTCCTGTTTTTGTGTATTTGTGAGCAAAGACGGGGATGGAAGACAACAAAATCCCACACGAAAAATGGAGCTGATAACCCCTGCTGTTTACGCGCTAGTATCGTACAACACATGGCACTTTTTCCCCCGCACACTTTTCCACATTTCCCTCACAAACTCTCTCACTGTTGAATACACACAGCGTATTTGTGTAGTAATCTATACACTCCACGCTGGACACACATCGCCATATATTTATATAGTAACACACACACTTGCACAGTGTTCATCTTATGCACACCCCCACACTGGGAACTCTATCAATGGGAATCCTGTCCCTCTTTCCACAACCAGCAGGAAAAGCCGTGCTGGTCTACATTCCTCAAAGAGAGAGGAGGAAGGGGGTGGAGACGTGGGTGACACAGGGACGCAGGAGGTGTACAAAGAAGTAAATTTTGCAGAGGAGAATGTAATAAAGCGCTAAGGAGAACGTGCAAAGAATGGCGAAAAAAAAGGAGAGCCAAGAAGAGTGGACGCCACAGCGTGGCAATGAAGGTGCTACGCTAAAATAACGGGGGGGGGGGGGGGGGCTGAGCAGGAATTCCCAAGGAAAAAAAAAACGAAAGACAAAAGCCAGCATTGTGTCTCATGTAAGGCACCGTACCCAGTGAACCCCCAGAACAATCCCAGCCCTGTGGGCGAGGAGCACAGAGAGGGGGAATGAGCTGGTGCTGGTGAGAAAAGCAAAGAAAACGGGACAAGGGAAAGTGAAAAATGATGGAAGCAGAGACATTACAAAGAACATAACAGACAGATGTTGTGGTTCACCACCAGAGCACAAATTAGAAATCTGCACACTGCCGTGCAGTCTAAAAATCACAACAGAGACATGCGCACGCGTGTCCATGTCTATGTATAGATAATTACTGCATAGAAACTGCTTTATTTCTGTGCTGCTTCATTGCCCTTTGAGTATGACTTTTTATGCATAAACTGGATCCACGCATGCCAAAAGTCCATACACTTTTAAATTTAGCCTTGGCTATGTCATCCTCTCCACGTGGATCACCTGATCTACTCTTAGGTAAGAGTGCAGTGCACCTGCGATCATCTATATGTGGTCCTCAGTAAATATTTGCCTGTCTGTTCAGAAACCAGACCGTCTAAAGGGTCTTTGTCTGAGTATCACACAGAGGCGTTGTGTCCTGTACCGTTGTGCAGTCCTTAAATAAAACCCTCTTCCTCTGCATCCCATCCATGTTATTTACAGTGTATCAGATTAAGCACATTTCACGTAATCGCTGTAATTTAAAATTAAAGAGGAGGGTCGTAAAGACAGACTTGGGGTGTTTGTTGAACATGATGGGCAGGAACTCGTCAACAGGGAGCATCTTAGGCAAAGGCTGAGCAGCCAGCAGCTTTCTGGCCCCTCGGTGTGACAGTGCGTAGCCGAGCGTCCAGTAGGAGTAGTCAGCCTCGACTAGGTTGTTTACACCCTCCACTGACCGCTCTGGCTGCTGCACCTGCATGCGTTTACGGCCCACGTAGCTGAAAACAGACCAAGACAAATGCAGCTTTAACCAGGCTTCGTTTAAATGTGCTCGAATGACACGCATTCATAAAAATAATGAAAAACCAGAAGATTTCTGATCTGAATATAGCTAATGTCAAGCAGGTGATCTCACATCAGGTCCCAGTCCAGCTGGGTGTTGTCTGTGTCATCCATTATAGCCTGCAGCCGTCGCTTAAACCTGGGCTCAAACCTCACGTCATCCTCTAAGACAAGAACCTTCTGGAGGTCACGCTCCACCACCTGATGGTGACAAAACACAAACACTGGGGTTAAAATGAAAGCATGCCACGAGTGCTGCTCTCCTTAGATTGATTTTTGGCCATCGTTTTCTGCGGTGACTGTTTTTTTAAAACCGAAAAGCTGAGTCACCTTAACTCAGTGTTGGTTTTTCCTCGTTTTACTGTAGCAATCAACGATGCTGTGTCTGTCTGTCTCTTCTTTGGACAGTCATGAGTGCGATTAACAGCTTACAGCCATACCACCCTGAGCACACCTGAACGTGTCTGATCTCAGAAGCTAAGCGGCGTCAGGTCTGGTTAGTATTTAGATGGGAGACTGCCTAGGAATGCCACGTGCTCTAAGATTTCAGATGGGGGGTGGCGACACAGCAATGGCCACTCTGGACCAAAATTGTGCAGTTTTTGTGCTTTTCATTGCGACTTCTGAGCCACATGGACACCAAAACAAGTGGTGTTCATGTTTACTTCTACACAATGCTCAGTCTTTTGCACATAACTAGTGCACTGTCTTGTTTCCATATCATTTTGTTCTGTCTGGTATTGCACTGTCTTGTGTCTGCATGTTTGCAATCTGTTCACACTTGCACTTTATGTAGTCCTGTGTTGATTGTCTGTTATATGTAGCACCAAGGTCTTGGAGGAACGTAGTCTCACTTCAACTGTGTACTGTATCACTGCACATTGTTGAAATGACAAAAAAGGCACTTGATTTGACTTGATCTGTTCATGTAGGTCATGAAGTCAGGCACCAGTCTCTGTACATCAAATAGCTCCCTATGTTTCCTGCTCCCTCTGTGAGCTCTTCTCAAACTTACAAAGCACCTCCTTTTCATAGTGTTACTTATTTAATCAAAGCCACTCAGTCATGAGAAAAAGAGATTTCACAGGTCTACATAAAGCCTTGTGAAAAATCAAGCACACTAGAGGATTCAGCACTTTCCAGTTTCATTGTACTATTGTAATAGAAATGACTGCGCAATGACAATAAAGAGTTATCTTACTTGAAACACCACTTTAAGCAGCAGTGACAGCATCCAACTACAAATATATTCGATATAATATAATATAAATATATATCAAATGATCTCAAAGTTTTTTCTGTTAATTAATAAATCATTATATTAATTTTAATATCAGAGTGTCAGACACCAGCTACTCTGAAGGAATTAAGTATTCAGTAAAACAAAACTTAAGCAAGTGGAATCGATGCCGTTAGCTGTCAAACAGCTAACAGATCATCTGCAGAGGAATGGTTTATTTGAAGAGTTTCAGTCAGGTTTCAGAGTTCATCACAGCACAGAAACAGCTTTAGTGAAGGTTACAAATGATCTTCTTATGGCCTCTGACAGTGGACTCATCTCTGTGCTTGTCCTGCTAGACCTCAGTGCAGCGTTCGATACTGTTGATCATAATATCCTATTAGAGCGATTAGAACATGCTGTAGGTATTACAAGTACTGCGCTGCAGTGGTTTGTATCATATCTATCTAATAGACTCCAATTCGTGCATGTAAATGGAGAGTCCTCTTCACACACTGAGGTTAATTATGGAGTTCCACAGGGTTCAGTGCTAGGACCAATTCTGTTTACATTATACATGCTTCCCTTAGGCAGTATCATTAGAAGACATAGCATACATTTTCACTGCTATGCAGATGACACCCAGCTCTATCTGTCCATGAAGCCAGATAACACACACCAATTAGTTAAACTGCAGGAATGTCTTAAAGACATAAAGACCTGGATGGCCGCTAACTTTCTGCTTCTTAATTCAGATAAAACTGAGGTTATTGTACTCGGCCCTGAAAATCTTAGAAATATGGTATCTAATCAGATTCTTACTCTGGATGGCATTACCTTGGCCTCCAGTAACGCGGTGAGGAACCTTGGAGTCATTTTTGACCAGGACATGTCCTTCAACGCACATATTAAACAAATATGTAAGACTGCTTTCTTCCATTTGCGCAACATCTCTAAAATTAGAAATATCCTGTCTCAGAGTGACGCTGAAAAACTAGTCCATGCATTTATTACTTCCAGGCTGGACTACTGTAATTCATTATTATCAGGATGTCCAAAAAACTCACTGAAAAGCCTTCAGCTAATCCAAAATGCTGCAGCAAGAGTCCTGACAGGGACTAGAAAGAGAGAGCATATTTCTCCTGTTTTGGCTTCCCTTCATTGGCTTCCTGTTAAATCCAGAATTGAATTCAAAATCCTGCTCCTCACATACAAGGTCTTAAATAATCAGGCCCCATCTTATCTTAATGACCTTGTAGTACCATATCACCCTATTAGAGCGCTCCGCTCTCGCTCTGCAGGCCTACTTGTTGTTCCTAGAGTATTTAAAAGTAGAATGGGAGGGAGAGCCTTCAGTTTTCAGGCCCCTCTTCTGTGGAACCAGCTTCCAGTTTGGATTCGGGAGACAGACACTATCTCTACTTTTAAGATTAGGCTTAAAACTTTCCTTTTTTCTAAAGCATATAGTTAGGGCTGGACCAGGTGACCCTGAATCCTCCCTTTGTTATGCTGCAATAGATGTAGGCTGCCGGGGGATTCCCATGATGCATTGAGTTTTTCCTTTCCAGTCACCTTTCTCACTCACTATGTATTAATAGACCTCTCTGCATTGAATCATATCTGTTATTAACCTCTGTCTCTCTTCCACAGCATGTCTTTATCCTGTCTTCCTTCTCTCACCCCAACCGGTCGCAGCAGATGGCCGCCCCTCCCTGAGCCTGGTTCTGCCGGAGGTTTCTTCCTGTTAAAAGGGAGTTTTTCCTTCCCACTGTCGCCAAAGTGCTTGCTCATAGGGGGTCATATGATTGTTGGGTTTTTCTCTGTATCTATGAAGCGCCTTGAGGCGACTTTTGTTGTGATTTGGCGCTATATAAATAAAATTGAATTGAATTGAATTGAATTGATGCTTTTAAGTTTGAACACTTTTACAGAACCTTCTTTATCTGATTTAGTGCTTTTGCTCTCCCTGGCCTCACCTGTGTCCATATAGAGTGATGGCTGAGGAAGCAGCCGATCTCCCCTCTGGTCAGTACCCGACCAGAGTACGGGTCCTTATAGCCTGGCAACATCTCTATTCCCAACCTCTGCAGCTGGGACGTATTCAAAGCCCTGAGAGAGGGAACAGATTGAAAAAACGATGAAAAACATCATATATCTACAGTTTACACTCACTGCTTTGTTAGTCATCAGTAAAAACAGCCGCGGTGCCGTGCAAATAAACACAGGAAAAGGGACTAGAACATTCTCATTTGTGGATTAAAATAAGCAGAGGAGGAAAAACCAGTCAAGTGTATTTCTACAAAAGCAAAGTATCTGTAGCATAAAAACACGCTTTTGTGACTAAATTAAAGAATGTATGGCTTGGATTTAATCATCATCGAATTCATGGATAGGTGTTTGTCTGGAACGTACTTCCCGTCCACTGCGTCTATCAGCGTGGAGTGAAGCCCCAGTGCGGCCATTGTTTTCAACATCCTGGTGCTTCTGTCCAGCCGGCGCTTGAGGTTGATCAAGAAAATCTAAGCAAGCAAAGAAAATAAGAGACATAAGAAAAAACTGTGAAAGTGCAAAGAGACAGTTTTGGTTGCACTCTTGTTCCTCTGGGCAGAGCCAGCACTCACAGAAAAAATGATTTTTAACCATAAACATGAAGGATTTAATCATTAAAATGTGACAGTATAAACTAATGTACACTATATATAACATTTTGCTCTTAATTTACATGTAATCAGATTACTCTAAGTCAGCATTCTGGGCACAAGCATTTTTTAACTCACTTCATCAAAGCCCATCCTGCTCTGGGGGGATGGTGGAGAGTACAAATACTCGGACGGCTCGATATCGTGGTCAACTGTTGACACAGAGAGGAGGGAGGTGAAGGGTTATAACAGGATAAACAGGATTAGTAAAAGCCTGAACTTCCTCTTGATTGTGATGGTTCATTTGATTAGGCTCATATGAAAGCTCAGCAGAGGGAGGAGTAGTAACAGAAGTCAAAGGGAAAGAAAACAAGAAGAAATGGGGGTGGCATGGATAAACAGAGCGGGGAGGGCAGCAAGATCGCAATCATGGAAGGTCATGGCGGTCAAGAAAGAGAAGAAGCCAGGCTGAGAGGCGGAGTAATCAAGGAATGACAGATAGCAGTCACAATAAGTGTGTAATAGAGTGTGTTTGTACTCACTCAGAGCCTCTGTGATGGTGTGTATGAAACTCTCGCTTTCATCTTCAACATTTTGCTGTGCCTTGAGAGGGACGGGCAGGAAGCCATAGTGCTCTCTGTTACACACATACATCTGCACACCTAACACACACACACACACACACACACACACACACACACACACACACACACACACACACACACACACACAGGGATGTAAACATAACCTCTTGACCCAAATTAGACTACTTGGGGCCCTCGCCCCTCCTCTCACATGCACACAGTAAATAATCTCTGAAACCAAACAGAAACTCTTCCCAATCACAACCTGAATGAGAGCGAGAGGCTGCACAGGCTTGAAATCATATAAATACACTGATCGGGCAGGACATTATTACCACTGACAGGTGAAGTGAATAACACTGATTATCTCTGCAGCCGTCAGTATCTATAAAAAGGTCCAGGGAAGGAAGAGTGGCGACCCAGCAACAGGGTCATGGGCGGCCAAGGCTCACTGAATCACGTGGGGAGCGAAGGCCGGCCCACCAGCAGACGAGCTGCTGTTGCTCAAACTGCAGAAACAGTTCATGCTGATAGAAAGGTATCAGAAAAGTTTGAGATGTTGACTCCGCCCCCAAATTCCCCAGTTGCAGCCCAAGGATCCATGGAATCTCCAGCTCACAGCTAACAGGACCGAGAGGATCTGCTGCAAACATTGGTATCTGCACAAGCAGATACCACAGCACAGCTTCACGGGTCGACTGGAGTCCATGCTTCAACGGGAAACATCTCTATTCCCCACCACAGTATTAGGCAGGTGGACATAATTGGTCTTATCAGTGTATGAGCTGTTGATGGTGCCTTGTTTATGCCCAAACATGTTTCAATGCTGCAGAACGTTTGAGATTTTATTACATTTGTGAATGATTCCGGTCTAACACGTGCAGTGAAATAATGCACAACTGCAGGCACCTAAATGCACAGCTATACATGCTGAAACAAATTTTGAAGAAGACGTCTTTGTTTCTTTCTGTGTCTTCGGGTTTGCATCTGTTAGTGCTTTTCCTTCTTCCAGAAGATCAATCCTAACAGTCGCATTTGTTCCATATCGGATTATGCAAATCCACAAACACTGATTTGGTTGCACACACTTACAAACCTCCCCCATGTTCAGCAAAGAAGACACGTGGATCCATTTATCTTACTCTCTTGCTCATTTACCTTAATTTGACGCATGTGCATGAAACCAATGAAACGCTCTGTGTTATACAACAGTAAACATCTGCACAATAAAAAAGTTTGCAAAAAAATGCAGGTGCATGAATGAAGTCATAGATAGCTCAGAGTTCAACACGGTGAAGCTGCCATAAGGCATTTCTCTCCTTTTGTGGTCTGCTGCGAGCAGGGAGATTCAAACTGACCTGCTTGACGTGCCGAGAAGGCAAAAACCATGATGTCATCAAATGCCCAGCTGTAGTCTGGGTGAGGGGGGTAGAAAGCCAGGTCCCTGCTGGATTCACGACGCAGGTCCAATAGGAAGGTGCTGTGCACCATGGGAACGGGGAAGCAGCCGAGCCGCTTCCACTCCCTGATTGGCTGGTAGTCTGGGGTTCGCTTGTAGTAACCCTGACATGAAGGACGGAGTTTAAAAAAACGGCAGGCTAATTAATAAATCCGGATTAGTGGATGGACAGAGGGTTGAATTTAACTGTACCTGTGGAGTCATGCCACACCAGAAGTTAGAGTAAAGAGAGCGCGATTCTAACATGGGAGCCACCAAGGTTAAGTTCTCCGCCATCATCAGGTTCAGCACGCGAGGATTAGTCAGCAGGTTGTCGCTGTCCACAAACTGAAGAGGAGCAGGCGAGAGCAATTACAAACAAAGAACACGAAACATGAAATTACAGAGATTTCATATACGCAGATGTTAGCTTGAACACAGTCACAGCTTCTTCAAAAAAAACAGCACTCAAAAATTCATTAACCGTCAAAATGTAAAAAGCTTTAACTGATATATTTTACATTGTACATCAGACAAAACAAACCATTTAAATATAAAAAGTAATTTTACACCATTGTGTACACATCTAAAAATGATTTAATGCTCTCACTGCAAACAAAGCTAAACATAATATCACTTCAAACACACAAATCACATAAACGTTAGCTGTTTGGCGTCTGCTTTACACATACGGCACACTTTGTTATTAAGTTTCTGTCAGAGTAAAGAAGTTAAACTACAGACTGAATCCCTGAGATATGTTTAAATATCGTCTCAGGTTTTCTACATGATAAAGAAAAGCTGCTGTAGTGAACAAAAGGCCTCTGTTAGCACGACTATTTGGGCTTAGAATGCAAGAAATTAATGTGTCTGTGAAATAAAAGTTTGTGCTGATTCGCAGAAAATGTCTTTCTTTTTTCTCTGGACCCATTGTCGAACAAAAAAAAATGACATTTCTACAGTTGATCGTAAAAAATGGAAATTTCTTTTGTTTTACTTATTTACTTTGGTGCACATAAATGAGCTACACAACGCCTTTATCGGTAAAGCTGTAAACCCCCATTAAAAATCAGTCCTAAGTTTGAGCCCTCTTTCACATCCTAAAAAAGCTATCAAGCAGGTCAGATTGGAGTCCTTGCTGGGCTGATTCTGGTTCATGGGCCTTATGTTTGACACCCCTGCCTTTAAGGATCACAGCAGCACACAACCAGCCACCAGAATGATCCACTGGTGCAAATGTCATTGGCTGATTTGATTTTGTTCTGAGGTTTAATATGGCTGTAAGCACTCAGCGGGATACTGGCTCTGCTTCTAGATTCTGGGGAAAGAGCTTCAGGGTAAATACCTACTGCACATTTAAATTTAAACTAAAGAGGTTACCAGGATGTAGTCAGCCCATCGTTCCCGGGCGGCCTTCAGAGCAGCCTGCCTTAGCTTCATTACATGGTTGAATCTGGAAGGAGGCCAGTGTTTAGGGCCCCATTCGTCTGTGTAGGACCTGAGAGAAAAAACACACTTTTTCAGTGTCCACTATCCCATCAATGGGCACAAATGACTGATGAAGAGAGGAGGAACTAGACTTGCTCTAAACAGGTCTGATGAGTAATTCTCGTAGATTTACCTCGGCTCCTCCATCGGTCTCCACTCCACGTAGTGGTAGACGTGCTGAGCTCTCTTCAGCCATTCTCTTAACATGGCGGTGCTGTTGTCCACATTATGGTCTGTCGCTGCCCTAAATGACCAACGCAGACAACACAGGACTCCATTCAATGAACAGCCACAAGTTCAACTGGAGAAACAACAGCACAGCTTGTTCACACGCATCTGCTGAACACTTCTCCTGAGCACACCACGCCAGGACTGTTTTCACTGTGCAGAAGCAAGAGGAAGTGAAGAAGAGTCGAACACAACGCTCAGAACTGCAGACTGTGGTCAGCTTGATGTAACATGGAAGAGGTAGGTACTCTCTTCCAGAGGTGTGGACTCGAGTCACATGACTTGGACTCGAGTCAGACTCGAGTCATTAATTTTATGACTTTAGACTTGACTTGAAAAAATGTTCTAAGACTTGTGACTTGACTTGGACTTTTACACCAATGACTTGGGACTTGAATTGGACTTGAACCGGTTTACTTGAAAAGACTTGATATTTTACCCCAAATATAAAATTTAACATGCATATTATATAGAGATTGAAAATGTGACGTCATTCACGGGTAGAACCGCAAAGGATTCTGGGAACTCGTGGCAAGAGGTACTAGCGCACGCAGGCTTTCAATTAAAATCAGTCACACAGCGATAAAAAGAAACACAAAAATGTCAAGAAGCTGTTGTATTATTAACTGCAATAGCCGGTCGCATGACAGCCACGGGAAGCCGACGGGTAAAGAGATCGGTTGTTATCGGATTACGTCGTTGAAGAGAAATTGTTCGAGCCATGTTTCCGAAGTAACAAAGACGCGACGGATGGCCTGGATTGCAGCCATTCAAAGATCAAATATAACGTCCCAGAACACTCCAGCTCACAGGTTAGTCTGCTCCAAGCATTTACACAAAGGTCAGTCTGCTGTTGTAGTTAACATAATTGGTGATATAGGTTACAAGCAAGTCTGGCGCTGAACAGAAATGGTCGCGCTATGCTCCTTTGTTTATTGTGCATAAATAGTGAATTGTCCTGACACAATATTGCGTTTCGCTTCTGTTATTATGGTACACTGACAAAAACACATACTTTTATTCACAGGATAAAACAGGTTTTTTGTATCACTAATTGCCCAGTACGATTACAGCATACAGTATTATTGTCACTGCTACATTTCTGTGATGGGTACCAGAAATTATTTCCACTACTAATTAATTACCGTTGAGCTCAAAGGTCCTATTAATAAACGGTTAACGAATGTGTATTTATGACAACAATTTGTGAGACTGGTAAACTTATGATACGTACGATGGTCTTTCGTTCTACACGGTGCATTTCAAGGTCCTGCACCCATCCGTCGGTAAACTGTACATGGGCTTGTTGCAGTGACCTGAAGTTACTAAACTTCATGAGTGTATGCACTCACTCCAAGAACCGTATGATTATAAATATGCATATAAATATGCTACGATGAGATAGCTGACTTCATCTAACTAGCAAATGTTTTCAAGGCTACGTTGGTGATGCAGTTTTTTTTTAAATGATATTTAAAAAAAATATATCATTTATTTATGTATGATATTTTTGTCATGCGATTTCAAAGCCGGTCCTACAACCGCATCCAAGAATAACATGCAGCTTATCTCAGAACTGTCGGTGAAAATTATTCTTGGAGCTAAGTTTAATTGAGCTGCATTTTAAAGAGGTGCAATTTCACAATTTGTGTATATTTTCTAAGTTCACTATTTTGTCATGTGTTGAGAAAAACACAGATTAAAAAATTACATGGTCTAATATTTACATTTAGCATATAACTGCAACATTATTTTTTTCGTTTTTTTTTTAAAGACTCGAAAGGACTTGAAATTCAAAGTTTCAGACTTGTGACTTGACTCGGACTTTTACACCAGTGACTTGAGACTCGACTCTGACTTGCCTGACATTACTTGAGACTTGAGGATAAAGACTTGAGACTTACTTGAGACTTGCAAAACAATGACTTGGTCCCACCTCTGCTCTCTTCCATGTCAAGGGAAGAGTGTTTCTTCCTAAGTACTGTCCGTTGTTACAGCAGGCAGTTTCAGTGTTGCAGAGCCTCTTTGCTGCCTAATTAACTGCAGTGCTGGAGAACAGGCAAAGTCTCATGAGTCACCATGCAGGGAAGTGTTACTGCAAGCCTACCATAACCCTGCTTTAAGCCTGACTGCTAGGTTTTGAACAATTATTAGCGCTGACAAAGAGAATCATTAAACCACTCCAACTTTGGGCACAAAGACTTAAAAAAGCAGGAATAACTGTAGCTACAACTGTCTTTAGCTTCATTAAATTGTGAATGTTGATGCAATGTTATTGGAGCAAACAATAAAATGTTACAATGCAATTACTTCTGTCAAGCCTCACCCTAACCCTAAAACATGTCCAAAGTTATAACTTAAAGAAAAACTGTTTATGATATGATCCCATATGAATACATAAACAGATTTAGACCCCGAAAAACAGCAGAAATACCTGTAAGCATCGGGGTGTCACCCCTGTGGTTTGCACTCTTTCTTTGCAAAGATTTCCACTTGAGCTAACAGCTGACTCAGAGGAGACAGTGTGACTACTGTATGTGTGAGCGGGAGCTTGTGTGGATATATAAATCTGTGCGAGAGATCTTAAGACCATAAACATGCCCTCGTTGTAGTTTTTGCGATCACTTCACTTTTTGGGGCAGCAGAAAAATAAACGTCACCTGCCACAAACTCACTTTACTTTTAAAATGTCACTTAAGGAGGAGAGGTCAACAGATCTGGAAGCAGAAGCCATTTGAATGTGTGTGTACAAACACACACAGATGGAGTTTTCCACTGCTTGCTGTAATATTCCCTACTGTACTGTCTCCAAAATCACACCCAGTTTTAGTCTGGATGAACAGAGACAGAAACACCAACACGCCCAAACTTGTCTTCTCCTTCCATATTTCACACACACACACACACACACACACACACACACACACACACACACACACACACACACACACACACACACACACACACACACACACACCTGCTCTCTGTACAATAAGCATTTGCTTACATGCTCATTATCTTCATATAATTACATGTAAATAAATTACATCCGTGAAGAAAACAGATGTGCAGTCTTGCATTGTACACGGAGGTTAGTCCGACCATCAGGGCGAGCTTATGTTTGGGCTTTAAGTCAACTTCAATCGGGCCAATAAACTCTCCGTCCGACATGAACAGCTGGAGAGAACCACAAGCTATATGATCAATAACTCTAACAGCATGTGTGGTGTGTGCACGTCAGTACTTGTAGATGTGTGCGGCAGACCACGAGGATGTTCAGAGCTGTGTTTTACAGCAGCATGCCTGTGTTTGGACATTTTAAATATACCCGTCTGCCCGAGTGCGTCGAAAGTCAAACGTAAGTAAAAGCAGGTGCACAATTCTAAGCAAGAGAGCAACAAAGGCAGAAAGAAGCTCTTGATGAATAGCTGCTGAACACACTGAAACACCTGGTAATAAGCAGATGTGCCCACACATTACACATTTTTTCATCTGCTAAACAGCATTTCGCTCCAGGACATGAATATGTTCCCACATGCCAGCTCTGACGAACAGATCCAGCTCCAGGCGAAAGTTTGACAAAAATAACAATGCGAGGCACGAGAAACGGGGACGTAACGTACAGGGAGCACGTGCACGGATGGGACACGAACGATGGGCGAGATGCGAGGAACGAATGACTGAAAGTGAAAGGAGAAGAAAAGTGGCTTTGTGTTTGGTAAACATATGCTGTAAAAAATCATTTTAAACTGTTTTCAGTTAAGACTGAGCACTTTAGTGAATACCTCACAGAGCTCATTAAAATCACTTCCAAACCAAAGATTGTCCTGGCTTTGTTTTGCCCACACCATATTAAAATACTAATGATGCTTTTGTTCAATCTGCAAGGATCTAAATCTCTGCAGAGTTCTATTTTATTTTTATAGGCTCTTTTTGGCAGGATGCTGTGTCCAGGTAACCGGCCAACTGAAGGTTGATGGGTGTCTTCAAATAAGCAGCAAACAGTCTGCAGCCTCTTATAAATGGTTTGGAAAATATGGGAATGACCGATTTTAGAATAATTGTCCTCTGTTAAGAGGAATTTGTAGCTAAAGCCTAAAAGTATACTATACATACGTTGAATGTTACTTATTCAATAGCTGGTAGAAACAACTTTGGCTGTAAGAACTCAAAGAAACTGTTTTCTGTGTGACTTTATCAGTCTCTCTCATCACTGTGGAGGAATTTTGGCCCACTCATCTTTACAAAGTTGCTTCAGTTCATTCATTGAAGTTTTGGGGAATTAATTTATGCACAGCTCTTTGACTGTCAGCTTGAGGTCTGGACTTTGGACCGCTGCAGCAGCTTGATTCTTTTCTTTTTCATCTGTTCTGCTGGAGATTTGCTGCTGTGCTTAGGATCATTGTCCAGTTGTATGACCCAGTTTGGTCCCAGCTTTGACCGTGGGACAGACATCACACTTGACTCGATATATACAGAGGATTTCATGGTCCACTCGATGCCTGTAAGGTGCACAGGTCCTGTGGCTGCGAGACAAACTCACGCCCTCCACCACCGGCTTTACAGTTGATACGAGGTATTTGCATCTCCACTTGGATCTATCCAAAGAACATTGTTCCAGAAAACTTGCAGTTTTACATAGTATGACCCAAACTGTGGACTCTGAGATGGAAATCTTGAGGGGGTTTTTTCTGACCTTCATCATCTGACCTTCAGCTCAGGTCGCTGGCCTTATGATTAGGATCATTGATAATGTTGTTCCTCATTAGTTTTGTTGGCACTGCTGGGTGCTCACACTGACTGAAGATCAGTTAATGAAGTGCAGTTGATTAGCAGCACCTGCCTGTGTTTCACACACTGATTCTGCAGCTTGGCTGTTCTTCTTGAATAAATAAAAAGACAGTGTTTCTATTTATGTGTTTCTATTTATCTGAGGTTGTATTTTCCTAATGTTAGACCTGCTAAGGATTATTTCTATAATGTCCTGATACATAAAACATTAGCATTTATAGTATTTTTACAGTAACCGTGTGCAGCATCACAGCTTCCGTCTGGGTACATAAATACAAATTAAGCTATTGAGAATGATCCGCAGCTGCTTTAGAATTAAGTTTGCTTTCTGACTCTTTCCCCCTGAAACACATCCTGTTTGGCTGCCGCTCCTGCAGCCCAGCCCCTCTGAGCACTAAGAGCTCCGAGCACACTGTGATTTTCCATTACCAACATTGCATCTTAGTGTTCCTTATGATTTCTGAACATGAGAAACTTAGCAATGTATGAATCCAAGCACCATGTGCACACAATGTGCACATGTGAAACAAACAGACCGAGGCTTCTGTGTATGGGGACACAGAAAACACACTTACCCAGAGTCGACCTCATTTTCTGCTCCTCATCACGTTTGCCGAACAGCCGGGGCTCCAACTCATTCGATCTTACTGCATTCATTCTTTATTACAAGGCAACTATCATCCTTTCTGGTGGATTTCCTCTACCTTTAGGCTGGATCAGCGAGACCTCAAAGAGCCCCTGCAGTTTCTTTCAAATCCTTCAGCTGTGCTGAGATGATACTTAAACCTCTGCAGCTTTTTGTCCCTCTAGCTATGGGAAGTAAGATAAAAATGGATGTGCAGGCGTTGATGCACAGGGATGCAACACGATTCAATAACTGGGTAAATGCAACAATTTAGGATCTTGGATTTATATCCCCCTTCTTCATCATTCCATACCCTTTTTATTTTCCTCTCTTGCCCGATACTGTCCCCTCATCACCGTTTTTTAAGGTTAGGGTAAGCTGCAGCCTCATTATTCTGTTGCCTGCAGCTTTGGGGTTAGGCTCAGCATCTGGATAGCACATGCTTCCTGAAGCCTCACCTACACATCCCATCACTCCTTCTCTCTATCACTTTATGGAAGATATTTGTTCTTCCATAAGAGCTTTTCAGCAATCTGCCTTTTAAACTTTAATCCCCATTGGACCAATCACGTGCTGCATTCCCATCTCATACGGACCCCAGATTTCATGTTTCACAGGGCTGGTGTAAGAGCAGTGGATTAGTGTAAAATAAAGCAATCAAAGTAGCACGTGCACACAGTGTTACACGTGAGACAAACAGAGTGAGGCACGACAAAAACAAATCATTTTAAAAAATGTTCATAAAGGAGTCAAAAATTTAAAGACTCTGGGCAATGTTTTGTAATAACATTGCATAAAAATGATTACCAACATTATTTCACACACTCTTCCTTATGGTTATCCAAGCCAGAAAGGTGAGCCAGATATTCTGACTTTAAGCACAGAGGCTTGACTCTGAGATTGGCCCATTGAGGTAAACACAGTTCTGAAAGGCCCAGGAGGCTAGTATCAGCTGACTGTTTATTCAATAAACTATCTAATATCACTGCCAATAATGACTGGGTGCTGCATTTAATTAGGGAGTAAGAGTACCTCTTACAGGCGTGAACACTGATGCCTTTAAAACATAATAACTATGATACAGGGTGTGCTTCTTTGGGTTGACTTTGCTATACAGTCCGTAGGCTGACGTGGCTGTCGGCTTCTTGACGGCCCGGCGGGGCAAAGGGGAAAGGGGTGGGGGTGGATGGTCAGAGAGAGATGGAGGAAGAACAGAGAAGAGTAGGGAGCGGTGAGCTGAGACGTCTGGACTGAAATTCCTCATGACTTTCAGGGTCAACAAAAGTACCCAAGGCCAACAGACTCACACTGTAGTGTAATTTCTGGCATTCATATTCAAGGCTCGAAAAAGATAGTCATCAAATGTTAGAGAAGGACAGCACTGAAGCACAGAAGAAATGAGCCCCTCTCATACAAGCCTGCAGTCTGAGAGCAAAGCGCTCTACCTGAGATCTCGACAAGAAGGATTTGAAATTCATATGGTTCTCGCTTTAATATCATGTAAAGGTCAAAGGATTCTATCATTCAATCTGCCTCTACGCATGAAATCATGTGACATGTGATACACGAGTTTTCTTACCACGGCAGTTACAGAGGCCAGAGCCCACATATACAGAAAGACATCCATTCACATTTTAGTCTACTCAATAAACTTATAATTATATAATTATCTCAAAATGGTTTAAAGTGAAGTACATAATTTTGCTTTTAGATCCTGTTTACATGTAATTAATAATCATATATTATAAACTAATACAGTTCTTGCGTGTGCATCTGTCCTATTTTGGTCGTCCTTGTGGCTCAAGCTGCTGAGTGAAGCTTCTGAATCTGAATAACTCAAAAGAATGCATGTATGAAAGAGCTTTGACAAGGGAGCAGCTAGAAGTAAGACATGCATTTAAAGCGGCAGCAACCAGCAAATATACTACAACAAGATGATACACTAAAAAGTGGCAATCCCAGGCTCTAGTATGAAATTTTCATGATTTAAAAAACTCATAAGACAAAGTTTAACTGATCAGTTTCACAGAATTATCTCAACATACTGCTCTATATGCTGTTGATATGACTGTGTATGGTTGCGTATGTCTCCCTGAATCTATTTTTTAAACTCACAGGACACCATCTCAGTGTTCACAGGAAGCTATTCTCAGTTTTTTCAAGTTAATCTCAGGTGAGTTTTGGCTTTTTTTGGCACCAAAACCCTAAATATGTGCTCTAATGTTACGGATATGTAGAGTTAACATGTGTAAACGTGTAAAGTACGTTCGGCCGGTGAATTACATCAATACTTTCTTACTGTAAAAAGAAAAGTTGGAGGTTAAAATGAACAGAAAGACAGAGAGAGAGAAAATCAGCAAAACGTTGAGATGGAAGAAGAGATGGAGGACCAGAAGGATGTCAGGGAAAGAGTGGAAAGGACACAGTGGGGCAGGAGACAAGTCAGTAAAGTGACGCTTAAGTCTAATGAATATCATACTAGTTATGAAAATGTTTTTCTAAATTCTTTACCCGACTAATTCGTTCTTGCCTCCCTCTGAATGTCCCTCGACTTCAACTAATCTAATTTCATACTCAGGCCTCCCTCATCCTATAGACAATACCAAGCTGCCATTGTGTTTAGGTATTTGCAAATTCTACTGCTGGTGTGCTGCCAACGTCTGACCATGCTGCTGAGGTGCTGCGGAGCACATGGGGCATCTAAGCAAGAATTCACCGTCTGGAGTCCAGCACGGGAACAATCATTTCCACTCCGGGGGGGGAGAGAGAGCGAGAAAGAGAGCTTGAAGAAGAGGCTGAGGGATTGGAGAGTAAATCATCTTTGTTTATTTCACTAGATTGAACAAATATGTCGATGCTAGAGAGAAGACATTCCCATGAAGAGCCTGTTGCTACGGGGCCGGTCTGTTATCGGGTAAAATATCGGCTGCGTCCTTTCAACTTCACAGAGAGTTGGATGGTAAGGCTGAGCGCGGGGCTGGCAAAGATTAACCTTCGAAGTTACTGCGTTTAGAAAATAGTCGGAGGGCCACATACTGTAATAACTTCTACTAATACCACCTAATGGGCTGGTGTTAAATAAAAGCCCTGTTTCCAGAAAGCTTTCAAGATGCAAGAAAAAATGTGACCACGCTAAACATGCATCTTGTGCTCAGATCAAATCGGTTTAGGATAACTTCACGTTTGCAAAGCAAACTGTGCTGCAGCTGAGAAGAAAAGAGTTTCGTCTGCTCCACTGAGTTTGTGTCATTACCAGCTGCTTATCTGGAAAATGTCACCTTGTGTTTCTGGAATTTATTTTAAAAAATCAGAGCAGATGTTTGAAGAGATTTTAAAGTTTCCCATGGACTGGATGTGACTGCAGTTTTCAAGTGATAATGAGTGGGAGGTAAGAGATGATCATGGACTGTTTCTGGCTCACTGTGGGCCTGGTGGTTATAAAGGGGAAGTAAATGGAAAACTGGGGCAGAGCCAAAGGAGCAGAGTGGAACACACAATCATTATGTGTCTAACAGAACACACACATGTCCACATCAAACACACAGGGTTGATGTGAGAAGAGATGCTGTGCACATGCTTGAAAATCCAGTCATACTTGTAGCAGAACTAAGGAGATCATTAGACACACTCATATTTTTCCTTAGTAAAAAAAACTTGGGAAATAAAAAAGCACTTTTCTAATCATTCACAAATGCCCACGCTGTCAGCACTAACTCACAACAGTTTATCCCGTCCTCAAAATTTATTCCATACGCTCGGAGGAGCTGCTCTTCTGAAAAGTCCCGCTCTGTCCCAACAAAACCAAGAACAATTTCTCCTTCACTGGTGCAATTCCACAGAGGAATGAGCCCCGAGGTAACACACCTGGCACGGCAAATCTGCTCCGCGCTCCAAAACCGATAAACGTCTAAGCCCGTTTTATTCTTTCCACTTTCCTCCACTGTATCAGTCAGAGGGAATATAAAAAGCCTGGTGAGCAAAGGGCTAAAAGAAAGAAACTATGTACTGATAATCCTGCACAGCATCACAGCTACACTCAGCTTTTACTGTACAATATGACAGAAAACTAGTTCTGTACTGTGAATGCAAAGAACTGCATTCGCAAGAGAATTTTGTGTGTTTGAGCCAACAATAACACAGAGGAACTTTAACAATCAACGCCTATAAGCAGGCACGTGGCGACAGAAGGAAGGAAGAAAACGCTTTCAGCAGGAAGAAACCTCTGCTGCGACCTGTTGGGGGTGAGAGGATGGAGAATGGACAAAAGCTGCACTGGGGAAGATATCGCCAGAGATGAATAATAACTAATAAATGAATGTAGTGAATAAACCAGAGAGGGAGATGTATTATTACTACCTAACTCTGATTGCATATGTCACGTTATGTCACGTGACGCACATCGGATCTTTTCGTGATGTCATAATGACATGATAGATCAAGGATACCGTGGCATACCTGGCAGGATCTCCAGAGTACACGGCACACTGTTCACCAAGGCCTTCAGCATGTATTCACACAGCCGTGGAACATTGCGAACTTTTACACTCATGGTGCCTGAGGCTTTTGGGTACATGAGGACTTGCAATTATCTCATTATTTAGAAAAAATAAAATAATAGCTGTGGTTGGCTTTTTAGCGTTCCCTGTTATTTTGCAGCTGTGCAATATTTCTATCAATGAAATGTAATGACAAGAACTGCTCATTATGTTAAACGCTATAAAAAACATACCACAAGGACCATTCCCCATTGTGTCTGAGTATAAAGTGCAGTGACGGTCATAAATATGGGTTAAGTGGCTTTACAGGATAATAAACAACACGACATTATGAAAGTGAAAAAGAGAGTCCCCCTGGGAAAAGGCAGCGATGCTGGCGCTCTATTTTCCAGATTGGGTCCACAAATCATCACGACCTCCAACTGAGCACCTGGGAAAGCGCTTCAGATGAACACAGCCTGCAGGCAACACACAGCCGGCAGCCAGCGAAAAGCAGCATTAGCAGGAAACTAATAGGAGGCTGTGCTGAGTTTGAGGTTTTTCATGCATTGTGCATCAAACATAAACACAGTTCAGTGTACGGGGAAATCTCCATCGCCTCCTTTGAAGGTGAAACTCTTAAAACTTTTAACTGGCCAAAGATAAAGCATGAAGTAATCTCAACTCAACCTTGTTTCCTCCTACTGTTACAAGAAGCATCAGAAGAAATACAAGCAATCTAATTTCATTGTTTCCCGTCATGTCCGTGCCTATAAATCACAGAGATGGCAACGCCCTTGATGAGTCACTGAGTTTGACGCTTAAATCCAGTTTCTCTGACCTTATTGTTAGCCTTTCTAAACATCGGCACATTTCTCTTTCAGTGCCCGAAAGGAGAAAAACAACAAGAGGATCGAGGAGAGCAGATTTGGTGGAGCTAGTGTGGGAATGTGGATTAACTAACCTGCTACCATTGTTGACCACCTTCTCTCTGCACAGCTGCCCCCTCTCTTGCTAATTCCCTGCATTCTTTCATTCTTTAGCAGCGTTGTGAGAGCTTTTTTCAAGCCACTGCCACTTCTCTGTGAGACCTGTGCCCGCTTGTAGGGGGAAAACTTTTACAGGCGGGCAGTTTTGTCTGACCTTCCCAAAACTGGTAGAGAGTGGTGAAGATCTGAGCGGATGATCAGATTGCCATAGAAACTGGAATAAAATGAAATGGTCATCCCAACATCCACAGCCCTGTCAGGAGAAAATCTTGCATTAGAAATAGCTGTGTGACCTTACCCAGATGATTTAAAGCGGACAAAAATACTTGAAGACAAAGGATTCAAAACTCTAAAAGCTAAAGAAGCTTCTCAATTTGACATCATATTTTATGTTATTAAAAAGCCGTGGATCCAGTGGAAAATATTTAAGGAACAAACAATTTTAGATTTTTTTTTAATTTAAGTACCGTGAGCTTATTTTACTGAAGACTAGAGAGGACTCTCACTTAAAACATTGGTCTTTCCAGTGTCTCCCTCTAAAAATCACCTGAATCCTTCACCACCTTTCCCGATCTGTTCCTATTGGACTGCATTTTATGAAACGGGTATGGAGAAAGAAAACAGTCCTCTGTGGTGTTCAAGCATGAAGATTCCGAGAGCGAGTACAGTGAGGAACACCGTGTCCCCTCACAAAAGTGAAGCTTCACAGCCACAAACTTTCCCTTTAGGTTTTATCACTTGGCCCATAGACAAGCTGAGGATGGTAGTAAAGCACACCAGCTACGCTCCGGGATGGCTGTGCAACATTAAACCACAGAGTCTTTGGCTCTTACCTTATGGGAACTCCAAACTCATGTCTCTATTTGTCCAAGCAGTCCACAGTCAAACATATAATATAAAATAACAGCTCAGATGCAGTAATGTTGAGGTCATCAGAAGGAATTTGTGTTACTGTTTTATTCTCAAAGTGTTTGCATCACCCATCTATCTGAGGAGCTTCGGACACTCTGATGTTTGGGTTTGAAGCTGTCGCACAGCAGTAATGAGTTTTGTAAAAAATGCTGTAAAACGCTCTGACGTGTATTTATGTGTTTAGGGATAACTGAACTACAATTGGGCATTCATTGGGTGGTTTGGCTTACACAATGGGTAACAGTAATGATGGCAGCAGAGAAGCACAGAGCTGCAGTGAAACATGTCATTTTCCGGACCGACTTAACCACACAGACACTTTTTGTTAACTTAGAAAAATAAGAACTTTATAAACATTAAAACTGTTTCACTGTTTCCAATTACTCCTCCTTCAAATTACAATAAGGCAGCACCACATATTACAGACTCAGTGTTCTGGAGGTGTTGCTCAAAGTATTATACTGTTATACTGTTATACTTATACTGTTCACATCCTCTTACATCACCAGATGGATGTTAGTGGAAATATTTTAATCAGCTGCACCTAAAACAGACGTGTGTTAGGTGCTGTTATGTTTCAAGAACGTAAAGCTTTTTTGTGCTTCTACTTTGACTGCAAGGTACAGAGATGCCTGTCGTAGCTGATGGGGCCCTAAACCACTCACAAAGCCATGGCATCTCAGGCACTTTGCTGTGTAATGAAGCCTCCCTCCTCTTTGTGAGTCCCTCTAGTGCCTCTGTGTATTCTCCTGAGGGTCTTTCAATTAGACTCTCTGCAAAGAAAAGCAAGACATTCGGCAAGGGAAGGCTGGGAAACAAAGGAAAACACCGAAAGCCGGAGACCAATGCCAACAACATTGCAAAGCTTCAACACAGAGCTGTTTCTATCTGCCATTTCACATGTTTTGCACTTGGATATTTAAGCCTGTGGAAGCCAGAAATCACCCATCTTTGATATGATCCATCAGCCCGCAGAACCCACATCCTGGGTACACACACACACACACACAGTTTACGCATGACTTCCCGTCCTGCTGTCAGACCAGCTCAGTGTTTCCTTTTATCCCCTTCACCTGCTTTTTATTATCACAGTCAGCTCTATGAGACCAAACGGAACACAGGACCTCACCTGGGGTGAGGCCCCTTCATACCCGGCAGCCCCGCTGCTTTAAAGCCCCGTTTCCGCAGGTTTGTGCTGAATCAGACAGAAGGAACCGTGATTAAGGGTTAAGTCGAACCTAACATGCACAGCAGCCCTTTCATCTTCTCCCACAGTGTGCAATTTGGATGCCGGCAGACACGCGAGTTAAGTACATCATAAAACTCTGCAACAGGTCTCGGAGGTTTCCAAGAATTAACGCGC
Source organism: Aulonocara stuartgranti (assembly GCF_965226115.1). Taxonomy (NCBI): domain Eukaryota; kingdom Metazoa; phylum Chordata; class Actinopteri; order Cichliformes; family Cichlidae; genus Aulonocara; species Aulonocara stuartgranti. Next base: position 11,517,378 of record NC_138958.1, read on the forward strand.
ACACCCGCTGCTTCTCGTTACAGATGCTCAGCATCATGTAGCTCCTGGGTGTGCGCTGAGAATCTACGGGCCACTGCCCGAAATAAAACCAGGGTTTGCAGCCTGTGAGTGCGGCTCTCACCAGATCGCTATGCGCTCTTTCGGGTACTCCAGCCTCTCGATGCAGCCCAGGTAGTATGGCAGGCTGTGCGCCGCGTTACGAGCCACGATGGCGATCATAACCTTGGGCTTCAGCAGGGAGGACTCGGGCTTGACCTGCTCCTGCACCGCCGTCACCAGCTCCGACACCCCGCCGGGCACCAGAGCGCACAGCAGCGCCCACAGCACACCGGCTCCCGCAGTCCGGGCAGCTCGCATCGTCGCTTCCAAAATCCGCCGCGAGTCCAGAGAGTGAGGCAGAGAGAGAGGAGTGAGCCGAGGATCAGCCACGCTGCCACTGGGAGGGAGGGAGGGAGGGAGGGAGAGAGGAAGGAAGGTGTGGGTGGGTGTAGGTCTCCACACCTCCTTACTCCTCCTACATCCCCGAGGGCTGCTGCTGCCGTGGAGCCCTCATCAAACTTCTCAATTTACTCATAATAATCATTATTATCCAGAGTCTCACTGAACACCTTGGATTCTAATAAATTGCCTCCTTACAGTAAGCTGATGATTCTTAAATCATCTCTATCAGTGTTTAGGGGCGATCGTGGCTCAAGAGTTGGGAGTTCGCCTTATAATCGGAAGGTTGTCGGTTCGAGCCCCGGCTTGGACAGTCTCGGTCGTTGTGTCCTTGGACAAGACACTTCACCCGTTGCCTACTGCTGGTGGTCAGAGGGCCCGGGGGCGCCAGTGTCCGGCAGCCTCGCCTCTGTCAGTGCGCCCCAGGGTGGCTGTGGCTACAATGCAGCTTGCCATCACCTGTGTGTGAATGGGTGGATAATGTAAAGCGCTTTTTGGGTCCTTAGGAACTAGAAAAGCGCTATATATCCATTTAGTAAACTGGGGTAAGTGAGCCCCGCTCGCTATACTTCTCCTCATTTCTCCTCATTCCTGCACGTTTTCCTAAATGTTTCTTTCCTTTTCCACGTCTGGAGCCTTGACAGCCTTCTGGATGCCGCAGAGTTGGAGACCATGAAGTCATCAACTCTGACATCAGAGTGCTGCACTTCGCAGAGTGCTGCACTTTTTTCCCTCTGAAATTCTTACAGCACGGTGCAAAACTCTGCAGCCAACCCGAATCTTTTATCATTTGTTAGAAAAATGGCAAATAGAAGCATTGATTTACTCAAACATTTAAACGTAAACGGAAATATAGTATATGAGACAAAGGCAGCCCTTGAAAGTGAGCAGCAGTGATGTTTGGTGTGAGCAGCTCTCTACCAGCTCTCTGAGGGTCTTCAGGAATAGTTCTCCAGTCTTCTTGAAGGACATTTAAAGCTCTTCTTTGGATGTTTTTGCCTTTTTCTCTGTGCTCTGTCAGAATGACCCCACATTGCTTCAGTAATGCTGAGGTCTGTTGTACAGATGGCTGCAGACACTCACTGTTGTACCTCCCTCCTGACTTTCTCCATTCGCACTGATGATGGTTTGAACTAAAATTTTTAAATGTGGATTCATCTGTCTGTCAGGCCTGTTTCCACCAACTTTCAGTCCAGTTCTTGAGTAGTAGCTCAGTGTTCCAACATTCGAAAGAAGGGACTGCTCTCCAGGTTTCCAGGTTTCAATTAGCAGTAAATGGATGAGCTGAAGGTTCAGATCATCTCTCAGGTCTTTCCTGGATTTTCTCTGTTTCCTGAGGACATGACTTTCAGATATTCTCACACTGCTGTAGATATTTTCAGGCCTCACACTTCTGTTTTGTCCTCGACTTGTAAGTTTTTCTCACATTTGTTAATGAATCATCTCACTGGTGCAAACACTGAAGATACGATTTAAAAATGATTATTTCCACAGTTGCTGTTTATCTCTAGACATTAAATTGATTCATCCCTTGAGTTAAGTGCCATTTTTATGCTTGAATGATTCATTACATTTAACAAAAATGGTCAGGTACAAGTACCAGGACTGAAAGCAGAGTCAAAAGCAGTCAATGTTTCAAGAAAAGAGCTTCAGAAAGCTGGAGAACTGTTTTAAAAAAACAAGAAAGTCTGGCTGTTCAGACGAAAAAACATAAAGAATGAGGGTGGTTAGCAACGTTGCCTCATAGCAAGAAGGTTCTTGCATCAGGCCGGGGTCTTTCTGTGCAGAGTTTGCATGTTCTCCCTGTGTTTGCATGGGTTTTCTCCAAGTGCCCTCCCAAAGAAATCCAGTTAGTGTGGATACGTTAAATGGGAAATCTAAATTACCTATAGGTGTGAATATGAGTGCAAATGGTTGTCTGTGTCTATGTGTTAGCCTTGTGACAAACAGGGTGTACCCTGCCTCTTGCCCTAAAACAGCTGTGATAGGCTCCAGCCCCACCTGTGGCCCTGAAAAGGATCAATTATTCTTTATATTTGTAGACATCCTTAAATTTAAATTTATTCTGATAAGTGAAGGGATGTAGCTCTGTAGCTCTGGTGGTAGAGCAGGTCATCTGTTGATCGGAAGGTTGGTGATTCGATTCCTGGCTTCCCCTAGTCTGCATGCCAAATATCCTTGGACAAGAAACTAACCCCAAATTGCTCTCCGATGCATCCATCAAAGTATGAATGTGTGTGTGAATGTTAGTTAGAAAGTGCTTAGAAAATGTGCTTGTGTGAATGGGTGAATGCACAAGTTGTGTAAAGTGCTTTGAGTGCTCAGAAGAGTAGAAAAGCGCTATATAAGAAGCAGTCTATTTCCCATAAACGTTTCTTTGTGGACTGACATTCTTAACTGAAAACTTGGGTGTCTTTTCTTTTTCATTTTAAAACCTGAAGGTTTTTCAAAGAACTTCTACACGAGAATATTTATCTCCACATGTTACCCTGCAAAACCTTTGTACAGATATAGAAGACAAACCAACCAAAAACAACAATACATACAATGGAAAATAATGTAAAACACATTATCATCAGACAAAGATTCCGTTTCCTCCAATCAAAGAGGAGACACAAGTTAAATGGCAGGTCTAAAACTGAAGTCTGTGATGACATTTAAAAGTGTTTAAAGCCACACTGGAGGCCTTTTTTCTTTGAATAAAAACAAAGTGTCTAACTATCCAATCACATGAGGAAAATGTGTCAAACTCATATGAGAACATTTCAGATACAGAGGCAGAAAGTCACAGTCCACTTGCTTAGTGTGTCTAAAATGCTTCGCCTTGCACTCCAAAAGTCAGCCTCTCTACAGCCATCTCTACATCCTATTATGATATTATATCTTCTGCTCTTATATGATTACAGTAACCCTCGGGTAACCTGTTTTAATTATAGCAGACAGACACAGACAGACAGACAAAGCCGGCTTACTGCTGTCCCTGTCTTGACACAGTTGTGTTTATGTAAGCTAGGATCTCTGCCACCTGGTAATGAGAGTATTCTGCCATGTTGTCTGCTGCTGGATGCTCTCTGTCTGCGTGATGCCTCAGCTCCCTCTAGTGCTTTCCCAAAGACATGAAGAGCGATTCCGAATTACAGTCCTGACACCCCACCCTTACAGATTTTGGACCTGTCCTTTTTATTGCTACACACAGCTGTTTTAAAAAAGGTCAGAGATGAGGATGATGGCAGCTTTCTCAGGGCCACATAAACAGCATCAACATTTAGGTCCAAACTCTGGCCAATCTGGACCGGGAGTCTTCAGGTTTCAGCCTAAAAAAGAAGAAAATGCTCATAAACCCGTGTTAGTCACTGTACTCTGCACTTTCTCTGCAGCTCTCGGAGAACAACCTCGCCCTGCTGGACCAGCGTCAGTTTTAGGCACCGCTGGCTTGAATTCGCTCTTCTGTCACAGCAAAACATCTGCTTTGTAATTTTGGTTGCGTACTTGACGTGAAGCCATTTGTCTTTGCTGTAACTGATCTGTGGATGACAGATAGAGCTGAACTGTCTCTTTTTTTCCCCTCATGTTTGGAAGAAATGTGTTTTAAAAGCTGCCAAGGTTCTGGGTTTGTTAAACTGTGGTTGCTTAAATAACCGTGCTTTCTCTGCTCTGGCTTGAAATAGAAGGGTAAATCCTTCCTAACTGAAAAACTAGAAAACCGTGTCAGAGAAAGCTGGAGGATAAATATGTACTGCTATTTTCTCTACCAGGACGCTCATAAAACCAGCTGAAGAAAGGATTGCGCTTCCTTTGACAACAAAGCAAAGGTTATGCTTACTTTTATTTTGCTGTAGATTCAAATGGAAAATACAAGAGTAAAGGCATAGTCGTGTGAAACATTACCAACCCCGCACATATAACGACAGCTGCACACAGCAGTCTTTTAAAGCTGTTTTGCTATGGCTCACTGTAAGCAAGTGATTTCAGGAGAGGAGAGGTTGCAATCCACTCTAGTTGCAATGCCAGCGAGCTGATTTATATGTGTGGACTCGTACATAGGTGGGCGTCCACCCAGGCTGTCTGGGTGATGTACACCTCTAATAGATAGTGCCTGATCATGCAGAGAGCCCTTTTCAGGGTGTGCACGGGCATGTGTCAGCATCATGGGGAAATCCCAAACCAGCAGATGGTGCTGCCGGTTTATCCTTGCTGAATTAGATTTCTCTTTCTCACACATATACAGTCTTATCTTGAAGGACTTCAGATGGAGACTAAACCACTCATCCCCACTTCCAATGGTCAAATTTTTCCCACACTTGTCAACTAAAAACAGCTCCTATTCCTGAAACACAGCCTCCTCAGGACCACTAGACTCAAGGCTGAAGTCTTTCCTCCAGCGCTGGCTGCTTACTCAGCTGATGGGAATTTGGCAGACTGCAGCAAAATACAATACAAGTGCAGAACCAGAAGCCAATCAGGCTGTGTGGCTATCCATTTCACTCCTTCCTGCACCGCTGGTCACTTCGGTGATGCATGGAATTTGCAAAAAATGTGCTTTTTCATCACACTTGAGCCATCATCAGATCGTGATGTTGACATGAAGTAGACGCATCCAAGCGGTTGCATAATTGCTCATGGGCGTGTATGCGCTCAACAATTAGCTTCCTGAGATTTAAGTAGGTCAGTTCTTGTGGGTGTGCAGCGTGAATGCAAATGCATCTAATTCCACCTTTCGTAAGCCTTGGTCTCCCCCTCGTGAGAGCTGCATCTTCTCCAGGGTAATCCATAGCATGGATCCTTAGAGGTTTTACATACGCCTGGTTAAAAGACACGGACATATCATTAAGTCGCGCTGTAGATGGATGGAAACTGTATGCTTCTCCAAACAAAATGAGAACGAGGAGGTTCAGGGGTTGACATTGTGTTTAGGTATGTTTAGAGCTCACAGAGAGGATTACTCCACAGTGGGTATTAGGCAGCCAGGAAGTGCTGGAGAGAGTTAAGACACTGAGCAGAGGCCTGCTGGGCATCCAGGCAGGAAGCCATCCGTTTGCCTCTCACAGGTGACTCATACTGTCTACGTGGGCAACGTCTGCATGTACACACACACACACACAAACATGCACCATGCTCCCACATGCAAGGAATATTTATACGTTCATGTGGCTGTCATACGCAGGCGTAGACATGTTCACCTGCATGTGTGAGGTGATTATTTTCTATCCAAAATGCAGTACTGTCTACACACGTGGTTAAAACTGAAGTTAAGCCAGGTTAAATTTTTATAATACATAAAAATTATTCTGCCCTATAACAGTATCTCAAATTTAAGGCCCGTTGGAGTGCGGCAGTCTTAAAACTTATGATTTAAATTGATTCTTTTTTACACTCTGCTCTCTGTCCTATTAAAAATTAATCGATATAGATCTTCTAAAAGCTATCTAGCCTTCCTCAGACACCTTCAGGCGATCCAAATATCAGAGTATCTTATTTCTGCCTGTCAGTTTATTTTCCTTTGATGCTAATAATCCCAGGATGACCAAATCTGAACATTTGTTTTACAACTTGTGGAATTTTTAAGTCTACATCTGTAATCTGGATTAAAACATAAATCATCCAACCAAGAAAACTCAACACAAGCAGACCTGGAGTCACTCTCAGATTAATTAGTGGGTTTAAATCTCAGTTGTTGGTGTTTCTCAGGAGGTGCTAAAGTTTTAAGGCTTTTAGGGGGAGTTTAAAGTCACTGCAGTGTCGTTCCACTTTTAATTCATGAAAGTGAATTTAGCTCAAATATTTTTTAAGAATCTGGATTTAAATCACTCAGAAAGCCAAGAACATGTTGTACCTTAAAAAGACTTTCACACTTTGGGCTGTTCACACACACACACACGCACTGGAAGCAGGGAGGAGTGGGCTCTTTATTGGTACTTACGTCAGGGTGGAAAGAACATTTTCTTGCCCATATTCCTGTCTGAGGTTAACGGGCAACATCCGTCTCCTCCTCACTCTCTCCCTCCTACACTCTCACCTCCCCGACTCCCTCATTTTAATTTCTCGCTCCCGCTCTCCCCCTCTCCGTGTCTGCCTCCAACACTTTTATTTCTCTGTGTGGGAGAGCCTTGCCGCGAGCGCCGTCCCACAGGGAGCCTTTCACGCTGCCGATGTGCTCAGCGGCTGCTGATTGTAACCTCATGCGCCCCTGCAAGTGAGTCATGCAAGGTAAAGAAGGAGTTCGTGTGTGTTACAGAGAGACAGCTATTAAAGACACAGCGGGGCCACCAAATGTTCCCTTCATAACCAGGAGATCGGCTCTACCACTGTTACCCACTCAAGGCATCATACGCGCAGTCCCAAGTGTGCACATTAGGCCGAGCTCAGGAGCACTCTGGGGTTTACAGGCATGTGAAGAAGAAAGCAGGCCCGCTATCTCTGGCAGAAGTTTCCCTAACCGGGTCTTAGAATCAGGTGATTACAAGCCAAGGTGAGCAACAGCATAGAGTAACCCACCAACAGCTGCATTTGTGTATCGTCACTGTTATTTTCAGCACAGAAACAGCTGACACTCACCTGTTTAGCTGTGCTCACCTCCACGTAGGCTGCCTCTCCACCTCCACCCACTACTTCTCCATCGCTTTAGTGCTGATATCACATTTTCCCCATCAAACCATCCTTCAGAGAGCTTAAAAACTGACACCCACTCCACCCAACAATTTTTATCAAAAAGGATTCCAGGTAAAATTTCAGCGAAGTAAAGGCCAACACCACAGCCTCAACAGACCCCTGTTCATCTTTACCAGCATGAATGATATTCATTCAGCTGTGTGCCTGCTGCAGCACACTCCTACATCAAGTCTGAGGGGATACACGAGCATATGATTGAAATATATTTTATATTTATATGATTTAAATGTGAGACGAGGTCGTGTCCCCCTGCATGTTTTACAATTAAGCTTGTAGATCGTGTTGTTTTAAGCAGGATTTCGTTGCCTCCTGAAGCTCTTTGAATAATCTTTGTGCTTGAGAGATGTCACGCTGACCTCCGCTTGACAGTTGGGCTGAATTAGCTCATGCACCCGGAGGGCTCACATTTATATAGATAAATAATTTCAAGAGCCGTGATTTGAATACTCATTGGAGAATTGCTGACATCTAACTGATTTATTTTGACCTAGAAAAAAAAATGTGAGTGCCCACGAAGTTGCTGATCATGGCCAAAATATGTTTATATGTATTTATTAGAACGCCTGCAGAGCAGACTGCAGTACTGAGTCTGTGCCAGCAGGTGGCAGAGCACAGCGCTGCAGTTATGAATGAATGTGCTCTGACTGCATGGCTTCAGGCAGCATGACCACAGAAAAATAGACTGACTTCTCCCTCCTCAGTGCACTGCCGGCATCATGGCGCTCCATTACTCTGCTCCGAGTAGCGGGGGCGCGCACGCGCACATTAACATGGTACACACAGGATCAGAGCTTCTGCGCTTTCTATTTTTAATAGAAAAAAGTATTTAAAATAATACAACAGTAAGTATCCAGTAAAGATGACAACAGCAACAAAACAAAACAAATCAAAGAAAAAGAAAAAAAAGTGATTAGGTCTGTGTCTCCACGGCAACCATGCATCCTCCCCTTACGCTCAGCCCAGTTTGCTGCTTCAGTGCCAGTGTGTGTGTGTGTGTGTGCGCGCGTGTGTGAACACTCAGCCAAAGCAGAAATGTGGAGCTACATGGAACACCTCTGACTGATGCACATGACAGTCTGCTGGTGAAATGAGGAGAACACATTAATGTGTTTGAGTGACTCATATCGATACGCCGAACGTGTGCTGGAATGCGTGTGTGCTACCATATGTACAAGAATAGACTGCACGTGCACGTTAGCACGGCTCTGCCAGGTTCTGGTAAAAGGCGGAGGACGGATTGGGTTGAGACACAGATGCGGTGAATTATGCAGCTTCACTCTGATTGCTGTGGCGGTGAGGGCGATAATGGCTTTGATGAGGATACACTACGATGGAAGCCAAGAGTAAAACAAACTGAAGAAAAGAACATCATGGAAGGGAAGGGCTTGAGTGAATGATTGGCTGGAACAGAATAAAAAACAAAAAACAAAAACAGGGTCCTTGACTTCAAGGCAGGAGGAGTTGAGTTTCAAATCACCAGCTCGCTCCATATTCTCTCTTATTAAAATATCCCCAAAATATTCCCCCCTTTCTCCGCCTTCCCTCTTCCTCCCTCACCCGTTCTCTCAGGCTGCCGCGGCCCAGGCCAGCCTGACTGTAGCCAGGCAGGCCAAAGAGTTCAGTGTGGATCCTGGTAGTGTTAGATATCTCCTTCCCTGCGCTCTTTCTTCTCCACTCGTGCATCTCGAGACACCCACCAACATGTTCCTCCTTCCTGGGCCTCCGTATTTGGGAAGTTCTTTTGTCCAATTGCAGAGGTTAAATATAGACAGACAGACAGACAGACAGGAGGACAGATGGAGGCCTGCGAAGCCGCCTTTATCCAGCTCGAGGAAACGGCCGTGCCCAACCCGTCAGAGGCGAGTTCACGCGATGTGTGCACATCCGTCACCGCGTCATCCTCCATCCCTCCCTCCTTTCATCTGCCTGTCACTTCATCCCTCGCCACCTCCATCTGTCCACCCGGGGCCTGAAGGGGTGAGGCGCTAAGTAAGGAGGGCTGTGTATAGTCTCTGAAGAAAGTTTTCTTTATGCCATTCTCGCTCTCTGTCTCAAGCATCCCCCACTCTTTCGCTTGTATTTAAAGTATTATCTTTGCCACATGTTCAACAACTCACAAAATCATACCAACATAAAGTGTCCTGTCAACACCCCATTGGTCAAACACTGATTTAGCGCTCTCTCAGGCACACGCACGCACGCACGCACACACACACACACACACACACACACGGTGAGGCTCTCTGTGGGGGTGACTCCTGGGGGCCTCTGTGCTATGTCCCATCTTCCTCCTCCTCCTCCTCCGAACAGTAGTCTCGTCCCTGCAAACAAAAGCATGACTATGAGAAGAGCCGACACCTGTTACACCACCTCGTTTACACAGACCACCATCAGTCTGCAGGCACCCGATAAAGTGCTCAAAGGTGGGCTAAACTAGCTGCTCTCCTTTCCTCTGCAGAGCTTCTCCAACTCTCCTCAAAAAAGCTCTGAAATCACAGGATGCCTCAGAAGGACGCCGAGTGCAGTACTGTAATATTTCCACTCTGTATTACTTTATAGTAATGATGCTTTTCAAATTAAAAGACTTTTACTTCAACGTTAATGTGACAGATATGTTTTCTTTTTTCAGATTTGCAGATTGCACTCATAATGTTTTGATTAAAACACCAGACAGTAATTAAAGCTCTGTTAACGGGCTTTATTTTTGGGCCACATTAACATATTATGACCCGATTGCATTTATACAAGAAAACAGCAGCCTAGTAAAAATCCATCATGTAACCCTATCCATCAGACTCTGCAGCAAGTATCACTATCATTCATCTGGAAATCTGTTTTTTCCTCCAGCATTCGCCGTCATTCTCATTTGTGTAGCTCTCTGTTGACGTCAAACAAGTCACAGAGCTGATTTATAGAATCGCATTAAATCTGTGGCATGGCTGGAACACGGCTTTAACTACACACACTGCAGTCACAGACCATAATAGCTGTGACTGTTTGGAGGCAACATCCAGTCTGATTTTAGGTCCCCGTCACACAGGCCTAGAGACCGGTTGCAGAGCGGTTGCTGGCAGTTGCACCTCCCCGTGATTTGGTCACTCATAATTTGCAGGGAACATTCAAACTTCTCCAAGTTTCATAACAGTTTAAAAGCGAAGATGACTGCACTTCTTTACGTTATTTAAAAAAATGTTCCACCTCTCATCCAAGAGGCTCCTTGGGGTCTGATGGATGAGAAGGAACGCCTTTGAAAAAGACCACGGTGACCAAAAACCTACATGGACGTACTCTCCGATTTCAGCTGCAACCAAAACAGGTCCCAGGATGCAACTTTTATTCGCAACTCCTGGAATCAACTCCAGATGTTTGAAATATATCGAATACACCAACATTTTACTATCTTCACGCTGTAGCTACATTTCCTCATCCACGTTTCAAGGCCGAGGTGAAAATTTTAATCCGTCATAGCGAAGCTGAATCGAGGATTACTCATTTCACTTTGGGTGCTTCTGACTGTTTATGAGCTTGCAGCGTAATTCAAGAGGCAGACTAAGAGCAGCGAGCGCTCATCACCGTGGCGATCACCTGTTCCTCCCCCTCAGTGAGGGAGATGTTTAATGGTTTAGGATCCAGCTGTTATTTTAAATGCCCTGCCCCTCCTTCACTGCAACCCTCCCCAACAAACCCCACTTCCGGCCTCCTCACCTTCTCAATCTTCTCATCCAGCATCCTGAAAAATTCCTGCTGGCTTTCTGACGTGTGAATGCTGAGAGACACAGACACAAATGGAAAAGTTAGAGAGGGGGGGAGAGGAAGTTGGAGGATGGAGATGAGGAGGAGGGGGGAGGCAACAAATACATCATGAGAATTTTCCATTACAACCCCCCCACACACATATACAGCACAGACACGCACACACATCCCTCACCGCAGTGTGAGAAACAGTTCTGTTTGGAGGATTTTAAAAGATCATTTAATAAAGAATTAATGCAGCAAAAGACTAAAGACTGCAGCCGGCAGCAGCCGTGATGTACGCACGCAGAGGCTCATCAACATGCACGCAGCGGGGGCCGGCCACGAGGCAGGATTACAAAAGCCAGACACAAAATATCGCTCGCTTCACGTCATAACATTAACATACTGAGGTGACAACTTAATGGAAGCAGCCGCTTATGAACGCATCAGTTCAGCCAGATTCAGACGCGCTTCAGTAATCATTTCTGTTTGTTTTCATTAGAACTCGTCAGAATAAAAAGGCTCCGGCTTGAATTCGAGTGAAATAACGTTCAGCCTGATAACTTCGGCTTATTTTTCATTCGCAAGATTATTTCACATTTTTCTAGGTCCCCTTTCTACTGGCTGCATGGCTCTGAGAGGGGGCCCCCGCCACAGTTTAAGAACCTCCGGCTCAACAGTTCATTTTGAACGTTGAAAACAGACGAAATCAGCGTGGAAACAGAAAGAGAAACTGTGGCTTCCTCTGTCACAAAACAAAAAGAAAATATATTACGTAATGTGAGCAAACTGTACCTTTGACATTTGTCATTCAAATTACCGAAGTTGCCCATAAAGAATAGATGTTATTATTTATTCCCACTGCATGTTTACGAGATTAAACCCGCTACTCATGACTTACTTGGATTTGATGTTTGGTGCAGGAACCTCTTTCTGCTGTTTGCCCTTGTGCTGGACATTACTCTTCTCCTGAAAACGCACGCACATGCACACCATTAGTTTTCATTATCAGCTGATAGATACGTTTAAAACAAACAGCTACATCACTGGAAGCAAATGTCACATCAAACCTGGATTATCAAATTACAATCCTCACCCAGACGGCACTGCGTGACGGGCGTGGGACACGGGAAAGAGGCATAATGTATGTATGCCTAATAAAACTGATTATCGGCTCTGATGAAGGTTGATCACCATGCATGCGTTTCCTGCTGTGTTTCCGCATCATGCATTTTCCACCTCTGAGTCTCTGAGTGAGGATTACTTTGTGAGAGCAAGCAGCTACACGGATGCTGGTCAGACCGCAAACGGCAGACGGACCGGGCTATGTAAAAACGCAGCTTGTGTCTTACAACAACTCATTTGGCGCTATATAAATAAAACTGCATTGAATACAGTCCTTATCTGTTGTGTGTGTCTGTACTGAAAATGCGCATGTGAGACAGTATGACTCATGACTGCAGACCAAAACTACCTACAGGTAAAATAAAATAACGTGAACCTGAATATGAAGGCAGACCTAATTTACATGACGCTCATTCTTTTCAGTCAGTTAGTGATCTGGAGAGGATAAAAACCTGTTTTTGCAAGTTTCACCTTTTGAGGAATAATGCATCCAAACATTATTATGTAACAGGGAAGCTGTTCTGCAAATTTCTGAAGCAGAATGACTTTCCCAGTCACGATATAGTACGTCTTTGCACCACTGAAGACCTAAAAGTTTTGCAGGAGGGAGTGAAACCAACCGAGCGATCAGCCCACACATTCCACACACGCCTCATGTTGTTTCTACCTGCATGCGAGGCAAGTTTTGTGTGTGTTTTTTGCACTAAGACAATGTGTGTGTGCGTGCAGGCTGGTCAGGCTGATGGAGCCGCCTCTGGACACAAACAGCAGTCTGTTCGCCTCATCTGATGGACTGTCAGGAAAAGGTCTGCGAGTCTGTGAGCCGATGACAGGCTGTCAGCGGATGGTGTGTGCGTGTTTGTGTGTCTCACCAGGTTCTCCTGGTTGCGTGCATTCACTCGGTTTTCATCCCCTCTCATGTACTTCACCTCCTCCACTCCCTTCTTGTATTCGTCTGGAAAGAGAGAGAATGAGGGATGATTAAAGGAGGGAGGAAAGAACAATAAGTTGCATTTATCAGAAGAAACAGGGACCAAATTCCTTTCAGAAATAGTTTAAGAACGGCTCGTCAGCCTTACTGTAACCTCGCTGCAACAGCAACATGGCCAGCGACTATTCCATTGATTGTTGTTATAATTGGTTCAAGGTAATCTGATAACTATGACCTGATGGGGTGTACTGAAAAGTGGAGATGACAGCTGAGGGATAAGCAGGAGGACACAAGTTTCCATTTTAGCTACAGCAATTCATCTGATGAGAGAGAAAGCAACGACGGGCAGACACCGAGGGAGAATAAGTGAGTAGTGGGTATGTGAAATGAGAGGAGACGAAAAGGGGGGGGAAGAAAAAGAGGCGATAAGGAGGAGTAAGCTGCAGGGGATTTAAGATCAGTTAAACAGCTTCTGGGCTTCATGGACAGCTTAGACGGTTAAGACAGTTAAGACAAACTCAGAGGCAGCAAGAGCGTTGGCCGTCACCAAACGGCGCAACCATCTGCACGGTTCAACCACCGCGCCCAGAACGTCCGGCCTCAATCAAGCCCACAGCTCAGACTCAGGGCAATAAATCATCCAAAGTTATTTTCCCGATACCGTCCGAGCCCCGATGATTAGCCCAAGAACAGCCAAGATATCGCGATGCACACAGTCAACCCACACAAGTGCAAACTGTGCAGACTAACGAACGACAGCCGATACTCATTACGGATCTTATCATTAAGTCCATAAACAAATATCACAGTCCTTTATGACTTCCACTCGGGTGGTTCTGTTTCTGGTTTTCACTGTGTCCACGAACGCGATCGCTTGAAGAGTTTTGAATGCCATGTGATCAAACTTTGTGGGGGGCGTAGAGCGGGGTCGTGTTTACAACCTGGCTCGTGTCCATCGAGGCCTTCAAGGTCAACTTCATGATTTTGTCATGAAAACTGACAAAAAGCCTTAGAACGTGTGCATACAGGGAGTTCAGAATTATTAGGAAAGTTGTATTTTTGAGGAATAATTTTATTATTGAACAACAACCATGTTCTCAATGAACCCAAAAAACTCATTAATATCAAAGCTGAATGTTTTTGGAAGTAGTTTGTAGTTTGTTTTTAGTTTTAGCTATTTTAGGGGGATATCTGTGTGTGCAGGTGACTATTACTGTGTATAATTATTAGGCAACTTAACAAAAAACAAATATATACCCATTTCAATTATTTATTTTTACCAGTGAAACCAATATAACATCTCCACATTCACAAATATACATTTCTGACATTCAAAAACAAAACAAAAACAAATCAGCGACCAATATAGCCACCTTTCTTTGCAAGGACACTCAAAAGCCTGCCATCCATGGATTCTGTCAGTGTTTTGATCTGTTCACCATCAACATTGCGTGCAGCAGCAACCACAGCCTCCCAGACACTGTTCAGAGAGGTGTACTGTTTTCCCTCCTTGTAAATCTCACATTTGATGATGGACCACAGGTTCTCAATGGGGTTCAGATCAGGTGAACAAGGAGGCCATGTCATTAGTTTTTCTTCTTTTATACCCTTTCTTGCCAGCCACGCTGTGGAGTACTTGGACGCGTGTGATGGAGCATTGTCCTGCATGAAAATCATGTTTTTCTTGAAGGATGCAGACTTCTTGCTGTACCACTGCTTGAAGGTGTCTTCCAGAAACTGGCAGTAGGACTGGGAGTTGAGCTTGACTCCATCCTCAACCTGAAAAGGCCCCACAAGCTCATCTTTGATGATACCAGCCCAAACCAGTACTCCACCTCCACCTTGCTGGCGTCTGAGTCGGACTGGAGCTCTCTGCCCTTTACCAATCCAGCCACGGGCCCATCCATCTGGCCCATCAAGACTCACTCTCATTTCATCAGTCCATAAAACCTTAGAAAAACCAGTCTTGAGATATTTCTTGGCCCAGTCTTGACGTTTCAGCTTGTGTGTCTTGTTCAGTGGTGGTCGTCTTTCAGCCTTTCTTACCTTGGCCATGTCTCTGAGTATTGCACACCTTGTGCTTTTGGGCACTCCAGTGATGTTGCAGCTCTGAAATATGGCCAAACTGGTGGCAAGTGGCATCTTGGCAGCTGCACGCTTGACTTTTCCCAGTTCATGGGCAGTTATTTGGCGCCTTGGTTTTTCCACACGCTTCTTGCGACCCTGTTGACTATTTTGAATGAAACGCTTGATTGTTCGATGATCACGCTTCAGAAGCTTTGCAATTTTGAGACTGCTGCATCCCTCTGCAAGATATCTCACTATTTTTGACTTTTCTGAGCCTGTCAAGTCCTTCTTTTGACCCATTTTGCCAAAGGAAAGGACGTTGCCTAATAATTATGCACACCTGATATAGGGTGTTGATGTCATTAGACCACACCCCTTCTCATTACAGAGATGCACATCACCTAATATGCTTAATTGGTAGTAGGCTTTCGAGCCTATACAGCTTGGAGTAAGACAACATGCATGAAGAGGATGATGTGGACAAAATACTCATTTGCCTAATAATTCTGCACTCCCTGTATGGTCAAAATATAAAAAGTAAGATTTCAAATGTCAGATTTGACCTCTGACCCTCCTTTATGGTGAACAGACTGATCTGAAGGTCAGGACCTGAGTTATTTAAATGTTGCACTGACAACATGCTTACAGGGAATGTCACACAGGGATCGTGTTACTTTATTATGACTTTTTTTAGACACATAACAGTAACAGATTAGAACCGTTTCAATAAATGTACAATTACTAAATGTGTAACCGATGGAGTGAATGCTACATGTGTACTATATGCACATGAATATATGGAAGATACTCTACTATTCCCTTAAAAGTACACAGTGCCCAGAGAGCGAGCTGCCTGGGCGGATGTTTGTGCTCTCTGGCTGCTTCTTGTTGTATTTTAGATGACATTAATGAGCCTTTAAAGACCAAAGTGAACACACTGTACAGTTCCAGTATGATGAGGCCTACTGCCAGCCATGTGTTTATCATGTTTATTGATGATTATTAATGATCAGTGATGTGGGACGCATTGGAATGGTTTTAGGACCTTTAGACAAGCTCTTAATAAGAGTGACCGTAACGTGAAATGATATGTACGGCACATTTGCGTAACCCCGAGCCCCGCCTAACCTTGAGCAACAACACAAGCTCTGCTGACTACCTCGTAACTGATAAAGCAGCTGAGAAGGCGATAAGTACCAGTGGCTTTATCTCTTACACACTTTGTATTTTGCCCCCACGCTCTCTCTGCAGTGTGTCTGTCGGCGTGACGTCCGTCTGTGCCCCCGCGTACCCGGCTGAAGGGTTCGCCCAACTCCTCACCTGATGTGTGCTTAAGCCCACGATCACCTGTGTTTTTACATCGCGCACGTGTGTCTTTAGAGCCGAAATAATTAGCGAGAGAAAGAGAGAACGCTGGCAGAGATGAAGAGAAAGAGACGAGAGAAACAAATGCCAGCTCCTTTTCTGCTGTTTGTCTCAGGAATGTAAACGAGTCGGAGCAAAGCAGCTCCTGTCTGAACATGCCGACAAACACACACATACGGCGCTGTAACACAGCACAGGCTCACCGAGCTCAGGTCTGCTCTGTAAACACAAGTGCATACGGTGCTACTGTAGGAAACAGTACTAAGAGCTATTTCCTCTGCTCTCCTGATGGCAGAGGGGCAACAGCATCAATTTCAAGCTATATAATCTGTTTTTTTAGGGCAGAGACAAACGAACAGAGGGGGTAAAATTAGCAGCAGCTGCTGGATTTACACTAAATCAGCCTAAACTGGAATTTTAAAGCAAGCATTGAGGAGCATGTGGCATTATAATTTGGGTTAGCTGCAGCCTGAGAGGTTAAAGTGTTTGAATGTTCTGCTTCTGTCACAGGATGGCAGCTGAACGCGACGATAAACGGTAGACAGATCAAAGTGACCCAGCTTGCACCAATCAAGAGTCATCACATCACAGACTTTGCTTCGATTTAGATAGGAGCAAAGAAAGTGGTCACGCTGCGCGAGTTGTATGTGAAGCGTGCGTGCGTGCGTGCGTGCGCGTGGCACGCTGTGTCACAAGAGATGACATGGGTGTTTCGTCACATCGATGCTGGGCTCGCTTTGGGTGAGAGGGAGGGAGCCCGTCGGAGAGGGGAGAGATGAAAGGGAAGAACTATTTTGAGAAGCCGCGATTTTGTGATGTGGACGTCGTTCACATCTCTGATTACAGAGCGGCGCTCCGCGCTGACCTTAAGATACCAGCAGTCAGAGTGTGTGCGCGCGTGTGTTCACATGTGTGTGTGTGCACAAGCATGTTTCATTGCAGATAGAAATGGAAACGTCTTTGAATCAGCACATTTGTCATTTCATGCGAGTGCAGTGTTTGTTTGGGTATGAGTCATTTAAATCGCCTTATTTAAGCGTGTGTGTGTGTGTCTGCTCTCATAGCTCTCGCTGGCCTGTCCTGTGGCTATGTCACTCTGTCCTTCCTGCTGTGTGTCCTCCCTCTCAGCCAGCCTGGCTACAAGCCATCATCGGTCTGGCCGTGACACTCACACCTGAACGCGAACCCTCATCTCTAAACAGGCGCACACACACCAACCATCGCTCCAATGAAATGACTATCAGCTTTGAAAGGAGAAGAGAGAAAAATAATTGTTTATGATATTTTGAACAGAAATCTTGCCGGCAGGGATAAAATGATGAAAAGCAGGAAGAGAACGATCTCAAACAGTTTATTACTGCAAGGCCCGTTTAACATTTCAGCTGGAGTCACTGAACTATCGGAGGAAGGTTATACAGTTAACTACAACTGAACTAAAGCACTGGCTGTGGGAACACATTAGGCAACACCTTGCTAATGCTTCAGAACCATCTTTATACTTTATGGCACAGATTCAGCACACTGCTGGAAACATCCCTGACAGCTGCTGCATCCATGACGTTTACCGCATCCTAAAGTTGCTCTATTGGATCAGATTCATCATCACGAACAAACCAGTTTGAGACTATCTGAGCTATCGGAAGATGGGTACGGTGTGGACTGGCTCTTACATAGAGCTTTTCTACTCAAAGCATCAGCGTCAGAAAGCCTGGGGTGGCTTTAGCTCAGGTGGTAGAGCAGGTTGCCTACTAATCGGAAAGTTGGTGGTTTGACTCCAGTCTGCATGCAACAACTGAAGTGTGAATGTGTGAATGTTAGCTGGGTGAGCTGGTGCAGACTGCAGCTTCACTTTCCTGTATGTAGCTCACAGGAGCCGTTGCAGCCCATGTGCTTCAAGCTTCAACATGCTACGGATTCAGAGATGTTCTTCTGCACACCTAGTTTGTAATGAGTGGTTATTTGAGTTATTGTTGCCTTCCTTCAGCTCAAAGCAGCCAAACCAGTCGAATCATATCATCTCTGTGACGGCGGAGACGGTCACGTCGGAAAATCCCAGCAGAGCAACAGTATCTGAAGCACTCACACCAACAACTACATTTACAGTCACTTAAAATCACCTTCCTTCCCCACCCTGGCAATTAGTCTGAACTTCAGGACATCTTGAAAATGTCTACACGCCTCAGTGCCCTGAATTCCTGCCATGTGATTGGCTAATTAGATGTCCGTATTAGATTAGACTGAGAGGTCACGACTGACTCAGAGCCCTTACGTGTTTATTAAAATGCCAAAAAGATACTCTGATATCTCATCTCTGAGTAATACTCCCACACATTATCACCGAAATAGCAAACTGATAACACAACTAATAAAAGTTATTGACTCATGATTAATCAGTAAAGTAAGTAAGAGATGCAGGAGACACGCCGGGTGCCGATATGTGTTTCCAGAGACTGACACAGCTGCTCACAAATGAAAGTCAGTTACAGCTTGTCTCTCACTGTCACTAAAACTCTTCCAAGATGAAAGGAACCTGAGGAAAGTCTCATCTGTGTGAAAACAGTCAAACTTCACGTAAAAAGAAATAAAAACATTAAGTGGAATTTGCAGTGTTGGGACAGCTTCTCAGAAATATCCAACACTGAGACAGATCATGCTTTTGTTTGATGAAGGCTCTCGTCTGATCTGTCGTAACGAGAAAGTTACAAGCGGAGAAGATTAGCGCAGGCTCTCTGCTCATCTGCGAGCTGAGCTGATGGATTCAATAAGTAAACTTTACTGCATAAACACGACTTTCAGAGAACTCTTACATACGGATGAGACCTCCTGTATGCATAAAGAGCTTAAACACTTCTTGTGTGCATTAGAGCCTCTCCTTGATTATCCCAGTGACATCAGGGGATGGATGGCACCGAATTTCCTTAATTTTAAAGGAAAAAAAAGATTGGGGTCATGCTTTTTAAATCCAGTAGCTCCAGCTGTATCCCTACCTTTGACTTTTCCTCCTTGGCCATACATGAAAAATCCAGCATCACTAATTTAGGTGTGAAAATGGACCCCAGCCTAAAACTTAACCGCCACATGCAAGTCGAGTCCTCCCTGTTTTTAAGTGCTTTCAGTTGAGGCAGCTGTCAAAAATCAAGCCCATCCTGTCTAGATCCCACCTAAAGGCATCACCTCTCGTCTGGATTATTGTTACTCTGCCTCCCTCTCACGTCTACACCCGTTACAAAAACGCTGCTGCACGATTTTCACGACCCTGTCGGCTTGTGGCCTTCATCGGGGTCATGATGAAGCCGAAACGCGTTGGTCTGGTAACCTAATAACTTCTCCATGCACCTGGGACGTAGGTGAAATTGTGCCAGAAAAGCAAACAAGAGCACATAACTCAGATTTTAGCGTAGTACTATTTCAAATCTGGCATTTATGAATGAACTTGTAGCTGATTCAATGTTTTACACTTGATCTCTCATTTTTTTCTACAGCACTTATGTTGTTTTTAAGTGCTTTGGAAATAAAGTGATGATCGTGATGATGAAGTGCATGGGAGCAGATATGCATACACAGACACTTAAATGCTCATTTCCAGCTCCACAAATTTTGTTGTTGGACTCCAGAGTAGCTTCCTGTGATTTTCTGCTTAAAACAATCTTTATTTATCTTATACTGGACCTCAGGACATACTTTAAACCAACCTGCTTTCTGATTGGCTGCCTTTCACAGAAGATTTCAGCCGCAGGTGGTTGGTACCAAGGTCGGTATGACCATCCACCATTTTAACAGTAGAAAATGAGGAAAGGAACAACAGGTCAGCACAGGGCTGGACTGTATTTGAGCTGTCTGTGCATGACTCTGAGTTAGCTTCCTCTTTAGTTCAACTTCTGTAATCAGCTGTGGAGCTTGTGGCTTCTGAAGATCACTGAATGAATCAGGGTTTTTTTTGCCTCCCCTCTGAACACAGTCCCACTTAACCACTGAGCTGCTGATGAGCCCTCTATTAAAAACGCAACATACCTTTAAAATCAAGGTCCATTTAACCCAACATCTGCTGTCAGGGGTCACACAAAGGTCATTATCAACCCAAGTTAACCTCTGGTTTCTCAATGATCACGTTCACATGACGGAGGCGGTGCTGTATGATTCACCAGAACCACAGACAGGCCTATTGTCAGCAGACCAGTTGAAAAAACTGACAGATGAGCAGTGTTTAAAAGCTCTGTACGGATGATCATCACTACAAAGAGCTGGTGCATTTGTAAAGTTTAAAGGAAGGAGTGTAATTGAACTGATTAGTATTACATCACTGAGTTCACTGAGACTCGGGAAAATCTGACAGATGAAATCCGTGTTCAGATATGCGGAAGACAGTGTCGGTTTTTAAAATCTCTCAGCTGCAGCCCCGAGAGTGTGAGAGCAGGTACAGAACAAGTATAAAAGCACAATTCAAATGTCAGCCTAGCGCACATGCAAATGTGATATAAAGGTCAACAAGTACAAACATAGGTGCCTTGTTTTCAGATATTAGAGCTGATAGGGAGGATAAAATTAGTAGAAATCTATTTTTCTACTAATGTGCGTCAGGGAAAGACAATACTTTAAAAACGTCCTCTTACTCTCAGCACACTGAGGTCTGAGGCATCTTTCCAGGTCGCAGCCTGCTCTGCAGCAGGTTGTGTCTGCAGCAGAAGTTAACATTGCGATGTATACCAGCAAGAAGTGAACTGCCTTCATAATACTGAAAACCTTCTTCTCCTCCTTCCTTTCCATAAGTGGTCGTCACAGCAGACCGTCTGCCCCCATCCCAGCATCCACCTCTGTCACACCGACCCTCTGCATGTCCTCCTTCACTACATCCATGAATCTTCTTCATCATCCTCTCTGCCTCTGCTGCACATGTGCAACCCATTTCTGCCTCTCTGACTCTGAGCTGCCCCTCTGATGGATTCATTTCTAATGCTGCTCTCACCTCTGGTTCCAAGTCTATCTTTCCATCCCAGGGATTGAACCGGTGACCTTCAGGTCTGTGCGCTGCCCCAGAGAGGAGTCGTTTTCACTCGGCACGCAACGTACACAGAAACGATGTCCTTTGTGACTTTGGGCTGTCAGCTGTGTTTTGTGTTCCTCGAGTTTAACAGGGAACCAACGGCACAATCGGTTAATTCAAGAAAGCAACTGGTCTGTTTTGTTTTTTTCATCTGCGATAATATTTCCAAGGTCTGATTCTCATTCGGCAGTCCGATAAAGAAAGCCCCGAGTTTCTTTGAACAATAATTTCTGAGCAATCCCGTTTTACTCCCAGGAAGTGATTGTAGCGTTGTCTGCTTGTGGCACAGAAGGACAGTAACGTGTTCATTCAGTGAGACAGTCGAACCTTTCAGCACAAAAACTGAGATAAACACTGAAACTGCACACCGCCTTGTTTTCTATAAATGTTGAGCTGCCACATATACAATCAGATATACTTGCTATCTCCACTCTAATCTCCTCTGACTGTAATTATTACAGACATCAGCAGCACGATGTTGTGGAGAGTGTTGCTATTTTCCCTCGTCGTCCCCTCAGCGTTTGTGTAATGGAGCTGAGCCTTTTCCGGTTATTGTGTGAGAGCGACTGAGAGAGGGTTGGGGAGGGGAGGGCAGGGCATTTGGGGGGTTGGTTAGGGTTAGCGGCCGGAGTCTGAATATCTGGGACATACAAATACACACTCACGCACACAGAGGGCACAAGGACAGACTGATTGCCAGACAATCTGTTGGAGGCAGATCTGCATGAGCATGAATAGGGCTTACTGTCTAACTGAGCACACTGATATGAAAACATCAGCGCATACGTGAATACAAACACACCGACGCGCAGCCCGCTGGGGTTACACTTGTGTGCGTAGGCTGACCAGAGCCGACCAGTGTTTTCCGCCTAAGTCATGAGAAGTAAACCGGATGCTGCGAGCCAGTTTGGCAGCGGTTGTAAAGGGCGGCGAGTCGAGTGGGAAAGAATGACTGCACAGTATGTGACGACAGCGACAGCAGAAAGATGTGCACGCGAAGCGGGTGAAGATAAGGAAGGGGGGCATTAAGAAGGGAGATGCTTTTGGGGTTTTGAGGCCTGGGATAACTCTAATCCGCACAATCCAGGTCACTTCCATCTCTACCTTCACACACACACACACACACACACACACACACACACACACACACCTCGGATATTCATATCTTGTGGGGACATCTAATTGACATAATGCTTTCCCTGGCCCCTTACCCTTAACCTAACCATCAAAAATGAATGCCTAACCCTAGCCCTTACCCTAAATATAACTATAACCCAAATGTAACCCTGACGCTAAAACCACATTTTGAGCCTCAAAAATGCCTTAAAATGTGTGGTCCCCATGAGGGCTGTTGGCCCCCACAAGTATTGTAATTGTCCAATTTTTGGTCCCCACAAAGATATCCCCACACACACTCAAATAGTAGTCCAACCCATGCACTGCCATTCCAGATTTCCCTTTAACCAACTGACAGTGAGACTAGGGGATAGGATGGGACTAAGAGGGAGGAAGGAGGAGGGGATGTGAAAGGACACAAGGTTCTGACCTAATGTTGTGCCAAAGAAGAGAGGAAAAGAGCTGGGAGAAACACTGGGAGATGAAGGCAGGAAGAGAAGGAGGAGGGAGGAGAAGGGGGTGCAGAGACCCAAAATAGTGTGACAGAGAGAAAAAGGAAGAGAAGAGCGAGGCCTTGAAAGGGGGGACGGGAAGACACAGAAGTTGAGAATAGATTGAAGAAAGAAAAAAAAAGGCCTGCAGCGCCAAAATACGTCACTCTCTTCCTCTCTCAAGGAAAAAAATGTTCATCTCATTGCTCTCCTTCATGTCTCCTTGCCGTGTTCTGGCGCTGCTCAGAAGACAAAGCGGGAGACGAGAGGGCAAAAGAGAACAGAGAGGAGCACGAAACAGGGCAGGAGCAGAGTTAGAGAGGGGTTACAGGGAGGAGGTGAGAGGCTGGAGAGGAGTTAGAAAGATCAGAGGGAGAGGGGGATGACAGATAGACAGAGAGAGGGGACCTCCTGTGGATCATCATCTGCCACATCCATTCACCCGCCTGCAGCTATACCAGAGTGTTGCTCCTAATTCTTAATCGCTGTTAATCCCTCCGCCACCCATCATCTCTCTCCGGCTCCAGCTTTTATTCCTGCCCCTCATTACACAACAGCCGGCTACACGCTGCTAAAGCAAAGGGAGCAACTAAGGACTGTAGTATATTCATTACTAATGAATCTCTCTGCATTTTTTATTAATCAAATCTACAAAATTAGGTCGTGTTTGGGAGACACATTTGTAGAAAGTGAGCATTGTTAAAACTGTTGTTCTTTTGAGCTAATCCAGCTGTTTTCAAACCTTTCTGGCTGGTTACCAAAGCAGTATGGACTCATGATGCCCATCAAATAGCCTTTGTCTGCTTTGTGACAGCAGTTTACCATTTACAGTTTCAGAAACCTTCACTTTTTACATTTTTAGCATTTGATGTCAGCGAGAAGACGTTTCTCTGTTGTTCTACTCTAATAAAAACGCAAGAATAGCAATATGGAGATGGAACGAACACGCCAGGTCCCATCCAAGGACACGACTCAACGCCGTCATCTCACTAACTGGTTACTTCCTCTTTTACACGAACTGTCAACACAGACATCTCCAATAAAAGCGGCGGTGTTGACAGTTATTGTCTGAATTGGAGAACTTTACACTCCGCCGAAGTACCGTGAGCTGTAACAATGAGGATGTATATTGTGTGGGCAGGCGGGGTAATGGGTCCACGCTGAGCAATCAACTGAGTGAAATGGAGCAGTGAAGATTTTATTGACATCCGTTCGCGAACTGACCGGTGAAGACGTCGCCGTTGCTGTAGGCCTTGCCGCGTCCCTCCTCATCGCTGGGCACGGCCGACACCTGCTTGGCCGAGGTGCAGCCCATGGCCTCACACTCTGAAACTTCTCCTCATCGCACTCTCACCTGCACAGAGAGAGAAAACAAGACTTCGTATTCACGACAGACACAATAAAACGAACAGCGCTGTTGTTTTTACGGCGCTCTGTCAAACATGATCGACGGTTTGAGCTTTTATGGCGACTCCCGATCGGTGCAAAATGTCGTTTATGTTGTTTTTTTTCCATGCAGCACAACCCTCAGAGATGACTTGTCTTCATTTTCCCATCCTTTCCATGCCTCTGAATCAGGAAACCAAAGCACACTTCACAGAAGTGTGAATTCACACCTGGCGTTAAGAGGCTCAGTAGAAAGAGAAATGCACATTTATAGCGAATGCTGCAGGTTATTACTTCCTCATAAGAGTTTCTTTCAGAGCTAAAAATAGCCACTGCCATTAAATACATGGAGCAGCAGCAGCAGGGGTGCAGTGCAGGGTAAATAAAGAGCATAACCCATCTGATATATGCTTTATGCTTTTTATTCTTGTTATACAAAACACCTAAAAAAAACTAAAAGAAATGCATAAATAAATAAATGTGTTTTGTGAAACTGAACACAAATGTATTTAAATGTGAAAACTTACAGAGCTAGTCACACCTGAATATTTGGACTTTTGATCTGAAAACATTACTAAGTGATGTTTATAGAAAACCTCTTGGTTACCTGCGCAAGCAGCAACATCAGCATCCGTACCTTTGGCTGCTTGGTGAATATTCACCACCCTCAAAGTTCTGTTTGTCTCCAGCTGTTAAATGTCCAGTTCCCTCTTTTGCTAAATGCCAAACTATGTTCCTCCGATAGATGTTTGCCGTCTGTCTGCAGTGGGCCGTGAAACTGCCAGTGTAAAATACACTGTGTCTGTGAAAACTAAATTAACGGGTGAGCTAAGAGAGTGAAGCTGTTGGTCTAAACAACCAAAAATAATTAGCTGAACTCTACCAGTATCACAGGAGCTGCAGGTGGGCTGATCAGTGACACAGTTCAGGTGTTATTTAGTCTTTGGATTCATTAATACAGAGTTAATGACTCTGCACTTATCACAGTCATTAATTGCAGAGTTAAACTAAAAACTAATTACAGCACAGCCCGCATAGATTTTGTGCCAGATAGCAATGCTGATTTTTATTAGTGAGAAGATAATATTAATATAATCCCCAGTATAAGTGGCTGCAAACGAAAAATACCAAGTTCAAGGACAGGGGAGGAGACACAAACCAACCTCAGGGGGTCACGAGTCCAAACATCTGGCATCAAAATCTGCCAAAGCTGCTGAAACTACCCCTTCTTCTAATATCCTGCAAAAAATTCAACATAAAAAGAATAGGTACATATTACTATATATAAATAGCTCATTAGAAACCTCACCTAAAATTACACCAAGCGTTTCCAGTAGTGACAGTGCATGTATATCATGAGTTATCTGAAATGTAGGAGAAAAAGGCAACTTCAGATGACCCCTCCCTGATTTGTTCAACTGTCTGTCCAAAGTTCATGAATGTAAATGTCTGACTAGCTGTATTTATGAAGTTACACAGAAAAGGAGAAGTGATGGGATTTTATGGGAACTACATAGCAAGTTAATGTGATTATTGCACCACTATCTGCTCAGTAGTGATGCTTCTCTGCTACATGAAGCCAACATTGCTGAAGAGATAAACCCTTCCCTAGATTACACCAATTTGTGTTACCATCCATTAAAAATAAACAAACAAAAAAAATTGTTTTGCATATCGGGCACCATGATATAAGGATGCACTGATCTGTTGACACAGAGTAAAAATCCAATAGCTGTGTTAAATGAGCGAGGTGTTCCTACTCTGAGGAAGACACTGCGATTATTCTTATATGGACTGTTAACATCATCAGGATCAACAACAAAAGTGTAAACAGGACTGCGATGCATAAAATGAACGATAAAGTCTCTCTACATGAGCAAATGCTGCTCTGCTACTGACTGTGACACAGCAAACGCAGAGCAACAGGGAGCCACGTTCACCGCATCAGCATCGACCTTTTCCAGTCCGGATATCCAATCCAAATATCAGATTGGTGATCTGATCTACCTGGAACATCGGCGATACGAATACGGCTCTGTGCTATTATACTGTTTGGCCTGTTCATGCTGTTGATAAACTGATATACTTAAAATTTGAAATGAATATTTTATTTCTAGATAGACAGACATTGCATATATGCTAAAAAGTGTAATTTTGGCCTGTTGCTAGGCGGTTGCTAGCCATGCATAATGAAACTTTTGTGGATATGAGTTTGATGTCACTCCCCTGAAACACATTTTTTTTATGAGGTGTTGAAAGTTCATAAATGCTAAAAACGAATAGTTTTCATCTGTTGCTAGGCAACTTGATGCATTTTTAATGCCTGATATAGATGAGAACCATCAGATAAGTAGTAAAGCACCTGTAGTTCAAGTTTGAGTGCAGATGGTCTCGGAGGAGTTTACAGACAAAGACACCAACAGACTGATTTTATACATTACAGTAATATTTTCACTTTCAGCAAACCTGTAACCTGTAAACCAGTCTGACTCGGCCGTTAAGTCTCTGTAATTACTTCAACGCAACTCAGAGCTTTGTTTGAGAACAACGTGAGGGCATGAACAAACTAAATCGAACTCATCGTTACTCTATAGAAAATAAGAAAACCCTCCCACCCTGCAGAACAGCTAACACAAAGCTGCACACGCTGTATGTAGATAGTTTTTGTGTCACTCACACATGCCATATGCTGTCTCTGACAGGCCCATCTGACTGCTGCCACTTACAAAAATGCGCACGCACACACACACACACACACACACACACACACACACACACACACACACACACACACACACACACACACACACCTGATTAAATCTGTGCCGCCGGTACATAAATAATAAGAGGCAGGGTGAGGAAGAGGCTTTTTGAAGACACTGAAAATAGAGAGAAAAAGACAAAGAGAGGGAGGGTGGGTTGAGCTGAAGGGGGACAAGGTGGAAGGAAAAGGTCTACAATAGGTGGGACAGAAAGGGTCCAGAGAGGAGGACGAGTGCACAGCTTCAAAAGAACGCTGCCTGGCCCTCGCTGCTCCTTCAGAGCGTTTGAAGTTGACAGGAGGCCGTCTTTAGGTTGCGGCCCACCAGCTTCCATCTCACTGGATATGACACAAAGCACCAGGTGCACAGCGCTCGAGTACCTGCGTGTGCAGGTACTATGTAGCCCAGAATTTACTGGCCAGTATTATCAGCAAACTAAGCTGCTGCTGTTCCCTTTATCACAGGCTGCTTCATTCACTGTCACTTGGCAGGTTGTCACTCGGTGAGGCAGCAGAGGAGTGTCGAGGAGACTGCAACAATTCTCAGGAACAAACCATACATAGCAAAAAAAAGAAGCATCCTGAAATTAATTATCTTTCGTTGCTCCTTTGAGACTCTGAGGTGTGTGAATATTCAGTGCAAGATGAGAGAACTCATATATGAATCCCTTTCTCAGCTCTGCAGGAGAAAAGACATTAATCTCTGGAGCCTGAGCAGAGCTTACACATGAATTTCTCTAAGGGCCTACAGGCAAGAGGGAGTAATACCTTGCGGGCAAGAATCCAGACACTTAGACACACACATGCAAGCTCGGGATGAGTGTGTAGGGTCACCTGTGGCTTGAGTAGGAGTTCTGGTCTAGAGAGCAGCTTATCAGCCCGTCCCAGGCAGCCTGGGATACCTCTTACTACAACTACCACTCTGGAACAACTCAATTATGCCTCACATGTGCTCATAAAGCCACCATCACCTCACACACAGCTGGGAGATCTTAATGCAGCAGTCTGAGGCACGCTGTCGTAAAGACACAGCAATAATCGCATCCCGCATTATCTGTCTCTTGACATTGGCACATAAATGAGGGAAGAAGCACGAGGCATGCACCTGGAAACGCTGCTGGAGGAGCCCATGTTATCTGTCAGAGTTACATCACAGTGAAGTGGAGAATCAAACGCCAGAGATGGAGAAAAAAAGATAGAAAAAGAACATGCCAACAAAGGTAACGGGAGAGAGGACACCAAGAGCGAGCAGTCAAGTCTCTCTTCACTATTAGCGTACAACTGAAGTGAATATTAGATGAACAAAGCACAGAAACTCCCTTTCCGAAAACCACCGGAGGACGTACGCTGAGAAATGTGAGCAGCCGTGATAGACGTGAAGTTTCAAAGGGTCTCTAGTGTGTGGGCAGCATCTGTTTGAAGGCTTTGATTTGTGTGTATTGAAACATCAAATTGTGAGTAGGAGCAGGCTTAAAATAGACCTAGCACTCCCAGAGCTATTGTTGTGTGCAGGGATAATGCTAGGCTGTGGATCCTTAGGCCAAGCTGCTATTACTCGGGTTATGCATATAAGCTACAGCCAGAACGGCAGACTATTACACAGCCAAACACACCTATAAATAAATAACACCAAGGCCAAAGGCTCAGACATTCTTCAGTGGCGCATAATTCAAGAAGTCACATCCTTTCAAAATCAGACTTCTGCTCATTTTAACACTTGGTCTTCTCACAAGCATCACAAAAATCTTTGGCAGGTTTTAATGAGGAATGCTTACATGAAGGGTTGAGTGTTGGTTTCATCATAGATAATATATTTTCAGAGCTGCACAATCAGAAACACATGTAGAGGTTTGAACACCAGACACCCAACAATATATATTATGTCCTTCAAGTTCAACTTTATCAGTATTTGTTTTATCTATTATGGTGTAGTTATCTCACTTCGGTTATTTTTTGCTGCCAAACCTACTGAGATATTGCTAAGACAGAATCAGTCTGCAAACAATCTACTAAAAGTCTGCCAACAGTCTTCCAACAGAATGCCAACAGTCTGCCACAACTCTACTAATAGTCTACCAACAGTCTGCCAGAAGTCTGCTACAAGTCTGCAAACAATCTACTAAAAGTCTGCCAACAGTCTTCCAACAGACTGCCAACAGTCTGCAAACAGTCTGCAAACAGTCTGCCAGAAGTCTGCTACAAGTCTGCCAACAGACTTCCAATAGTCTACCAACAATCTGCCATTGAACTGGGTCATTTCCATTGTTTGCTGATGATTCACCAATTAGCTGTGATAAGTCATCAAAAATCACACATTTGTTGTTGCCTACATGGACAGAATCTCACATTTAATCAAACTTCATAATAATAATAATAATAATAATAATAATAATAATAATAATAATAATAATACTTTAAAGAATTCATAATCTGCACACAAAATATGGAGATACCAATCTGAATTGATTCTCCAGCTTTAAACCTCCACCTCTAAACACGTGCATTTTGCTCAAAATATGTCTTAAATCGCCACTGTAACACATCAGTATTAACAATGCAAATGTGAAAATTGTTTTTTGGTTGACGTTTTTTTTTTTTTAATTAAGTCAATTTTTACCTCTTTATGTAGAGCAAAGTGCAGGTAAATGGCTTTTTGAGGGAACTGCACAGTTTAATTTACAAACTACAATAAAACGCTTCGACAAAAAGCCACCAAAGGCTCGTCCACTGTGCTGCTGCACGAGCCGCGCTGGCATTGTACGTTTGCACGTGTTCCACTGTACAGTGAGATCAGTGCATACACTTTTAGGACTGGCAACTCCAGCAGGAATCAGCCCGAGTTAGTACTGAGCTCTGCCCAATGCGCTATTCTGTGCCACGTGCAAAACCACAGTGGGGCGTTGCTCAGCTTTGATTTAAATACGGGAAAAAAAATCCACACCACAGTGTGGGCCAGCTGTTGAGACGGAAAAAAAATGTGCTCAGCCAATTTTTACCTATTGAAGACGTGTTACAAATAAATAAGTAAAAACTGGGAGTTCTGCAGTGTGTGAGCTCTGTTTTTTCCAGTGTTGATTTAACCCACAGGACAGCAGGACTGAGCTGCTCTGTAGATGCTCAAGTGTGTCAATGAGACAAGCCTGGCAACTCAGTGTATACACACACGGGCCATGTTGGCTCAGCTTGTGAGCCAACATGGCCCGATAAACATCCAGTGTGTGAAAAGGATAAAAGGTTCTTAACACCAACTGGCACACGACCGCCTCTGGATCCAGATGCTCAAGATCCATTATGAGCATATTGGCCAAAACAGAGGGGCAACCCAGTTTAAAGATAAAGAAGTTGTGATGTCAGCTAGCAGCTCTTGCGTCATTCAAGCCGATCTTACCCCAGATTTGGCGCAGAGCCTCCTGTTGCTGTTTCACCTCGTAAGCAATTGTAAGCAGTTTGAAACAATAATCCTGAGCCAGGCGATACAAAGAGCTCTTCTTAAATGCAGACCAAGTTGTATATTTAACACATGGCAAATAACCAGACCCTGAAAATTATTTGGCAAACACAGAGGCCTGCCCATGCCTGCATATGTTGGTGTGGGACGTGACCTGCCCTCAGGTCTGTGAACAAGCCTCCTTTACAAGTCAGTTTGTTAAAGGAGGAACTCAGAAAGCGCTGTGAGGAAGATGTGAATGCTTGCACAAACACAGGTCGTGCACACAGACCGAGTAGTGTGCAGTGCAAGGGTTTCTCAAATGCAAGATTGTGCCAGAGGGAGCACAAGCAACCACAGAGCCTGAAAAACGGGCCAAACAAAGGCGGAAAACTGGTTGAAGCATAGCAGAGAGTTTTTGTTTAACGGGTTTATTTCTGTGCGTGAACTGGACGTGTACGTTTATCAGTTCCCACCGTAAAGCTCCCGGCTGTGATGGGGAAGTGCTCGCTCAGCAGCCATTTAAGCCTCAGGGAGAGTGACTTCAGGGCAGCCTCACCTGTGACGACACAGCGACAGTTTCTATCTTTGCTTCATCATCTTCACTTCAGTGCTGAGCTACGCTTTAGAAACTGCATGTCAAAAACACAAAAAAGGTTTGGATGCGCTTTAAATCTAAAACAAAAAAAAAAGAAGAAGAAGAGAGAATTCAGTGGTTTGAAACGGCTCAAAGCCTATATTTAATTGAAAATAGTACAAAACACAACATATCATTAGGCTCTTTTTGAGTTTACTGCAAGGAGCACATCTCCCTCGGTGACGTGCAGCGAGCGTGGGCAGCTGTATGATGTAATACATGCAGTCTTGGCTGACATAATTAAGGACTTCCATGAAAACACAAAAGCTCATCTGGAATGCAGCATGTGTATAACATTCAGCATTAATGGTGCCTTCTCAGGTGGAACATCTACTGATATCATCAGCCAACTAGCCTCTCTCCCCCTTTATCCAAACCGGAGCTGCGACTGCGCGCCCTGTGTGACCTGCGTCGCTGCCTCTGATACTGCAGTTTCAAAGGTGGACGCCAGATCTGCAACCACTCAGTGTCAGTTAACGTCTTGAAAACAACCTTGGAGCATCAAGACGTCGATAAAACAGGGATGAGATAGAGTCAGTCTGATATCTGTTTGGGGCTGAATGGAGTCAAGTTTACAATTATATGTAGTCTGCAATGACGCAGCATTTAACTGTGATAAACAGATCAAATCTGTTTCCGTCTAAATGCACACAAATTCACAGTAACTACTTAGATCCAGAATCCAGCCTAACTTCCGTGAGCTGAGACAGAAATTTAGAAATTTGTCCTCCAATAGTGACGTAGGTGCTGCAGGATGGTGACAGCCTTGCTTTTATACATTATTATAGCCAGAATACAACCAGCTGAACGGTAACCAGTTGGTTGGAGTAACTCCTTGGACTTTAAGCAATTCAATGTAGTCACCACCCACCAATTTTTCCTAGTCACAAGGAAGTTGCCATCCTATTTTTACTCCAGTGAGATGGAGCCAGTAACTGTTTCCCTTGGTTGAGTAAAGCCAGCAACATGATTCACATCATTTTCATACTCAAACAATCCAATGACCCCTGGTGCACTGTAGATTGAGGCATAATCTTTTAGATCAAAAAAGTGCTTCATCATAGGCTTCCCCTGCAATTTCATGGAGCGCAGCAGCATGACAAGATAACAATACGCGACATTCATTCGCTCACAGCTCTGCTCTGTCCTCAAGAGACCCCATAACACCCCAAATACAGCCGGTGCAAAGAAATATGGCAACACATGAAGCTATAAACCACCACAAGTCTATCCTCTGAATATGGAATAAACACCTGCAAGTGTTTGAGGTTTGGATGTTTTCTCTGCGGCACTCGGTCATATGCTGGCTCCCTAACTTGGCACTCTGTCATCAAAAATTTGAGAACACCACGGGACAACTGGGCCTCGATCCATGCCAGGAAAGAGTCCTCACAGCATATCAGAGCCACTGGATCCCTCACTGTAGGGGTCACAAGTTCACAATTTTCTCTGAATTATTCATCCTTCTGTATGTGATGATAGAGGACAACTCCAGAAAAAAGTATGTACAGCTAAAATAAGCAAACAGTAAAGCTCCCTGAGGGAAAAAATATTGCTCTGCATAATTAACACTTTAAAAATCCTTATTTATCTTATACTCAACCCCCTCAGTTCAGCTTATGTGATAAAATCTATGACTAAGTGAGAAAATCTGATTGACAAATCATCTCGTATGTACTAGTCATGTTGCATAACTCATAGTGAGAACGCAAACACACTGCACCAGCTTACCTAATAAACACTCGGCTCAAAAATCAAAACGCTCCACCTGGAGTCACTGCAAATGACTCGTACGGCGAATCGCGAGCTGCGGCGTGTTGAGCGTGTCTTTGCATCTCTATGTGACAGAGCACAGTGCCGGCAACTCGTGGGCCAGTGCGCCATAATATTTACTCTAGCCAGGCAGCAAATGCTGCACCTCTCCTCCTGTCCCACTTTAGGCACTCCATCAGCCTGACAAGCCTGGGAAGTCATGCCAACACACACGCACGTACACACACACACAGGCCGGTGGACAGTAAAGGTCCATCATGAGTGTTCTGCTGCTGCTTGTGTGCCTCTCTTCTCTCTTTTTCACCGTCTGCCGTTGAGTGGCTCTTTCCTCTTCCTCTCACTGTAGTAATGAGGATGACAAGCAGCCATGGGTGGAGGAGTGGACGTGGAAACAGAGGGGACCCTGTTCTGCTGAGTGAAACTTAAGCCCGGCCTTGTGACTGACAATGAGAGGCATATTGTGCAGAACTGAGGCATGTGCTGGTGAAGAAGCTGGAGTAAGCTGTAGACAAGCTTTTATGTATTTTTGGGAAGAGGCCAGTGTTGTTACTACAGGCCCACAGAAGTTTGCACGGCTCTCACCATTTCCTTTCAGTGCTGTCACTCAGAGAGAGAGCGAAGAAAGAGCAGTTAAGCACTCTAATTGAAACGTGAGCTGCATTAAGCCGTATCTCGGTACAGGTAAAAATAATCAAGCCATAGAGAAACGAATGATTTCAACTAATGCAGGCTAGACTAGAGGATAAAATGTCTCCTCTGAGGCCTGCAAATGGCTGGCGTTAGTAGCACTCAGTTCCCTGAAAGAGCAAAAGGCAGGTAGTCATTTCTGTGGGACTGAGGCGAAAGCAGGTCAGAGCCTAAGGTGGCTGACTGACAAGATTTCAAAGCAAAACAGCGGAAACAGGAGAAAGATGGAAAAGTAATGGGGGAAAATTCTTGGGCGACATGACGGCGATATAATTAACAGCATCCAGGGAGCGTGAGGGGTTTGGAAGTAATGAAGTAAACCTTTTAAATGCAGTATTTAAAAGCTGTACTTGTGAATTTTTGCACTTCTCTATAGCTGAATATTATTTTCCATCCTGGGTGCAGGTTCTCCAAAGTAAAAGTACTGCTGCTAATTAAGGGTAGAGCTCTAGAATCAGAATCAGAATCAGAAAGGGGTTTATTGCCAAATGTTGAGCAGGTTTACAACATTAGGAAATTGCTGCGGTGCTTCAGTGCAAACATAGTGTCATAAATAGCACTTAAATAGACATGAAAAAATAAAAGTAGGGATAAGAATTAAAAGTGCTACGTAGAAAGATATGTGCATGAGCTATACATGAGATATATACATGAGAATAAGAATTAAGAGTGCTACGTAGAAAGATATATACATGAGTGCAGGTGGTGATCAGTGCCAAACATGGAATGATACAG
Organism: Aulonocara stuartgranti; assembly: GCF_965226115.1. Taxonomy (NCBI): domain Eukaryota; kingdom Metazoa; phylum Chordata; class Actinopteri; order Cichliformes; family Cichlidae; genus Aulonocara; species Aulonocara stuartgranti. The sequence continues at coordinate 11,551,762 of NC_138958.1, forward strand.
TGAACACAGCGTAGGGTCATGTGTTAGTGGCGGGGACAGCCATATGGTTATTGTTCATGTGTCCAACAGCAGAGGGGAAGAAACTGTTCTTATGGCGAGAGGTTCTGGTGCGAATGGACCGGAGCCTCCTGCCTGAGGGGAGCAGGTCAAACAGACTGTGTCCAGGGTGAGAAGGGTCAGCTGAGATCCGAGCTGCACGCCGCAATGTCCTGGAGGTGTACAGGTCCTGCAGAGATGGGAGTCTGCAGCCAATCACCTTCTCAGCAGAGCGCACAACACGCTGCAGTCTCTGTTTGTCCCTGATAGTGGCTCCAGCGTACCACACGGTGATGGAGGAGGTGAGGATGGACTCAATGATTGCGGTGTAGAACTGCATCATCGTCCGTGTTGGCAGGTTGAATTTCTTCAGCTGCCTCAGGAAGTACATCCTCTGCTGGGCTTTCTTGATGACGGAGGTGATGGTGGGCTCCCACTTCAGGTCCTGGGTGATGGTGGTACCCAGGAAGCGGAATGAGTCCACAGAGGTGATGGGGGTGTCAGTCAGGATGATGGGGGGGAGTGGGGCTGTGTGCTTCCTGAAGTCCACAATAATCTCCACTGTCTTCTGGGCATTCAGCACCAGGTTGTTGTGGCTGCACCAGGACACCAGACGTTCAACCTCCCTCCTGTAGGCAGACTCGTCCCCGTCCGAGATGAGCCCAATAACGGTGGTGTCATCTGCAAACTTGATTAGCTTGACAGACTGGTGGGTGGAGGTGCAGCAGTTGGTGTACAGGGAGAAGAGCAGAGGAGAAAGAACACAGCCCTGAGGGGAGCCGGTGCTGATGGTCCGGGAGTCCGAGACATTCTTTCCCAGCCTCACATGCTGCTTCCTGTCCGTCAGGAAGTCAGTGATCCACCGGCAGATGGGATCAGGCACATTCATCTGGGAAAGCTTGTCTCGGAGATGGTCTGGAAGGATGGTGTTGAAGGCAGAGCTGAAGTCCACAAACAGGATCCTGGCGTAGGTTCCTGGGGAGTCCAGATGCTGCAGGATGAAGTGTAGGGCCATGTTGATGGCGTCGTCTACAGACCTGTTGGCTCTATATGCAAACTGCAGGGGGTCCAGGAGTGGGGCCCGTGAGGGTCCTGAGATGGGAGAGAACTAGGCGCTCAAAAGACTTCATGACCACAGATGTCAGAGCCACGGGTCTGTAGTCATTTAGTCCAGTGATCCTAGGTTTCTTGGGGACAGGGATTATGGTAGAGGACTTGAAGCAGGCAGGCACATGACATGCCTGCAGTGAGGAGTTGAAAATGCCAGAAAACACTGGGGCCAGGTCGTTTGCACAGTGTCTGAGGGTGGCAGGAGACACGCCGTCTGGGCCGGGAGCTTTCCGAGCATTCAGGTGGTTTATGTTTTTACATCACCGATTTTCTTGTTGATCACGTTTGCTGACAGACAGCTGCGCAGCTGATGGTGTCGGCCTCCTCCAACACAGCAGGCACACGAGGTCAGACGTGTTTATGTTTTCTTACCCAGATCCATCTGAACTGCCAACAAACCAACCCACGAGGCACACAATTAAAACCGTGCCCGCATTAATAGTCATAAGAAATTACGCATACGAATCTTTGCATAATTGGCAGGACGACTGGCCAAGACCCTTCAGACGACTGTTTGTGTGGGAATAAAAACACACTGAATGTTTCGCCTCTTCAGGTGGCTGCAAACGAGCCCGTGTTTAAAATCTCAACATGGCTGGTATCGCATCTGCAATGTTATTCTTTCAGATGCAAACCAGTGCTTTTGGTCGGTCCATTATCCTACACACACGCTATAAAACCTTCCAGCAGTTTACCCTAAAGACACCCAGAAAGACATTATTATGATTTACAATACGGTGATGCCGACGACATGCATGTGAAGGATAAGTGTTTTGCCACACGTAGTTCTGCTTGTGATGAATTTGTTATATTTGAACAACCAAGCAAGTTCCAGATATGTTTGTGCACAAGATGCTTAGACTAAACAAGAACTAGGGTTTTGCTGAAAGGTAAAACCAACCTGCACTCTCATCTTTATGCACAGACTCCAAACATCAATATGCAGAATTTGTAGGTGAGAGACCATATTTTTAGTACACAAAGCTTTCTGGGTTCGGCTTGTAGTCCAAATGCTATGGAGCACAGGTAAACTCGCAGGTAAACAGTCTAATCCATCAGATAACCATCAGCTACCATCTTGTGAAGCCTGGAAGACAGACGCTGAAATCTTGGCCCTGATGTCTGCTGGTGGTACTGGAAGCTGGGCTCCAACAACCATGGCTCAGTTCATACATGCTTAATAACAGAGCATTAACAGCCACACAAGGGTGTCATAGTATGGGAAGATGGAACTGGTATACCGCCAACAGGAACCCCCCTCCTCCAAAACACTGACCTTTTATATAATTTTTCACCACCACCTACTTGTGCATTAACAGCTCCACAGCTGAGACCCCGTCAGCGACCCTTTAACTAGAGTAGAGATTGGAAAACAGGCGAATAAAAAGAAAAAGAAACGGAAAGCAAAATCAATACTGTAGTTTGTCCCCATGTCTCCATCCCAGCTGGACTCTGAACACGAACTGAACTGTAAACGCAGGCAGGGACACAGAGACAGGACCCTTCGTCGTGTGACAGAAAGCATGTGTGCAGGCCACTCAGCCAATCCCTACTCACACACAGACCGGTGGCAGAAACAGCCCTCGTCCACCGATCTGCACACCGAATGCAAAATAAACAGGAATGCACGGAGCAGAAGGAGCACAGCGGCGGCTAATGACAAAGTGCGGATTTTTTGGGCTTAGTATTGCAACATTTGCTTCTTGCACTTTGTTTATTCGGCCGGGTAGAAAACCTAATCAGCCTGCGACGCCCTCAGTCAAACTGACAGGTACAGTAAACCTGGAGGATTGAGTTGTGCTGACCTTGTGCTTTCCACACTGCAATACAGACTACCTTATCACAGCTGACAGCACTCAGCTGCACCTCCCACAGAACACAATGCCCGCAAAGCGAACACAAACTGGATGGAAGAGACAGTCACGGGAACTCCCTCCCACACCCACAGACAGAAAAGACATCCTGCGGTAACCATGGAAACCCTCCACTTCCCCACAAGATGACACGACAGGTGTTGCGGGATGACCCTATGAGCGCCTGTGTGTTCACCTGGATCGCTTTTAATCAGTTGAAGGTGAGGAGGCCACAGGTGGACAAGGAAGAAGCAGGAGGACTCAGAATAGAGAGGAAGAGAAGGAGTGTGGAGGAGTGAGACGTTTATATTTCAGCCACCGGAAACAGAAAGGCATATGTGAGAAACAAGCACACACACAGTAACAGATAAACGAGGGAGGGAGTGTGGAGGAGAGAGGCAGATAGATGGAGATAAAACAAGGCTAAAGTCAGGAGGGGCACCACAACATCCACCCACAGGATTGCTGGTCTGGCCCTGATGGGAGCTGCAGGTGATGGATGCTGTCCCCTTTAACTGTCTGGCTACACCAGAGCTGCACAGCCACCAAAGGGTGTAATGATCTGCTGCTGATGGCACGCTGTAGTCTACAGTAGCTAATGACCATATGGCACATTTAAAGGCAGCAGCCAGTAAGGCGGTTTGGAAACTTCTGAAGTGCCTTTGGCGATCCGGTGTGCTTCATAGTGTCTGAGGAAGGAAGGAAGGATCCATCTGAAACAGACTCTGTAACTTTGAGCTAATGAGCTGCAAATGGTCTGTGTATCAGATGTAATCCTGGCTGCTGTGACTTTGTTCATACAATCCAGCAGCTTCTGTCTTCCTCTGAGGCAGTCATGAGGAACAAAGACGATCAGCAGGTCGTTCCCCCGCAGGCCAAAAGGCTGCTGTGGACAGAAGGCAGCTCAGAAGTTGTACCACAGGTTTAGCAGCAGCAGCAGCAGCAGAGGTGTGAGCCCATGGCCGGCCACAGAGCTCTGCTCTGTCCTGGAGCTCGAGCCGCTTAACAGCTGTGTCCAGCTGTGCTACAGGGAGACACTGGGAGCTTTGTTCCCCACAGGGGGAGTCAGTGCTGTGTGCGTGTGCTCATAGTTTCATTTCCACAAAGGTTAACGGCCTGTAGCTTCGACCAAAGCTGCTCTTCCCTGTGAGGAGTGTTTCCCCCCCACGCACACACACACACGGGCTCCCAGCAGCGGGACAGCCTGGCACAGCCGGATGTGTGGAAAATTTGAAATGCGCCGAGCCAACGCTGTCCAAGGCGAGCGAGCGAGCGCATTCACACAGTCCAAACGCGAGACAGGAACACAGCTCCGTGTGGGCACCTCGTGGATTTTACCACCAGTAACAACAATGATAGTTAAAAACGAGCGAGAGAAACAGAGAAACAAAGCGTCGTTAGCCCCACGGTCAGCCCCGCCAGCGAGAAACCATCGACAGTGTGCAGGAAGGAGAGCGCCCGGTAATCACGGACACTCGGGAAACAACAACAAAAGAGTCCACGAACAGCAGGACAAACCGCACCTCTGGGACACATCAACAGGCAATCCCCGCTGCTACTTACTCAAATGAACCGGTTCCACTCGGTCCGGTGGAGGAGGAGAGTCGGGCGGTCTTCCGGCTGTGTCGGGCGGGATCTGCGCTATGGAGACTGGAGAGCTCAGGCTCGGAGCCGCGAGGACTGAACGTAAACTGTGGCTTGCGTCATTTCACCAGGATGCCACTATTGCGCGCAGCAATGCAGCCATCTTGCTGAGGAGTGCCCCACCGAGCCACCAATCAGCGCCGGGCCCGAGCTGCACATCACCGCTGCGTAAAAACGCTCCGAAGGCGCTGAACAGCAGGAGAGCCGCTCGCATTCATGAGACACGCACGTAAATGTGCACATAAACAAAAGTGCTGGAAATGTACCGAGTACTCACCTACCTCTGTCGTGTACTTTTACTGTGTTTTCATTTCTTGGCACCGGATTAAAATAACCGCCAGCGAGTGTAAACATGGGATCGGTTCAGCAGATACTTGTACTTCTACTCAAGTGACAAAAACAGATTTAAATACATATTTCTGCTAAATATGATGAGCACTCTTGCAGCAGGGTTTGAATCACTCTGACAGTAATACCATGGCGCATACTGACAATTTCCCAATTACACGTCTGTCACATTGACTCGAGTGATTTGATGGGGGTGTCCGCCCACTGCACAGAAACCTCTGTCGGAACAGAAGTGATTTTCACATCTCCTGCCTCTTTGTTCCACAAAAGCCAGCATGTGTTCATCATTTCCTCTCAAACAAGATAAAAATAATGGAACATTTTAATCACATGAGAACAGTCCGGTGCAGTAAAACAGGAAAGCGACATTGTTAAACCTTCTGTTTGACTTTTTTTTTTTTTTTTATTAAATCAAGCACTCTGTGTTCAGACAGCAAGTTCCTCTCATTCGTTTTTATTTATTCTCACCCTGTCAACTTATTGGCTTATTACTGCAGATCCCACAGTGCCCCCCTGTGGCGCCGTTATCCATCCCGTCGTGCTGCTGAGGGTGTGTCTGCTTCACCCTACATGGTCCAGAGGCTGTTGTGGTGTGAACCAGAACCTGAGCAAACAGCCCTGTAGTAATTTCAGTCAACATACATATTTACACCGACACGCAACTTAGTAAAGCCTTCAGCAATATCAAGCCTGGTGATCCCGCAGCTTATCCATCACCAATCCTCATCAACTGTGGTCAACGTGTACATACAATAAGGCCCGAGACCACCAAACAAGTAAACCTATGAACACGTTTAAATAAAACTGATTGGTCAGTGGGTTAATTTGTGAGAAAGCCACTGAGTTAAAGTGGTCAGAAATGCATAGAGAGAACAACAGTGAAGTAATGTGAAGTGGAAAGTGAGACAAAGTTAGAAACAGTGTGGTCCATGTCATGGTCATAATCCATCAGATAGAATCTGCTCAGACAAATAAAACAGAAAGTGTAAGAACCTAAAAACAACTCCCTTATGGCCCAGAGACAGTACGTGGGTCGCCTTGGCTCGCGATACCATTTGCCGAGGGCAAGAGAATGCATCATCCCCAGCTTCCTTTTGATTCATAAGACTGAGGCCGGTGACACGTGACACCTCGCGGTCGCTCCCCATAGCGGGATCAGACCAGTCACAGGGCAGAACGCACCTAACGTCTGTCAGAGCTCATCCTTTTCCATCTGCTTGAAGGCCTCCAAGTCTTCTCGCCAATCAGCCAGCAGTTCGTCAACCGACTGGCTGCTTGAGTCCGTGTCTTCCTCTGGCTTCTCCTCCTTCTCCGAGTCTCTGTCCTCTTGAGGCTGAGCCACAGCCGGCTCCGCCTCTGCAGGTTTGACTTCCTCTTTTGGTGCACTAACTTCCTCTGCAGGACTAGTATCTTCATCCACTGGACTGACTTCCTCCGGAGCACTCTCGTCTAGCTCCACCGTGCTCATCTGCGACTGGCCTATAGGTTCGTGTGAGGTGGGAGTCGTTGCCTCAGTCAAGCAGTCCTCCTCCCTTTCTTGCACATCTGCACCTGAAAAGGAAGCAGGGGCGTGAGACGAAACAGCTTTACACACAAACACTCCTCCCCTCCCTCCTCTGCAATCTATAGATGCCTCCTGGTAACCATTCTCAGTCAAAAATAGAACCGTTTTCATCAAGAGGCTGACAACTAAAACAGCATGATGCTGAATGTGAGTCATGTTTCCCAGAAGATAAAACCTTCCTCACATAGCTCCACAACTAAACTGAGAGTCGGCTGCGAAAATGAACCTGGCAGACGGATGCAGTGTGAATTTGACACAGATCTGGTCAGCGATAAAGCGTTTTCAGTCTGTTACCTCTTCTAAAAATGCAGCCGCTTTTTCAGCTGCAGATTGTGAGTGAGTTAAGGAACGAGTGCGCCCGTTTAGGACTGCCGCTAACCCAGAGGCTTGCATGATTCAGATGCAGATGGGTGCAGGCGATCTGGTCATTATGATGTCACAGTGGCTCTGTGGTGGCACAGATTCGCCGTTAATCAAAGGATCTGAGATCCAGGGTCTGCAGAGTGCACAGCAGATGCTCAGACCCAACCGCTCCTACGGTGCAGATGTACAACTGGAAGTCATTCTCATAATAACGGCCTCTCTTTAAACTGTTCAGGATTCGTTAAAAAGATTTGTTTTTACAGCTGTTTATATCAAAGTAAAAGCAGATAAGTGTGGTCAAACCCTGTCACTGTCCTGCCTTCCTGTGAAACCTATGATGACCAAAGACAGAAAAGGCTGCTATGACTTAAACTCTTCGAGGGAGGAAATAGCAAATGACACATTTCTGTGATTGCACCAAGCTTCTCTGTGAAAGTCAGAAACAGAAACCTGAGGCAACGAGCCAGACTGCACAGGATGAAGACCGTCAAGCATTACTACAAAGAGGAAAAACAGAGATTAAAGAAGAGAGAGGAAAAAAAAAAAAAAAAAGCGCATACTTACTGCCCTCGATCAGGCTTCCAGGAAGAGGTTTACCTTTGAATATGGCCGCTGCCCATCAAAAAGGACAGAGTATGCAAGAAAGAGAAGAAAGCAGGACAGAGAAGAGAGAAAGGCACCGTTACACAGCACAGAGAAAAGGAGGGAAAGAGCGATAAGGATGCAAACCTCCCCCATTTCCCATTATAACCACAACAAGTGGGTGGTTTTGGAATAAGCCACAAGCTCTGAGACTTCAAATAATGCCCGAATCCCTGCAGCCCATCTTTATTTTATGAAGCCACGTTAAGGCTCAGTCAGCGGAGGCATAAATAAGCACACTGACGTGATGAGTCTCACGAACCGAGTGGAGAGGAACAAAGAGGAACCATTAGGGAGAGTGTCACACCTCTGTCTCTGGCTTTGTCGCTCAGCAGCACCTCCACCTCTCTGTACTCCTTCAGCGCCTCCAGCAGGATGTTGCCTTCCTTGTGGAACAGGAAGAGGAGAGGCAAGGTGATGTCATCGGTGCTGCGGCCATCCCCCGCCATCTGAAAGAGTGGAGCTGTGTCGCTGCTGCTGCCCTCGTTATCGTCTGCAATGATATGGGTTTTTTTGTTTTTTAAAACAGCTGCTCGTTTTTCTATATGAAACATAAAAAGAACTTATTGTTCGTGAATCTGGTCAGAAAAGTGTTGCTTTGCTGTTTAATCACGATGCTGTGAGCAGAAATTACTGGGCTGGCTGTCTTTGAGATAATTAGGTTGTCGAGCGCTAATCTAGTCACTGAGCAGTCATCTGCTGCTCGCGCTCACCAACGACTATGCCTCCAATGGCGCCAGCCTTCTGGATGTGCCGGGCCTTCTCTGCAAACATGCACTGACCCCTCTGGAGCAGAGCGATGTGACCCTGGATGTACTCGGCGTTAACGATCTCACTGCAGCCGCTGTAGGGCTCGGCTACAGTGACAAAGCCCCGCACCTGCACAGACGAGGCGGAAAAGAGGCGAAGTTACAGAAAGAACAAAGACCGACACTAACAGCACGTATCTCAGAGCTCTGCGAGCAAGCACTCGTCTCTCCATCTGTGATCCTGAAGAGGAAACGTGAGCGCCTCGCTTACAAAAAACAAAAACAACAGAAGGACCCTTTAGTGACCACTTGTAACCCCGAAGCTTGGCGAGCCCACTCACCCCTGTGGAACTTTTGGACAGATCCGTGCCAAACTGTGCCGGGCCGGCGGTCAGCACCACCCTGCCAAAGAATGGATGAGAGACGATTTGAATGGCTCTCGGAGGCAGCTGCTCTTTCTGCTGCTGACTGGACAGCTCCATCATCTCCTGCATGAACCGCACGCCGTCCTCCGCTGCCACTGCGCTCACCGCCTGCGGGCGACAGAGCGGGAGAGAGCGTTTAAAGGATGAAAAGACCTGTGAAAGTCATCTGGCCCAAAATGTCGGATATCTTGTATGCGCACATGCTCTTCTGCATTTATTACTTATAAATTATAAAGAAATATTTTCAGATTTTAAAAGATATTTTTCCCCCATTGCTTCCAGAGACTGACTGTGTGGTCAGAGCGGTTCGTAAAGAGCTTCTTAAACCTGGTTATTCTGATTCTAATGCTCAGAGTGAAACAGCTGAGAAGCAGCAGTAAACCCACTTATCTCAGCTATGGATACTGTGTTTGTTCATCTGGGCTGTGTGGTGTTGACCTGTGTAGCATGCTGGACCAGCTGAACCCTGCCATCCTTTAGGTGGATGAGACTGACTCCCATCCTCCTCAGCAGCTCCAGATGTTCAGGGTTGTTTGCCATGAAGTCCTGAGCCCTGAGGGGAGGACGGCCCATACCAGGTTCCCTGACAGGAGGCATGGGAAGAAGCAGAGAAAATGAAAGACAGAAGAGGTGAGCGACTATAGAAAACAGATCATTACTGGCAGCCCGGTTTAACCTGTTTAGCGTGCATACCTGTAAGGGGCAGGGCGCGGGCAGCTCTTATCAACGGCACTACGGATCGGCTCTCTCAGGATGCGAGGGAAGGCAGGGTCAGGAAACAGGAGGTGCGTATTGGGACAAGTCCAGTCAAAGTTTGAGTCGTCCAGCTCCTCATCTGACTGAAACATCAGGAACCAGACGTTTAAATCAAAAGGTGTCCATGCTTTCATCACTTTCTAAAAGTTTCGTTACAGTGGAATCGTTTTCGTCACCGTTCGATTTGAGGGAGCAGGTGAGGAGTGAGGGGCCATGGAGAGAGACAGGGGCAGCAGGTGTGCCTCAGTCGTGAAGACGTAGTCCTCCACGTCAAACGGTATGTCGTCCAGTTCAGCAAACAGCAGGAACAGATACTTAAACATCTCAGCGAGGAAGAACGAGTCCATTCTGGGGAAAAAAGACCAAATAAATTCTTTAATTTCTGGGAACTGCAAAGAAGTTTCCTTACTGCACAGCGACATGGATGCACATGTTTGATTCAGCAATCGGAGACACCTTCACCAGATTTCTATCTTCTCCCAGTGTAGTTTATAAAATGCTTTTGCCACAATCCCCATCCAAAGATTAAATGATGGCACACCATCGAATGTGATAACATTTTGTTTTGCCCATGCATTATCTCCTGTATGCAAATCTAATGTGGTGTAAGCATATCTAAACACAGTGCCTGATTTCACAATCGTCATTCAAATAAGGAGTCTATCGTTCCCACCGATCCTCGTGGCTGCCTGTCCGTACATCCTTCATTGCTGCAAAGCCGCAGGGAACACGAGCAAAGCGATTGAGGTTGTCCATAATGGTGCGACCTGCCTCCAGGTAGTAAGGGTCTCCTGTGGCCTGGAAGAGCGAGAGGGCAGGAGTGTGATCACAACACAAGGAGAGCACATCAGGGATTTTTAATGAGACTGCATATCTAGAAACACATATCAGTGATCTGTATGTTGAAGGGTGCTTAATTATTACAACTTTTCTGACAAACTAGATACATTCTCATGCACCTTGAGATGTCTCAGAAACATAGTAGAAAAAGCAGGCTTAGCATAAACTACTGCATGATATTAATCCGGCACTGTGAAATGAGAATGCCTGCATTATGTCACACTACTTGATAAATTACCTTGTAAAGGAAATAGGTGCTCTCTGCAAATTCAGGCCTCAAGGGATGTTGGGCCCAGTGTACCCTGAAATCAGTAGTGAAGGCCTGAGGACAACCGGAGAAGGACAAAGGGGTCAGCGCACTCGTGCTAAGCAGCGTAAATAGGACAGACAGATGAAGGGAAAATGCAGCAGTGTAGCAATAAATGCAAGCTTGTTCGTTTCAAACTGTTTTAGTTGGCAGCACAAGTCACGTGAAGTTATCTGACCGAGTGGTTAAATTTCACTGAGAAGATGAAGCCAACAGTGACAGACTACCTCTGGCAGGAAGTTGTGTTTTTTGGTAACTTGGTACAACATCTCATGAGTCTCGATGGCAGGCCGGATATCTCCCTTCAGCACCTGGGACATAAGAAATGTTAGTCGTGTTACTGAAATGCTAAACGACCAGCAAATGGTTCGAGTTCACGTGATCTAATCTGACCTGCAGCCCTGGGAAGAAGGCCAGCAGAGAGTCCATCCAGGTGCGAGCAGGAAGCAGAGGTTTGTGGATGTGGACGTCCAGCAGCAGAGGAGGCTGGCTAATGTACTTCATGATAGATGCGTAGTGCTAAATGGGACACGCAAAGAAGATACAACCGTTAAGATAAACAGAACAGACTGCATTTTGTTTTATTACTTATTAACTGTAAACTGTGACCAGTTTTGGTGTGACTTGGCAGGTGTGTGCATGTTTCCAGTCCCGTCAGTGAGAAGAGAAAAGATAAATACAGAAATCTGTCATGTATAAAAAAGTTCAAACTATTCTTCTTGGGTAACAAAATGTTCTAGGAGCGTCACACGTACAGCGACCTTTGTGATCAAGGACTCGGCTCAAGCGAGCAATCTTAAATCTGTAACGCTGCTTCATAAGGGAGATGCCATTGTGACAAATGCTATTATTCACACAGTGAAGCATCAGATTACTCCACCAAAGTGTGTGTGTGTGTGTGCGCGCGCGCTTACAATATTGAACCGTTCCAGAAACAGGTCGTCTCCCAAGAGGACGTAGGCCTTTAGCAGGTATTCATAATACGAATCAATTCCCGCTCCGACTCCGCTGTCTGGAACACACAAAATCATCACTTTATAAGACGAGAGGAGTCAGAGGACACACAAGAGTTCTAGTTCACCCACAAGATCCTACCGTACTTCAAATCACTTTTCCTATTTCCTTCCTTTAATAACAAACACTGCCCCAGTCTTTCTCTCTCTTCCTCAGTCACAAGTCCTCCCTGTACCTGCTCTCTCACCTCTTCGGACCCACTCTCCAGAGTGGATGTTGATGGTGGTTCCCACCAGATTGCTGTTTCTCTGCCTCTTCTCCCAAAGAAAGTCCAGAGCTCTCCGGGCATGGGCCTGTGATAAGGGAAGGGTGCTTTATCGATTGACCAGGAAAAATCTATCTGCAGCAGCTCTGCACTCTTTGAAGGATTACAGAAACTGACTCTGTGCTTATTCAGCAGTTTACTGCTGCCAGGAACTGAAACAGTGTGGAGCACAGAGAAAGCCAAAGAAAAATACCTGTAATCAGAATAACGCTGATTTTAAAAAAAAAAACTAAACACAGAGCAAATATTTCCTGATGTGACTCGTTTTATTATATTTCCACGAGCGGCTTTTTAAAAAAGGAAAATGACACGTGCGGAGGATAAATAAAGGCATATTTAGCTGAATGACAACATGGCGTTGTGCTTACTGGAATAGTTAAAGGAAACAAGACTTGCCATTAAAATGACTTGACTTTATGCGAGGTCAAAAATCTGCACGGCAAACTGATGAAACAGAAACACCATCAGGTGCTTCCTGATTAACATCAGCGCAGAAATGAACAGAAATGATGACAAACAGCAATTTTCAAGTCTGCGTGCACTTGTGTAACAGCAAAAAGGGAACTGGGAAGATGTTTTTGTTCTCAAAAAGAGGTGACTGAGCTGAGTTTACTCAGTTACTATAAATATGTGCAGCCCCAGGCGGGGGGTAAAACACAGGTGGTTACGGTGTATCATCATTAAGATACGAGCACTGTAAAAAAAGTACATGTTAAACAAGACACGACATCTCACCTGTAAATATGAGACACTACGTGGCATTTTAATATTTACATATCATTACATAACAGGGTGGTTTCATAAAGGCAAGGATCTGCAAACTGATCTCAAATGAAACTTAAACTGCATGTTGGGTGTGGCTGCTTGAGACACAATAAAAGCTCTCAGACAGCCATCAAGTGCCTCAAGGTGCAGAAACGGTGAGGCGATACAACTAAAACAGAGACATGTGGTGTGTAAGTGACTGCAAATGTTAAAAAGACTAACAGCTCAATCTGAACTAGATCAGCAGAAGAAAACGGATAATGGAAAAAGATGAGCCGATTTTAAATTACTGCTGAAATGTGTTGCTCGTGATGCTTTGCTGAGTGCTAATGTCCCCGCTGCACCACGTGATCATACGACCGGCCGCGTGTTACCTCAAACACAGGGTCCCCAGTGAAACGGCTTAAAGCGGCAAACTCCAGGATGATGGTTCCTGCGCACGCTGTGCAGGTGTCCGTTTCTGTGCCCGTCCTCGTCTCGGGCCCCCTGACGCCATGTTTCAGGTTCACCTGTCAATCGGAAAGGAAAAGAAAAACATTAAAACTCTGCTTTGAGAGACGCGTTTGATCTTGCGAGAGGATTTGCATGAAAACAAGTCGGCCGAGAGAACGTCTGCATCGGGGAGCGGTGACAGCTGCGAGCGGAGCAGCGAAGCAGAAAATGGAAACATGAAGCCGTGAAGTGAAAGAATGCCCCGAGCAAACGCAGGTAACTGTTTGCTGTATGTGAATAAACTCAAACATTTATTTTGTAATACACATAAAACAAAACATCTTTACTAAAGATTCTGCAAGTCTTCTATTTTTTCCATCGCACAAACGTGGATCGCCTCTATGACTGCGTCACATATGACCTGCACTCTTCTTACTGAACAAGGAGCGAGCTGCTGCTATCCTCCAAGCCGCAGAACATCAATAACACCCCTTTTTTTTTTTAAACTACATTTGGAAACCTCCTGTGGACATTTAGTGCATTTAATAAAAGAAGTAACAATGCTAGAGTTGGCTTTTGGCTTTATTCTTGCAAGAAGGAATTCAGTCAGTACAAGGTACTCATGGCGTTGTCCTGAGGACTTCATCAAAGGATCCATACCCTGCTGCCATACCCCCCCCAATCTGTTGCCAGGCAGAAAAACAGCCAATCTACCCAGATCAACCACAGTTCAACAGGATATATGCAGCATGTAAGTTAAACAAAAATGTAACTGCCCAGAGGCAGGAAGCAGGACACTGCCTCAATTAGGGAGACCCTGCATACCTGCACTTCTACGACCTGCAGGGGTCAAGCCTACATCAGCTTACATACAGTCTGTAATTCCGCCCAAGTGTTTCTGTCTCACCCTGGGATAAGGCAGGCCGCTGCTGGTGTTGAATGCGGGCAGCAGTCGAAGCCCCAGGTCTTTGGCCATGTGTAGGAGCTCATCCTGGTACCACTGCATGTGCTGACCTCCTTCTTTCAACATCACGGCCATGGAGTGTCCTCCCAGCAGACCTCTGATCAGACGCACGCACACACAACATCCACATACAGCGAATTTAGTACAACGCAATCCTATCATTTTAAATGTGGGACAGTGCACGGGCTTGTATTTGTTGACCTTAACTATCTGAAGACAATTTAATCCAATCTCACCCGAGGACTCGAATGTTGGTCTCAAAGACGGACACGACGATGTCATTGTCCAGCCGCACGTCTGACAGGACTCGTCTCACTGCGTCTTCAAACTCTGTCGTCTTATTTAAAAGCTGCAAGCCAGAAACGGATGACTGTGAAACTGGGCTCAATTACACATAGTTTAAATATCAAATGAAATGCACTGGAAAGAAAAATAATCCCAGAAATACCTAACTGGGAATTTATATTTAGTATTAAGGACTCTAGACACAGTGCTCCGATCTAATTGTTAAGCAAAACAGCATATGGAATCATCTGTTCTACACAGCCTGTGATCCTTATTCATTTACTATTTTTCATTAAACAAATAAACATCAGATGCAAACAAAGCCTACTCACCACCAAAGTGTCCAGAGTATCGATGAGGGTCAGCGAAAACCTTTCAGGGGGAAATCGTAGCAGTTTATCAAGAGTGACACAAACAGACAAAACTTCCTGACGAGTTCCAAAGCAGTAAGGTAAGTAAATCGCCTCGGACTGCTGTGGTCATAACAAAGGCAGCCTGCTACTCACTTGCCAAGTGCATCATCTATGTCTCCACGACTGGGCTCGAGCCCACGGACTCGTCCTCTGCACGTTAGAGGCATCAGCTCATCAGCTGGGTACGCATGGTCCTGGGAAACACACAAACACACTTTAGACAAAGTGCTGATGCTGTTGACCGGACTGTGTGTTCGCAGATTTGAACAAATAAATAATGAACCTCACTCAGCTCTTCTGTTTACTCACCATATAGTTCTGATATGCATGATCAAACATCTCAACCACTTGGTTCCTTAAACAAAAGCAGAACGGACAGAAGTCAGCAGGTATAACATCTGCTCAGATGAGGAAAAAGCATGAGTGTTTTTTCTTCAACTTACTTCAATCTCTGCTTCTCCTCCCGGGACATGGCCTGTCCAGGGCTACATAATGCTCCAAACAGCATCAATAATAACAGTACTAGTGGCATTGCGGTGTGCTGGGAAGATTACAGCTAAATGCATACAAACCTAAAAGTACACTATCTAATCTTTGAGACCACCCTGACAAACTAACTTATGCCATCCCAATCATTCTTTTTTTTTAGTTTTCCTTGTGAGGTAATGTCTAATGAGCAATGCTCAAAAACAGCACGAAGAGTTAGTTTTGGCTACTTCGACTCTATCGGTGTAGACCCCAAGGAGTGACTAGGTAAAATGTGCGTCCACAGCTGAAACTACAGGTAAATATCTAAGCAGGAATGAGTTCAAGTAACCAGATATTTAAGCCTAGCTGACAGTATGTGCCAGCGACTGGTTGTAGTGGAAATGTGCGCCACCTCTTGGGAACGGGTCCCTGTACGTGTCACACCTGTTTACTTTCCCTGGGCTGATTCTACACAGGATGTGTGACACGTTGTCATGGAAAACCCTGACGTTACATTTAAAACCCCATTAAGACGAAACCCCGCCGTGCCAAACCAATCCAGCTGGAAACCAAACCGCTGTTTTCCAGATGTTTTCGCCTAACACACCAGTGGGAAATGTTGGGAAAGCTTCTCTTTTTTTACGTTATAACGGTTCCCGGTGATCTTTATAACTCAATGTGAGCCAAACCAGACTGTTCCGAGTTAACAGTTCATGCCTTATCTGTGTTTATAACTCATGTCCTCAAACAGCCTGGAACAAATTAAAGAGTTAAGGCAACACCTCCGGCTATCGCCCGGCCTGTTAGATGAAAAGCTTACTACAGGAGAGTTAATGATTTCCTCCTCTTGACAGCTCTCTATCGTCTGCTACTCAGAAGAAGCCGAGCACTTGTCGGTCTCTAATTAGCTGAGCGGCGCTAACTAGCCGGGCAGGTGACAACGGGCGACCCGGGAATACGAGATGGGTCGAAAAAACACCTCTCCATCGCTGAACAGCGGGCCTTTCCTGGGTATCTTCTCCGTGTTTTTTGCGATTAAGTTGATAATTTCGCTGTACGGCTGTGTTTCCCCAAGCTAGCTGCCGTCAAAAAACCGGATGCTGTTACGATGAAAACGTCAACAACATCCGCTTCCTGGAAGAGTAGGCGGTGTGGTCGTAGGTTTTATTTGTCCTGCAGCACTTTCGGTCAGGCTCAGAGATGCAGTTAAAGAGCTATCGGTTGGGATTTAATGTAACTCCGAGTCAGTAACCAGCCTGGCAGAAAACACATAGCATACTGATGATGTTTGTATGGGAGTTACACACATTACACCCCCGGTAACATGACGGTTACACAACGAGGCGGGAGAGCTACCTGACAGTCAAAAATGAGGAACACAAAATAAATTTGCACTTCTGTGTCGTTCATGAAAGCTCAGAAAAAGTACAATCACAGCGATTAAATTTGCAATCACGGCGTTTAATCTAAGGCAAAAAACACAACAATATTCTAATAATTATCAATACCGCAGACGAAACAAATTCAGCCAAATATCTGTCATTTTATGTGAATTCCTGCTTTTATTATGTTTTCTTTGTTTACTATTAGTAACTTTTGCTTGTATGGCACAGCGTTATTGCTCCCCGCCTGTAAAACTAGATATTTTACTTATGTGACTGTCCCGTAACTGTATGGCCACATACAAAATCTATTCTAACTTTTTACTACTTTTCTGTACGCGCTGGTAGCGCTACAATTAAGAAATATCCTGATGGAAATTGAATGCACCATGAATGCTGAGTAAATTCAGTCCTATCAATACATTAAAAAAAAACAGTCAAATCAAATCAAATCACTTTTATTGTCACATCACATGTGCAGGTACATTGGTACAGCACATGTGAGTGAAATTCTTGTGTGCGAGCTTCACAAGCAACAGAGTTGCTGTCCGATATGTGTGTGCGTGAAGGTGAGGAAGGTATTTAATTTGAAATATTTTAATATAAAAGCGGATAAAGTTCATATTTACTTGTTATCCAATCCCCCCCCAACTAACTACATTTCCCATGAATCTTTGCGATGTCCATTGACGTTTAGTTGTTTGATGTTCACGTGACGAGCATTTCAGCAAATCCCTGTCCAAAAAAACAAGTTATAACCAGAGATCCACTTCCCTTAAAACTAAAACCTATGCCAGCGCCTCCCAGAAGGAAAGACCGTGCAGGTAAGCTGGAGATCGTCTTTGGAACTGCTTTTGATGCTCCATAATTTCCTTTTCATAGTATATCAGTTTACAGCCATTCTTCTGTTTACACACCGTGCCCCAGCGCTCTGTGGTGTATTATAAAGTTTGTGAGTGTGCTGATGTCAAAGGCTGTGTCTCGCCTGTTTGTTTTGCGGTGTTTCTTTTGTTTCACTCCAGTGTGCCTTTCTATGCCAGAACATGTCTATCATGGCTCCTGCCGCCGACAAAAAGCTCACCGGACTTGTTGCAGCCACATTCACTCCGATCACCAGTCAAGGGTAAGGGGATCTGAAGCCTCTTTCCTCCTGTGTGTCTGTTCAGTAAAAGTGTGTGAGATGTATTGAAACTGGGGAGGCGCAGGGACGGGCATCTTACACACCTGTTGTCAGGTATTGTTATTTGCCACATGTGTAGGTCTATATTTTTCACATTCTCCCAAAACAGTGAAATCAACCTATCAGTGATTGGACCTTATATTGACTACTTGAAAGAGAAGCAAGGTGTAAATAACGTGTTTGGTAAGTTTACCTGTGGATTCTTTCTTTTTATATTTGTGTTTTTTTTTCTGTATCCCCACCTGAATCAACTCTAATATTGCATGATTCATCCGCTGATTTGTATACATACTGTTGTTTTACTGTGGTAGATATGTTGCTCCTTTGTTAATCACATTCCCTGGTGTAAAAATAATCTAAAGTATGTTTTTATATGTAGTCAGAGTTGGATAAAACCATAGCAAGTTAGCTGAATTGCACAACTCAATAAAACATTATTGACTTCTAATAAAAATCCCATGTAAACATTTAACTGATGATTCCTTCTGAGTATAATATCCAGCTCTTTAGAAACTTTCCATCAATTTTTACTCAAATTATTGCCTTTATGAAATATTGTATATCACACCTATCATATCCATGCAAGAATGCAACACACTGGTCTCCTGCAGCTGCTGGGGCGGCGTATTCAAAATTAGTCCCAGCTAATGCATACCTTTGGTGTGAAATTTCCACAGATAAACAGAGAAAACAAAGAGTTACCGCAAAAATCAACTCTGGATTATGAATGCAATGTTTTTGTTGAACTTGCAGTGACGTGTGGCTGGAGGCAAAATAGCCCAGAGAAAAGAGTGAAACATGCAAAGAAACCCCACTCAGTCTCAACCTTTGAATATCCCTTTGTGTAATCTGATTGGTGGGATTATTCTGCAGTTTTCCTGCTGTGTCCAGTCCACAAAACACTAAAAACCAGGTGCCGTGAGGCCGTTATTGCACCATTGTTCCTCGAGGAAACCAACCTCCACAGGGTGCCTTTTTAATGCTGCTGTGAGCTGTTAATGAAGACCATTGCTTCCCCGTGTAATAATATTCCTGGAAAAAGGGCACATTGGTCTTTACGCTTGTTATTTGCAGTTTAAGCATTCTTCTTCAGTTCAGACACTCATCCTTGAAATTTCTGCACAAGCTGAAGTAGATTCCCACGTCTCGAGTGCCGACTGTTATCTGCGGCTCTTTTGGTGGCACATACATGGAGAAAAGTTTAGACAATGTCAAGATCCTGCCCTTTCCTCTGCACAGCTCTCCCCGTGAGCCAGGCGTGACTCTGAAATGCTTACCGCTTCATTTTCCACTTCACCAAAAGCCCTTTGAATCACTATAGCTCAGCCTGAGCTTCTCCTGTGTTAACGTCTCATTTCCACACTACTTTCTGTGAGTGCTTAGTCAGCAGAGGATGTTTGTGCTGATCTTTGTACCTCATTGTGTTTTTATGCTCTTCCAGCTCTATTTAATTTCCCCATCATTGTCTGCACCACTGCTTTCTAGACTTGAAATAGTTTTGTGCTGTGAATTATCGCACAGTCAGCAGTCTGTGGCACAAGTTCCACGATGACTGGTTCGCCGTGGCGGTTTCCTTCATTTCTTACAGTTTTTCTATCCTTTACTGAAGCGGTGGCAAGTGGGCTGTGCTAGACTATTATAGGCTACGCCATCCTTTTATGTCTATTTATTGACATGCTTTTTGATCTTGTTTGGTTTTTAAGACTGAGAATCTTGAGATTTAAGTTTCAGTGATGTGGATCTTGGACAGACGTTTCTTTGCTTGCAGTGAATGGCACCACGGGTGAGAGCATGTCTCTCAGTGTGGAAGAGAGGAAGCTCCTGGCTGAGGAGTGGTGTCGAAAAGCAAAGGGCAAGTGAGTCATCGCAGGCAATTGGATTTTTACTCAAAAACCCCCCAAAATTACGCAAAGAAACAATCGAACAAGCACATGCACATTGTAGCTATTCCCTAGAGTCACCATGGGCTTTAAAGTGATAAGTATACAGTTAAAAAATAGATATTGAGGAAATGTTCTCCTCTCCACAGGATGGATCAGGTGATTGTTCATGTTGGCTGCCTGAGTCTTAAAGACACCCAAGAACTGGTGAGTTATGTCATGATTCCATTTTCTGTCGAGCTCCTGTGTGAAAATATGTTTAAATTTAGTAACACAGGGTTAAAGTGGAGTTTCCGCCACATTGACCTAGTCAGGCAGTATTGCAGGCTTAGCCTTGCCTTAACCTGAGGTATACACAACATGGCCATCAGATAAGTCAGATTTAATATTAGCGGTGTGTTCAGGCACCACATGTGCCTGCAGTAAAAATAAAACACTGTTTCTATATTACTTTATATTAAATGTGTTCAGTTTAAATGGTAAAGCTATTGAAATGTGAGGCAGTCACTGTGTTGCAGGGGGCCGAGTCCAGGAAATATCTGGTCCCAGTCAGCGAATAATCTGGCACATGACGTCCTGTGTGACAGTCACATGTCAGTTAAAGAACAGCATGTTGTTTGGTGCGGGTTAGAGGTCCGTTCATTGTGTCACAACCCTGCTTAAAAGAGGCTGACAAAGAAGTCAACAAATCAAACTTATGTGCGTGTGTGTCTGTCAGCACATGAGCGTGCATGCAAGGCCTGAGTGCACAGTAAGTCTGAGCGAGTGTGTCAAAGAGGAAAAAACAGCCAGTGAGGAGGAGAGGAGAGAGCAGACTGTGAGGCCTGGTTTAAAGTCTCCAGAGCACATGATGTCACACATCACGTGACCAGTCAGATGTTATCAGGCAATGGCGTTTATTGTGGGGATTATAAATCTATTCAGAATATCCAAATGTCATAGGTAATAATTTGCCTTGTTATTAATATCTAATGGAGTTTCTTTTCTTTTTTAGATAATTGATAATCCATTCATTTCCCATCTTTCATTGTCCTTCTTCCAGGCTCACCATGCAGCACAGATTGAGGCCGATGGTATAGCAGTCATTGCTCCGTCCTTCTTCAAGCCCAGCAGTGCAGGTGTGTGATGTTTTTAGACATGCATATTGCAGCATTAATAACACATTTCATACATGACAACATGCATCTCTTTTCTTGTCACCCCGCTTCAGATGTTTTGAGGACCTTTCTCCAGGAAGTGGCTTCAGCTGCTCCAACTCTGCCCTTCTATTATTATCATGTCCCATCAGTCACTGGTGTCAACGGTGAGGCAGTCTGAGATTTGGACATTTCTAACCATTTAAATTTTTATATGTCTTTTATAATGTGGGGGTTTTTTTGGGGGTTTTTTTTTTTCCTGTTTGTTTTATTTCTTCAGTGAACGTGAGAGAACTAATAGAAGGTATTGAGAAGGTCATCCCTTCCTTTAGAGGCGTCAAGTTCACTGGGAGTGACCTGATGGACTTGGGCCAGTGTATCAGTTACATTCCGCCTCACTGGTCAGTCCTCTATGGCATAGACGAGGTCAGTCTTTCCTCTTTTTGTAGCATGTTGTCACTTTAACCTTAGCCATGGAACTATCCTAAAAAATGTAATTCGTTTAAAAAAAAATAGCAACTTCTAGGAGCTTTGGTAATGGGAGTCCATGGAGCAGTTGGCAGGTGTGTATGTGTGTGTGTGACTTTTCATTTGCACGATGCGCTGTCTTTATTCCTTCTCTATGCTCAGTAGTTTTATTTCTCTGCACGCAGCACATATAATTACGTAGGATGTCACGTCAACAAGCTCATATCGGCGTTCGAGACCGGCGACCTCGTCCAAGCCAGGACGATACAGGTACTGCTGATCTCTCTACCGCTGCTGTGTGTCCTTGATCATTTGTACCACTTTGCTCACATCTGTACATCTTTAATCTGATTTCCACGAGCAGTTCAAGATTCAGGAGCTTGTGAGTTTTGCCATCAAACTTGGTAAGTGATAGCTTTGCACTGACATAGTAATCCTCTAATGGTGTCTTTTTTTTCCCTGCATTTTATAATGTGCTGTTGTTGCTGACAGGTTTTGATGTGGGAGTAAATAAACAGTTGATGAACGAGCTGTCGGGCTTGGATCTGGGACCCCCTCGTCTCCCGGTGATGACATGTCCAGCTGCTCGTGCTCTGGCCATCAAACAGAAATATGACAGTATCTTTCCTGAATAACTTGAACATGCTTGAACATCCCTCATTCCAATAATAGATTACACAGACTCTCTCCAAAGAGTTTCTCCATATTGTTAGGTCTTTACCCAACTGTGTTAAGTGTCCTCGTATTAGTTAACTGCGAACATGGCATTATACAGGACTGTGCAAAAGTCTTGAGCCACCCTTCATTCCTTTATATTTTCCTTCCAAGGAGCCAGACTTTCTTGTAATCTTTAAGTTCTCGAGGCTTTCAGAAAGCTGCTTATTCACTCACTTGTGATCCAGTCCTTGCACCTGAGCATTTCCAGAGGAATGTGAATGATTCAAGTGTGAAAAGGTTCCTAACTCAGGGAATGAACCAGCGATGTGTCAACAGAGAATAAATGTTAAGTTGGATCTTTAGGCACATAATTTGTTCAGCTGAATCTAGGGCTGCCACAGATGATTATTTTGATAGTCGACTAGTCACCGATTATTTTTGCGATTAGTCGACTAATCAGATCATGCATCCACTGGACGTACAACTACAGCTTATTGCACCAGCATGCATCTGCTCTTATGTAACTATCATTAGCTTACAGCTTTAAGTGTTTGAGGTATGTGCTAACTAAAAAATAAAGACAAGATGATAATTTATTGAATTTAAATGAAATTTGCAGATAGTTTCAGTGGAGTTTAATAAACTCCTTGCTCCTTGCTATCTAAAATATAACAGGACACCGGAGTATACTCTCGAGCATCTCACACTTCTGATAATCAGTTGTCTGCTTGAGGTTTATTCAGCTATCTTAAAACTATAATTTTAATCTCAGCCAAACCGATTTACTCAGGAACAAATAAAATACTGAAAATATGTTAAACGTTTATTTTGTGACCCAGAAAGAATAATAAGAGTAGTATTAAAACTAACTAGCTGCCACCAATGTTGGAAACTGAGCAAGGCCGCGATAGGCCGCGCTATGAATTCTGGGACACAGTTTTTTCTTCTTTGGGTTTAACAGCAGCTGGCATCCTTATACATGCAGTGCTGGCATTTTCTGTTTTGGTCGGTTATTACACTTAAATCCTACTACTTATTCCTGCGTCTTTTGGGATCCTACAAAGCTTCAAACGACGCGTTGACTATTAAATTAGTCATCGACGATTTTGATAGTCGACTAATCTGAGCAAAGTGGACAGAAGAAGTCTCACCTGCTGCAGATGAACAGTATCTGAAAGTCATGTCCTTAAAAAAAACATGAAATACTCCAGCAAAGACCTGACACAGAACCTGAGAGATGATCTGGATCTCCAGCTGATCTCTGCCTTATTAGTCTCAGTGGAAGGGCGACTGTCAGGAAGCCGTGCTTAATGAAGGGAAACAAGGGTATGGCGGAGGTATGAAACTGGACTGAAAATCAGTGTAAACAGGTCTGATCGAGTGAAGAATCCAAATTTGACAGTTTAGTTCATTATTTTGTCAATAAGTACAGAGGTACACCAGCGAGATGGTGCTTCGTCATGTCTGTGAAGGTTCTCAGTCATCCAGGTCATCGTAGTCTAAGAAGCTTGGAAAGAAAAGTGTCTGAACTTCTTTAAGTTTCCTTGAAGACGGTTCACCTCTCATCCGAGAAGCTTCTTCAGTTCTAAGAGCAATTGGTGGTGAGTCCCAGATTTTAAGCACTATAGGAGTGTCACCACAATCAATTGCTCTCAATCAAAGCTCAGAGGTAGAAACATCCAAGAAGCCTGGAGAACGATTCCTGAAGATCCTCACAGAGATGACAGAGAGCTGCTCAGAGTTCAGACTATGCTAAAGGATAAAGGTGCTAAACATACAAACTCAGTTTTTGCCTTATATGCTGTTTTTCCATGTATGTTTGAAACAATCGCTGTACCCGTTTCAAAATTTCATAGCAAAATATGAAGAAACAAGGGGTGGCTCCAAACTTTTGCCATGTACTGAGTAAAATAAAAATGTAATTCAAAATAAAATACTCCAGTCATACACTGTTTAACTACAACATTATAGACTGAATATTGAGTGGGCTAAACCTATGCCAGAAAAACACAGTGAGGCGTGAACAGGAGCCCTCTGAGCTGTTGGATCTTGGCCAGCAGTGGGCTGCAGAGACGAGCCTCGTTGGATTGGAACAGCTCTGACACATCCTCCACATTCTCGATCAGAAGCTCCAGGCACCTGGAAAGCTTTTTTTGTTTATGTATCTTTAGCCATTTTTTAGGAGTATATTTGTGTACTAGGACCTGCGGTTTACCAGCAGAACATCACATTGTAACACACTAACATAAAAAAAATCAGTTATTCCCCTCATGTAGGAGTGTTTTTCAGCTGCTCTGTAACCAGATGTTTCACATTACCAAACCTTTAATGTTCGAGGTGTAAGCAGGCGAAACAGGGCAGAAGTAAAAATCTTTTTTGTTTTTTGACAGCCACATGATGTGTTTGTAGCGAGCGTATGTATTTTTCTGGGCATTCTCCACTGACTTCAAAGGTTTGCTCTTTTAATGTAATATGGAAAAAATGATGCTGTAGAAAATGTAGCACCGTTTTTACATTTGTGAGAATGGAGACCGTCACAAATCAGCAGTGTTATCCTGGTCTTACTGTTTGAAACCATGACTGAAGCTGATTTGACTCATGTCAGTGCTCCTATTTAAGACGCATGGAATGACATTTTAATAACAACTGGAAATGATCTCTTTATAGTACAAAAGTTAAAAAGTGGGCATCATTGCTTCACTTCTCGACTTATTGTGAGGTTCAAAATGGACTTCAATTGAATACAAAATTGAAAATGACAGTTATGACGAGCTGTATCCGTGAGAGACAGGATAATGAAGACGGAAGTTAAGTAATATGACCTGTTGAATGAAAAGGTGTCGGACACTATAAAGATCCTAATGATGAAAGGGAGCATTGAACACATGAGAAGAATGAGGCCTTGATTATTTTTGATTGTTTACTTTCTGTCTTAAAAGGGAAATGTACTGTAACTATAACAGTCAGGCATTTATTACTAATAAAGGAGTTTATCTCTTTGCTGATTAGCACTGATCATGTTTCTTTTAGTCTTAGTAGAGACTAACTGTGGAAAACTGAGTACACGGTCACCACGTCCATAGGACCCGAGAGGGTATCGGCCTGGCGCTGCTGATCAAATGCACTGCAATATGATTATCAAGTGTGAGAACTTCTGTGAAGGCAGTTCAGATGGTTTAATGCCAGGAGCGGACGCTGCAGACCTTGCAATTCTCAGACCAACTGTCTAGTTTTTATTTTTAATCCAGTACACACACACAAAATAATTTTTTCTTCGCTTAGTTTAACTTTAAAAGTTTTGTTTCAAATGACTGAAATACATTGCCGGTGGATTCAGCTGCTGAATTAACCATCTCCCATCCAGGATATTTTGGAATATTTTGCATTTTTTTTCATCCTCAGCATGCTTATGCGTGTTCATTTGTGTACTTTCAAATCATTAAGAATATCAGGCACAAGTGCGCTGACTGGTTTTTGTGTTTCACAGTCAGCACATTCTTTAGTCCTTTGGGAGGAATGTGTGCGTGCTAAGAAAAACTAGATCAGACAAGGAGGACTTCATGAGGTCATTGTGACACAGTACGTATGTGTTTATCCAGTGTTTGTCTCTCTTAAGTCTGTGAAGGTTCTCAGTCATCCAGGTCATCGTAGTCAAAGGAGCTTGCAAAGAAAAGCGTCTGGACTTCTTTAAGTTAATTGAAGACGTTTCACGGTGAAACGTCTTCAAGTAACTTAAAGAAGTCCAGACGCTTTTCTTTGCAAGCTCCTTTGACTTGTCTCTCTTAAGCTGTGTTGTGAGAGATGTGAAGTGACGTAAAGCCCATTCAGCTAAAACACACCGTTAGAGACTAAATCAGTGACTACATTTGACTGGAAACATTTTAGACTTTGGCTCATTATAGATCTCAGCTATCTGGACTGCTTACAGTTTTGACAAAGTTTCCTCTCTTAACTTACACACCAACCCTCAGATTTGCCTTCTGCTCCTTTAAACTGCTGATGTAAACTAAAGTTTTAAACTGCATTCAAAGCCGATCTTTCAGGAAAATATTGCTTACGCCTTAAATATTAACTGTCAATTTGTATTTGGTCAAAATTGTAAATAGTATTGTATACAATAACCAAACCCAGCCACAAGGGGGCCACACGCCACCGAGACACTCCTAGCGTTAGTCCCAGGCCCATATAAAGGGGGGAGGATTGTGTTAGGAAGGGCATCCATAACATTGTGGCCAAATTGAACATGTGGATGATAAAGAATGAGATCGAATTACGTGAGCCTGAGCTATCCAAAGCAACAGACAGCAAGACCTGCTGTTTGGTTTGGAGACAGAGGGACAGCTCAAAGTCAGAGAGGCAAGGCTGAGAGGGAGATGATGACGATGCAGATGCAGCTGCAGGAGGACATGCAGAGTATTGATGTGACCGGGGAGGATGCTGGGATAGGGTGAGATGGAGGCAGGTGATTTGATCTGGCGACCCATACAGGGAGCAGCTGAGAGAAGACTGAATATAATACTGGATTAGTCACAGGAGAAACTGTGGTGCGGGATCAGTAACATGACTAATTTTTGTCATTTAACCACATCTGGCTAGAGTTTGAGTTTTATGCTGTTTAAAATGGTTTTGAGGCCTTTTGCCATCACTTTCTTTTAAGCATTGTCTTTTCATTGTGGTCTCTGGATTACTTGTCATGACAGGGAACTTATTAGTAAGTGTGTAGCGAATACTGGCTGGACTGGTAAACTTGTTTCCTGCTTCAAATGGAAAATTCAGTTCAGCTGATAATAACTGTTCACTCAAAGCATTTTAAACCATAATGTAAAATCACCTAAGATTTCTGAGAGAGTACCCCAGCCATCAGAGGACCCTCTATGAGCAAGCACTTGGCAGAGGGGGACAGAAAGAACCCCAGCGGACCCAGGGAGGGGCAGCCATCTGCTGCAGCTGGTTGGGAAGTGAGGGGAAAAGAGATGAGAGACAGAACTGAATGTAAAATAATGGAGAGAGGACAAACATGTTTAAACTGTAATACTAGACACTTGTGGTATTTTATCTGATTCATATATGACCTTATCAGAGATGTTTTACCTCCATAAAACAAGAGGAGAGATGAAAAACTGTTCTGTGGAAAAAACTGTGGTCACTCTGTGCTTCTCTGTTATTTCAGGGCTGTGACAGACTTCCTGTGTACATGCAGCATGACTCCCTCTCATCACAAGTGAGAGCACTAAAGTCATGAAACTGGTGAGTGATACATGTAAATAAACTCTCGCGGTCACTGCTGCTGGTTTTGAAATATTACTTAAATTCAGTCCTAAAAATACTTTGAACGGATGTACTGCAGACGAAAACAATCTATCTAATGAATACTGTGTAATGAGTGATGCTGCAATGTGGTCATTCTTATCTCTTTAAAGTTTATTTAAAATTATAATAATATCATTTGCAATTAACTCATAATGATAAAAAGTCGCTTTTGCTGTTTGCTATCTAAACCTGCACCTACAGGTCAGGTCCACCGAGTCAATGTTGTAAAATACAAGCGGAGCAAATGTGACATCATTCTGTCCAATAATCATTTGTATCGAGCCAAGGCACATGGAAACTGCTTGGATTAATACTCATTATAAGAGCATTAGTGCTTTATAATACAAATGTTCATTTTTTACAAGAACAGAACTGCCAAGCTGACATCCACCAACAGCTACGATATTTAAAACCAAACCAAACATTACAGCAGTTCTCACTACCATCTCGGAAACCTTCCCTTTCATTCTTGCTGCTCTCCTTCTGTCACAAATCACCCCCGACACTCATCTCCACCCTGCCTGCACTCTCTGCTTCGCCTGTCTTGTACAGTATTTAAACTCATCCACCTTCATTACCTCGGTTCCTTGCATACCCATTTTTCCACCATCCCTCTCTTTCGCGCACATGTATTCTGTCTTACTTCTCGGTTCTTCTTCCTCTCTCTATGGCAAACCTCCACCTCTCCCGGCTCTCCTCCAACTGCTCCTTACTCTCACTACAGATCACAGTGTCATCTGCAAACATCAGAGTCCACAGAGATTCCTCCTGACCTCATCTGTCAGCCTGTTCATCGCCACTGCATACAAGAAGAAGCTCAAAGCAGATCCCATATATAATCCTACCCCCACCTTAACCCCATCTGTCACTCCTACCATACACCTCACCACTGTTATTCATGAAATGTCATTCTTTATGAGGCAGAAATCTGTGTGGACTATGATGTTTCCAGACAACATTGAGATCTGCAGTGAGAGTAGGGGGCAGGTGGAGGTGAGACTGGAGAGGTGGAAGTATACCCTGGTGAGAAGAGGAATGAACACTGGTTGAAGTAAGACAGAATACGCGTGTGTAAATGTGAAGGAGATAGGTGAGGGTGCAGGGAGCAGACATAGTGATGGAAGATGAGTTAGAGATGGGTTGGGGATGTGCAGGGGAGGAGGAGTGAATGGTAAATGGTAAATGGCCTGTATTTATATAGCGCTTTACTAGTCCCTAAGGACCCCAAAGCGCTTTACATATCCAGTCATCCACCCATTCACACACACATTCACACACTGGTGATGGCGAGCTACATGCCAGGTAGGAGGAAACAAGGAAGACCTCCGAGGAGGTTCATCGATGTAGTGACGGAGGAGATGAAAGCAGACCACACGCTGTGGCGGAAGCAGCCAAAAGAAGAAAAACAAGATAAAGCAGCAAATTTTAATTTGAACTTAACAAAATCTAATGTAACGCATATAAGATTGTCGTAATTATATTCTAACAAATACCTGAAATTAATAAGTTTCGTATCAGGGACGGCGACGCGGAACCTTTGTGTCTGTCCGCCTGGTTCCGCGGCGGGATTTAGCTGTGACACAAAGCTATAGCGTTTCCGGCCAGCTCAGCGTCAGTGCTGCGGTGTTGTCAGTTTTCAGCCTGTCAAACGGAGCTTCGAGGAGCCTGCAGTGTGTGCTGAGCAGCGGAGCTTTTCGCAGAGATGGTGCTGCTGACGATGATCGCTCGGCTGGCTGACGGCCTGCCGCTGGCCGCCTCCATGCAGGAGGACGAGCAGGTGAGGATTATTAGTGAATGCTTGTATCCTGCACTAATGTTATAGTGACACGCTAGCCAACGTTAACCCGCTGCCAGCTGTCACGTCCGCCTTTAGAGCGCTTGTTTTCATCCAGATGTGGGTCGTTTGAGGGGGCACCGGCACCACCCCCACCATGACTTTCTGGTTTGGCGTGTGAAAGTTAATTGAGCCGTTTGATTTGCTGATAGGTGTCCTGCTGTAGGCCTGTCCTGCTGTAGGCCTGTCCACCTGTCCACCTCGTTATTTACCTGCCTGAAGCGACTGAGTCATCAGACCGCTTCTGCCACAGCTTTTTATTTCACGTCATTACAGCATCGCATAAGTTCAGGACTGAGATATGAAACTTTGACCTCTCAGCACCATATCACCCCATTAGTGCACTTCGATCTCGCATTGGGGGGTTACGTTTGGTTTCTAGAGTATTTAAAAGTAGAATGGGAGGCAGGCCTTTCAGCTTTCAGGCCCCTCTCCTGGATTCAAGATAAAGCATATAGTTAGGGCTGGAACAGGTGACCCTGAATCCTCACTTAGTTACAATAGGTGTAGGCTGCTGGGGGATTCCCATGATGCACTTGGTGCTTCTTAGTTCACTCACTATGTTTTTATACACCCCTCTGCATTTAATCTTTAGTTATTATTATTAATCTCTGGCTCTCTTCCACAGCGTGTTTCTGTCCTGTCTCCCTCCCTGAGCTCGGTTCAGTGGGAGATTTCTTCCTGTTAAAAGGGAGTTTTTCCTTCCCACTGTCGCCGAGCGCTTGGTCATAGTGGGTCATCTGATTACTGGGGTTTCTCTCTATTATTGTAGGGTCTTACAATATAAGACCGTCACCAGGCTGGTACTGATGTATGGCTGAAAGATCGAGCATCCATCCATTCATCTATTTGCTAATATGCCCATCTAGCTCAGGGTGGTGGGGAGGCTGGAAACTGACGTGGTTATTTGTCAGTTAGTAAGTGACTGACTCACTTTATACCTATCATTCATTATTACACTGGTTAACACTAAGTGACTCCAGTGAAGTAGAATCCACTCCCCACATTTTATTATTACCTGTAGATGAAATATGCCTGATGACGTTGGTGGACGACTTGAAATGTTCAAATGGATGCCATTTGTAACATGAGTTGTTGCTTTTAAAACCTTTATGCTTGTGCTCGCCTTGACTCTAACATCTTTTCCTCCTTCTCTTGTTTGCTTTCATGAAGGGAAGTGAAAAGGTTTGTTGCGTCTCCGCTCTGTGCCTCAGCATCACATGTGTTTCTCAAACAACCACATTATCTATCTGTAAACTAGTGTCATCGTTTAACGTCCCGCCGCTGTCTGAGTATGTCTGTAAAACCCTCAGATACATAACGTGCTCAAATCTACGTTGCCTTCATTTCTTTTGGTGGTAAAATAATCACATTTGCTTCTAATTCTGCTGCATACGAGTCAGATTTTGATTAATTTCTGTGTTCTCTGTGCTCGATATCAGTACTTGTTTTTTTTAGTTTTTTTAAACCACTTATGCTTTTCATCTTTTAGCTGGGCCGGGACCTTCAGCAGTATCAGAGTCAAGCTAAGCAGCTCTTCAGGAAACTCAATGAGCAGAGCCCCACACGCTGCACTTTAGAGGCCGGTTCGATGGCGTTTCAGTGAGTGAGAATCCAAACTGTCTCAAAATAATCGTCTCTTCGTGGTTTGCGAGGAATTAAGCACACACGGATAGATGTTTTCAGTGCATTTCCTCATGCTCCACTCAAAGTACATTTTTATGTTGCTTTTTTTCAGCTATTGTATAGAGAAGGGAGTGTGCTACCTGGTGCTTTGTGAAGCCAGCTTTCCCAAGAAGCTAGCCTTTGCTTACCTAGAAG
Organism: Aulonocara stuartgranti; assembly: GCF_965226115.1. Classification (NCBI taxonomy): domain Eukaryota; kingdom Metazoa; phylum Chordata; class Actinopteri; order Cichliformes; family Cichlidae; genus Aulonocara; species Aulonocara stuartgranti. The sequence goes on from NC_138958.1 coordinate 11,582,673, forward strand.
ACCTCCAGGCAGAGTTTCATGAGCAGCACGGAAAGAAGGTCCCCACAGTATCCCGGCCTTACTCCTTCATTGAGTTTGGTAAGAAAAGACATGTAGTAGTAGTATAAACCGGGTTACATGTTAAACCTGTGCAGGAAACACTCGATCTGTGCTCTTATGACTGCTCGTCATAAAGCCACAAACAACAAATAAGAAAAATCCGATAAAAACATGTCCAGCTATCTTTGTGAGAGCCATCAAAGTGATCGGATTATGTGGAACTTAAAGTCTCACCTTCGTCTGTACCCCTTCAGAGGCAGGTTTGAGGATTGAGACTTGGTTTTAGGGCTAAACTTAGAACGAGGTTTAGGTTAGGGGGTTTTGGCACTTAGCTGTGATGGTTACATGTAAGTATGCAACGCTGCATACTGAGCAGAGCAGGCAGCAGAAACCTGAAAACCAATCATCCAAGCAGTTTCAGACTAACAGAGAGTTCTCTGATTATTTCTAAGATGCTGACACATGCTTATGTGCTTCTGCTGCTGGTGACTATTAATATTTTATATGTTCAGTGAAGTTGTGGTGCTAGGGGCTGATTTTTTTATTTCCTCCCTGCAGATGAACTCAGGGTGTAAATCATTGTGAAACCACACAGAAACCTCCAGGCTGAATACACTGAGGTGCCAGAAACTGCGACTCCTCTTAAGAGCCGCTTGATGTGTTTGTGGCTCTAAAAACAAGTCGGTCGCCACAAAGTATCCAAAATATGAGCAGCAAAAAAAGTGTTTACAAAACTCTGGGTTTTTAATAAGGAGTCTGTGTGTGAAACATTTCTGAATCACTTAAATTTAAATGAAAAATACTGATAACAGGAATTTATCAGAGGACTAAAAGGGAAGAAAAGGATCGGCTCTTGTGCGACTAGATCTGTTTAATAGGTCAGCATCAGCAGTCTCTCTGCTCTCATTCAAAGCTGGGAAATGTGTTTTCTATGAAATTCAATAAAAATCCACTTTAGTCCTCCGGGGAAAGTGGATCCTGGCAGTCAGCGTGTTTGTCACAGGCAGGGCTGTGAAGTAACTGAACACACAGAGCTTGAAATAACTGTGGGCTGTCTCTCTCTTCAGACACCTACATTCAAAAAACCAAGAAGTCGTACATCGACAGCCGAGCGAGGAGGAATCTGGGCAGCATCAACACAGAACTGCAGGACGTACAGAGGATCATGGTGGCGAACATCGAGGAGGTGCTGCAGAGAGGAGAGGCGCTTTCCGGTGAGTGTCTGTCATCTGTGTTCGGGTCAAACGGAGCCGTGATGGGAGTTTTCTCTGCGCGCTTGTGCTTATCCTGCTCCTTCCCAACCCCCCTTTACTTTTTTTCTCCCTCTGCTTTCTCCTCTTCACAGCACTCGACTCCAAGGCCAGCAACTTGTCCAGCCTGTCGAAAAAGTACAGAAGCGACGCCAAGTATCTGAATACCCGCTCCACCTATGCCAAGCTGGCAGCTGGAGGTGTCTTTTTCATCATGCTCATTGTCTACGTACGCTTCTGGTGGCTCTAAGAGAGGAAAGGGAAGAAGAAGAAGGAGGAGGAGGTGCCGAAGTGGGAAAATGGGCTGCTTAGAGTCTGCAGACACTAAGAAAAGCTGTCAACTTCGACTAAAAACACAGGATTCCTGCTCTTAATAAGACTTTACAAACATGCCACCGCCCATTTTGTCCTCGCCTGTCCATGGATGTGTGCTCTGAATATAAATGATGTCATAGTACATAGTTTTATTAATAACAATTACACAACAATGCTCTCGTAGTAGCCGGGGATTTCAGATGATGTGTGTGTGTGTGTGTGTGTGTGTGTGTGTGTGTGTGTGTGTGTGTGTGTGTGTGTGTGCGTGCAAAAAAAAATGAAAAGTTTTGTGAGTTTTCAAAGCTGTGTTGTGCTGTAACAGGAGCAGCTGATTGTCCACCTAATTTCATTTTTTCCTGCGCTTCCTTTAATAAAATAATCATGGCAGTGATGCACAGCATATCCATTAGTCTAAGAGATTTCAAAGACATAGCATTAATATTTTTAGGATGTTAAATCACCCCGGCAACGTAATAGGAAAAGATATCCAAGTCAGCTGTTTTTTTTGTTTGTTTTTTTTAAATACTGTGTGGAAGCCTGCAGACGCTGTTTGACCTGATTTAATTAGCCAAGACGTGTGGGATGATGGTGAGCCAATCAGTGACTGTACAATAATTATTGAGTAAAATACAAACTGTGCTCGGTGGATCACTGAAGGTTAATATTTAAAAGCTTATTATTAATGTTTGCATGGTTAAATAAGGAGTAGGTCCAATGATGAGGAAGTCTTCATGTCATGTAAAAGTGGCCTTTATTATATTCAGCTTTAGCCCTTAGAACTGCCTTTTTTTTTAAGAGTGGCTTTAAAATTGTAATATTTCCAATAAATGAAAGCTCCATGTGTGCGCGTCTTGATTCTGAATATTATATGGTATATATTAATCTCTATCTCAAATACTGAGTAACTTCAGGTGATGAGGAATATTACATTTAATCCCAATAATTGTTGTACAGTCTGGTAACCCTCAGCCGCGTGACGCCACCATGACTGCAAGCAGGCGTTCAGAGACATTTGAAGTTCAGCAGGCTCCTTTTGTTTTGTAAAATTTGTAGACTTCATTTAAAGCTGAGAGTCGCCGCTGTTCGCTCTCAGCTGGAAAGGAACCCGCCTCTTTTCCTGTTCTGTCTTCTCTCTATGAATAAAGTCTTTTACACTCAGGCGCTCGGTCTGTCAGAACACTGAGCTGAGCTCGTCGTCATCATGGTAAAGCAGCATGCATGGAGTCAACAGTGGCGTGAGATTTGATCATGTGGTTTGTGTACTCATGACTGCCACTTTATAAGGCACACCTGTCTGATCAGCCAATCACATGGCAGCAACTCTGAATTTAGGCATGTAGATGTGTTCAAGGTGACCTGCTGAAGTTCAAAATGAGCATCAGAATGGGAAAGAAAGGCGATCAAGTGACTTTGAAGGTTAGATACTGGACATTGCTGTATATGAAGCATGTGACAAACGTTCTCTTTCTTTATCAATTGGAGAACCTTAAATTTCCACACCTACAAAAGTTTTTAGCTGTTTGCAACCACCAGCAAAGACTGGCGATACCACCCATGGCCAGCAGGTGGAGCGCTGTGCTCGCTGATGCAGTTCCGAGTTCAGTCCTGAAATGAACTTCAGCGACTGGTGTCCCCCTGTTAGTCGAGCTCTAAATCATGGGTTACTGTCAAAACTGAGGGGAAAATACAGGTTACGCCTTTGGGGTGGAAAAAAAGAAAGAAAAAGAAAAAAACTCGACAGCTATGCTTGCACGGACCTGAAAATGCAACAACGTATAGCAGCGTAAGCAGAGCATTAGTCAGAATCTTGAGCTTGAGGTAAAACAGGAAATGTCAGAAAGAGAAAAAAGAGAAGCAGCAGAGTAGCGTGCCAAACACAAACCACAGGGCACAGACTAACCTTTTCACCTCTCAAGGGAAGTGGGTATTTGTGAGTTTGGCCTCAGTTGCCATTAACTTATCTTTGTTAGCAATCATGTTCCACTAAAACTGCTTGAAGATGCTTGTTTTGTATCTCTTCCCTTTTTCTTTATTAACGATCACAGCCCTTTTGTCTCAGTGCTTCTCTACGCTGCTCTGACTGTTGGTTTTGCAGCCCTGTCAGTTTTCATCGTGTCCTGTTTATTCGTGATTGTCACCATATCTTCTCTGCCAGAAATCCCAAGCTACATTCAGTGTTTAATGCATAATCGAACATTAAAGTTTATCTAAAAGTTGAGATGTGCCAAACTTGCAAAAAAAAAAAAAAAAAAACAAGCACGAAAACACACCAGAAGCCAGAGCAGCGATGCAGCCGTGGTTTTTGCACTGCATCTGGATTCCCATCACACACTTACACTAACTGAAATGTCTTGCTGGCCACCGATACTCTGTCACCACGTTAACATAAATGCGTTCTCGCTTCCTCTGCGTTCACTCTTTTTCTTCAGAATTAAGACTTTTTTTAAAAAAATTAATAAATTATTATTTAAATGCACCTAAAGGCGAGCATCAGACAGGTGAACTACGAAACACGGTGTGTGTGTTATTCTGCAGGTGCGTCCCTTTCACAGTTTTTAGAGAGAGAATAGCTTCTCTTCTTTCACTCCATTGCTCTATCTTTCTCTCCTTCCTCTCCAGGTTACCATAGCAGCAGTGAGTGTGTGACAGTCATGTGAAAACGAAGCTGATTGGATTAAAATACTTTGTGTGATCAGAGGTCAGGAAAATGGCACATGTACAGAACACACATAGTCTGACTTTACCACACACACGCACACACACACACACACAACTGAGACATGCTGAAAGATCAGTTCTTTCAACTGATCTGACTTTTTTTTTATCAGTTCTGTGCTCTCTTGTCGACTCATATTGCCCTATCTTGATTAAATTTCCTGTCAAAGACACAAATAGAACTAAGACACCGTCCACCCACTCTCGATTTCTCCCGAGACTTTAGTGATCTTATAGAAACAGGGCATTAAAGAAATGTGACCTTTAACTTTAGTTAGTTTGTTCAAGGGTTGTGCAGAATGAAAGAGATTGTAGCGTATGAAAAATGAGACAGCCAAAGTTTCAGTCATGTTTCTAACAGAGTAACCTAATCATTTTACCTGATGCAAACACCTGATCGCTATCTCTGCCAAGGAAATATTTTGTGTTTAGTTTGGCTGGTTATTAGCAGAGTAACACAAAACTATAACTAGCAGTGATGCTGAGCCCAGCTTTGAGTGAATAACTTCTCAATTGATTTGGATCTTTTTTTTGTTTTGTTTTGTTTTGTTTTGTTTTGTTTTGTTTTTGTTTTTTGGTTCCTTTACAAATTGCAAAATAGGGGGAAAAACTCTGACATTTTTATGTCATGTCATCAGAAATACATATCCTATGAAAATAGGGGGAAAAAACAGGATACGTTTTCTTGATGTTATTGAAGAAACATCAAAAACTAATCTGGATCCAGACATCATTCTGCTTTCAGTGACCCAGTTCTTGCACAGGTATATAGTCATTTCATGATCATTGTTTCCTTCCTGTTTTCCATCTACTTGGTTGGTTGTTTTGACCAAAGGTTTAACACAAAATGCATTCATTTTATCTTAAAACTGGTTCTGCACCATGTAGCATTATTTACATGTTACTTTAAATTACATTCCACTGCCTACATTTACTTCCAGTATAATTATTTCTTGTAAAAACCTGACTTGTTACTCCCTTATTCTAGCCTGCCTACTTTTAAGTACCGTATTTACATTGTAATTACACATGGTAGCGCAGTGCTTAGCACTCCTGCCTCACAGCGAGGGAGTCCCGAGCTTGAAGAAGTTTGTGCAGCTTCCTTCCACAATCCAAACACATTCAGTGATCCCACTTCAGATGTTATCCGTCCATACAACGGGCATTTGTTGGCAGAAATCAGCCCCATAGATATGGGCCAGTAGGGGCCTTCTCCACCTACTAATTTGTTCAGAAGGTTGTTATCTTCCATATAGATGGAGGATCACTAACAGGAGGATGGGAAGATTCCAGAATCAATCAGTGGGGTTAGATCAACTGGTGATTCTAAATTCCCCATAGTGAGTGTGAACGGTCGTCTGTGTCTCTGTTTTAGCCCAACGCCAGGCTGATGACCTGTCACGGTGTGTCCCACCTCTCAGCACTTAGTCACAGGCTATATTATGAAATGTTACTGTGACGCTACAGCCTTCATTATTTATTATAAATACATGCACAGAATTTCTCTGAGATCTGTTGAACATTTGTTCAGATATAGTCAGTACATTCAGAGTACACAGAAAGGCTCGTCCTTCACAATTAAAAAGAACTGGGAAATCTGATTTCTCCAGTCAATCAAATAGTAATAGTTTGTAATGAAGTGAAAGCAGAATTCACTCTCATAACGTGCCTGCTAGTCACCTCTAAAGGCCATAATATAAAACATATTCCATCAAACTTCCCACCTCATCCCAGTCTCTTCCCCATCATCCTCTTGCCTCACACTCCCGTCTTAACCAATCAGACCAGAGGGAAGCTGCAGAGAGAGCAGCTGTACAGCAGAGGAGCGGGTCATAAAACGCAGAGGGCCGAAAGAGGAAGTAAAGGGGCCTGATGAGTTATTGCCCTACAAACGTACACACCGGGTCCTGGGAACCGGGAACTTCTCACAGGGGGTCAGCGTGGACCTGCTGGGCCCACTCTCCACTCCGTGTATGCTTTACCACCTTATTGTAGACCAATGACGAGCTCTCACATCTTCCCAACGATAATACTCCACGTCCATTTAGAAAAAGAGCAAACCTGTAAATGAGTCGTAAATTCTCTTTTGAGAGCATAAAATATTTATCCTGAGTGTTAAAACTGCCTTTTAGGTTTATAAAAATGCGGCTTAAACAAAGACGGGAGTGGGGGGTTAAAAAAGAGGAAGCTCAGCCATGTTAAATTTAATGTCAATTAATTATTGTAGCGATTAAAAATGATTTATGATGATGTGCTGTGAGGTACACAGGTATCTCAGTCCCTTCTTGACTCTCATTCATCTCTCGGATATTATTGTCGCATGCATGCAGTCCTGAGCTGTGACTGTGAGAAAGCCTGCTTTTTAGTGGCTTGTGACTTTATGATGCACAGAACACTGGAAGATATTCCACACACACTCAGTTTTGCACTCACTATAACTTTCAGCATGCCACTTCAACTCAAAAATAATATGGTCTGTGCATATTTTGTACACTCAGAGTGGAGAAAATGCCCTACAAACAAAACCCATGTTTCTTGTGAACATATGCTGTCGCAGAGTATGAGTTGGTTACTTCAGCCCGTTAGTTGGATGTTAGATTAGTTTGACTCACACGCACCCCTGGGCCTGGATGACCGGGACATGACGGATGAGGTTTGAGATTTAGGTGCCTGTGTGTCTATGTGTTCCTTCTGACATTACTGTGTGTGTCTGCGTGTCCCTGTGTGCTACGTGTTAATGCATTAGGCGACCTTGGGTGGGAGTTGCTCGGACTCAGTTTGCCCTCCCTGAGACCTCTCTCAGATCAACATATCATCAGCAGCATAACGGGTGCAGTTGTTACAGAGTCTTGGTTGCAGAGGTCCAAACTTTAACTTTTATTTTTGGTTTGTTTCTGACGTTTAAAATACTTTTACATTTATAAAGATTTCACAGTTATGTTACATAAAAGTGATATGGTGATATCATTATTTTAGTTCAATCCCAGTGCTTCAGCGTGAGCTTAATGCAGTGTCACACAGCATTTTTATATTTTTTCCACAGCAGATTACATTCGTTTCAGTTGTACTTCCATCCGTCGCCTTTCTGAAGTGCAAACTGTAGGAGGCGTCAAAATTAACACCAACCTACACAAATACTAACGTTTCAAATATTATTCCAATCTGTGCTTCTTTGTGGCTAAGATGTTAGATCCTTGCAGTTGCTCCGTGATTGCCTGCTTTTGTTTAACTCTTACTGTCTGCAGCTGACAGTAAAACTATATTCATCCCAGAAGCCCCGTTTTAGAAGACTGAGGGCTGTTTGCTTTCCACAAGTGAGAATTCATGTGCATGTGCGGTGTGTCCGGGGATGTATTTAAAATCCTATCAAAGTGCTCTAAATATGTGTCCTACTAGTATTTCTCAAATGCATTGCAAACCCTCGTCTTTGTGAACTTGTTTCGCTGCATTAAAGAAACAGAAAAACTGTCCTTCGTGAGTTGAGTTAAATCAACTCAATAATGCTTACATATAGAGCTAATATGCCAGTTTGTCTCCGCTCTTTGTGACTTGGGGAGTTGGGAAGAATGGTGCTATATACGTGTACTTCTGGGCAGGCAATATAAACCTTGCAGGGCCCAGATGACACTGCTGGGGCTGTTATTTTCCCACAGTGCAATATAAATAGCCTGCTAGTGTGGGGTGACGGTGGGCACGCTAGGACGCTCACGGGAGGATCCCATCCACACGCAACAGCACATTCCCGTCCACCTGATCCTGCCAGAGCCCCAGGTCAACTTACAAGATGTGTTCTCATACGCGTGCATGCATCCTTCCTCCTCACACCTTTCCTTCATCACCTGTTTCCTCACCCTCTTCCTCTCGTCGGAAACTGAAGTTTCTGCCCACATCACGCTCGGCCACATCGTGACTTCGCACTCTCTGACTCTCCACCTTTGACCGCCGTGGAACGCTGTGACGCACACATTTGATCATACACACTATCTTAGTTTCTCACACAGAGCTGATCACAGAATAGCAGGTCAGCCACTGCCAAACGCTGCACTAGTATAACTTGTTCTTCGAAACCAAAGCTGAAGACTGCTAACAGCTAAGCTGCGTGTGCTCACTAACTGATTCATCAGCTCAATGAGAAAAAATATGAAGCCTCAGCTTTATCTTGATGAGTGGTTTAGTCAGAATAAATCGGTTTTGAGTGATTACGAGTGTTTGTGAAATTACACTTAGTATGTTGAGCTTGTCAAGATGTCCCCATCTTAAAATTTTACAACAAAATGAAGCCAGTAAAAAAACAAAAACAACTTCCACTGGTATGTTTACTTTCTCTAGGCAATCCCATGTCTCACCAAGTAAATGATTACACTGATTCCATGCTGATCTGAGACCCTTTTCGACTTACGTGGGCATTATCTGCCTCTTTGTTGACATTTCGATCATATAACCTCAAGTTCACACAGTAAAATTATTTACAATGTTTAAATATTTTGAAACCCTTCTAACAGATTTATATCTCTCTGTAAATAAGATACCATGTGGAGTCTTATCTTGTTGACCCGACGAGTGGCCAATCTCCATCAAGGAGATCTGAAATCTGAAGGATCGCTCTCATGGCTGACGATTTCATTGTAACCTTTAAGACAATATATCCACAGGTCTTTTATCGTCTGGAGGCACGCATGTCACACACGTAAAGCTGTCTGCAGGCTGTCTCTTTTATGGCAGTCAAAGTGGGTCAGTCAGGTGATAATCAACCTTAAATATACCCCCTCAGCTTCTTGTCCACTAGATCTGCTTATACTGTGAAGATGACATTAGATAAATGATGCTTCCTGTGCAAATGTGCATGTGTCTTAACAAAGGCACAGAGGTCACGAGAGCTTCATACCTACGTTCAGGCTCATCTCATCAAAGCCTGCACAAAATGCCAGCTTGTCAACACTCTCAGCGGAGCTTACAGACTGCACTGAGGTTTAAGAGTGCTGTTCTCAATAATGTAATTACACAGTAAGTATGAAGCATATAGAAGCATCCAGAACTGACATGCAGGAACCACTTCAGCTATGCACAACTGTTGATGCAAGCAAATCAGCTGCCACAGCCGAGTAATGAAAAGCGTATCGATGCCTGCCTCTACTAATTATAGAAAGGCATCATATACACACTTCATACTATCTGCCACCATCAAACATAAAGGCAGTGTAACACTCTTCTTGAATAACAGGCACCGATTTGGTTTCACATGGCTGTCACGCTCGGGAAAGATGGCATGTTTATGGTTAAGGGGAGTGGACAAGATCACGCACAGGCTGTCCCTGGAATAATCAGTCATGACTATCTGTCCCCTGTTTGCAGCACAGCTTTACAAGCCGACAGCTGGAGTCACCCTTGACGGATGAGTTTCAAATCGGCGTGAAGAGCCCAAACACTGATGAAAGTGTCTCTCACCAATGTGGCAGGGCCTCGTGGCTCTGAGCCAGGCCAAGGGTAGTTAAAATTCAAAAGACTAATACTCACAAAGTTGGTCCGAAATGTGCTGCATGAAAGCTGAAGCGCTGGCGAAGTAACTACAGTCTTTTGTTGCCTGGTAAACTCTTGATAAACAAGCGACCTGAGGCTGGAGCTGCTGATTAGTTTCAGAAAATGTGGTTTAAAACATCAGGGTGGCTAAGCTTTCTTTCGCTTTTTACTGCTTTCTCTGAAATCATGCCAAACTTGTGTGTTAACGCATTCTTTTCTCAGAGTAATGGCAAGGAGGAACCAATCAGTGTTTTCTGCTTATGAGGCACAGCCACACCCTTTCTCACTCCATCCTTCCTAAATTACAGAAGCCCACATCTGGGGTGACGTCATTAGGACAACAGAGCTGCAGACAAAGTGAACCTTTCATGTGATTTATATCACTGCTAGCTTTAATGTGACATATGATATTTATAAGAAATTCTGGATTTCACTAATGGCCTTTAGTGACATAATGAAAGAAATGTGAATGCAGAAGAACCAGCAAACGTGAGACGGGGTTTGTCAATAAAAACAGCTTCTGACCAAACGGCGTGTTGTCGTGCCAACACCTGACAGCCAACCACGCATGGAGAGCAAGAGCTTGACATTGGCCGCAGCAACAAAGGCATTGTCAGTACGGACCCCTGAGGAGATCAATTTGCTCTCCTCTGGTTCCAGGCCTTTCAGCAGAGTTGAATAGAGGACAAAGGGCCGCTGGTGGCAGCAGGAGGCTTGGCAATATTTCTCTAATGGGGTGTAAAGACAAACAAATCATTGGGATGAGACACTGCTTTGTTATTGTGATGAGCCTGTGATTTACACCTGGATCATTCCTCCTGATAGGGGATAATGAGTCTGGGATTTCTGTGATCACTAACAGGTTATAAAGCAAGTGTGATGGGCCTGTCTGAGCACGGAGGAGTGATGAAGCTTCCAAGAAAAACAAAGCAACAGTTTGAAATCCCCAAAGCATTTATTGGCTTTCAAATGTTTTCCTTGTGGTAGGTAAACATGTAGACGCCTGGCTATCTGTGTACCTGTAAAACTTGTAGCTTCTTATGCAGCTCTTTCTGTCCAATGATATTGATTTTAAATGAGCTGTAAAATTAAAATCATTTTAAACAAGCTCGTATATTTCTTTTTAAAAGTCACCTCAAATGTTATGACACACATTATTAAAATGAGGGAGGGTGGCGTGCAACAAAAAGTGTTTTTGGAGCTCACTAGAAGCCACTGTTGATCCACATTCAGTCTTCGATGTTTTACCTTTTAAGTCGACATTTCTGTTCCCCAAAAACACCTGAAAAGCGCGGAGGTGCTAAGCCCGGGCAGAACCGCAACGGTAACGAAGAGCGCTGCTTAAGTGTGGGCGTTCACAGACGTACCTGGAAAAAACGTGCAGCACCCGGGGAGGAGAAAGAAAAGAGAAGAAATCATTGAACGGGTTAATTTTGAGTCATAGCAGACTTCGAGAGAAGTAGAAAAATGAGAAAAAAAATTCCTCCGCCGCGGCGACGCTGAGAGCGAAAAACATCTAAACCCTCCTCCCGTCTCGTTCCCGAGATAAAACAAATATCAAGCGACACTGTTTTTCTCCCTGTGGTATAAGGAAGCTAAATTTGGATTTAAGCCCCGTGTTTTCAACGTATTTTAGTGTCTTTTTAAAGCTCCGCGATAGACCCTCGCGGCGTCCGGCGGAAGGATACGTGGTGCGCTTCTTCTGCGGTCGTGCCTCGAGTAAGCGCAGAGAGGTGGAGGAGCGAGTCGCTGCCGTGTGCGACAACAGAACTTTAACTTTATGTGAGTTTTAAACGGTTTTAATGAGACAGGTCGTTAAACACGTACAGGGGAAAAAACGTGACATGTTCAGAGTCCGCGGCTGATCTCGAAAGTCTGCTTTTTCCCGCCTGAGCCATCTCCTGCCAAACTTTCTGAGAAGCGACGAACCTCCGGGGAGACAGCTCAGCTTCGGGCTGGCGACCTTATGTGGATTTTACAGAGAAAATGGAGCAGATACCCGTGTTCTCCCCGGGGAAGTCGCTGGCCTTTGTCTTCTGCTTCATCCAGGTCTCTTTAGGTAAGTTTGGCGCTGTGGCGAAACCGTGGTGTGTTTTAGTCACCGGCCGCTTGCCATCACGTTTCGTTGCCTCTGCATCTGCGGACACACTTAGCATCTCTTTACACTAGCTAGTTAGGTGAGGTCAGTTTTAACCTGTTAACTCTTTAAAAAAATAAACAAACAAAAATAAAGTTTTCCTTTGGCTAGCTTTAGATCGGAGGTAAGCTATGGAAGAGGTTTTAATCGAAGTTTGAGGTGACTTGGTGGGGGTTTTCTGGGCTCCTTCGTGGCCTTCTGAGACACACGCTGGGTACCTTTTACTTTGAGTGGACTCTCCTGTGCTCATGGTCGCTGACTTTGTATTCGTTAGATTTAAAATAAAGAGAACGGCTTCACACCTCCATGTGGACCAACTTCTTCCCCTGTGCCTAATTCAGGGCGTTATGGTTTAGTTAATGCGGGTACTACGGCCTAACGCACGGCTGTGTCGCACCGCTGCCCAGATGTTGAGCACCGAGCGCTGGAGAAAGAATTCAAAATGGACACTTTATCTTGTTTAGACTGCTCAATTAACAGAGTTGTGTCAGCACACACTGACGGTAATACGCTTTTCAGCATTTGGGGGTTAAATGTCATGTGAGTGTACAGTGCGGTTGTGTGTAAGAACTGAAAATGTTAATGAAGTTCCCAGGAATGTACGTGCAAAATACATCGATGTACATTTTTCAGTATAAATGGTAATATCAGCATCCCCTACACCTGTCTTTTATTCAGTTTTTCCTAACCAGTAAATTCGTCTTGTTTTTTGGCCACTCGCTTATCTTTAAAAGCAGTTAAAGTCTCTCTTTATTTGGCTTAAAGCAGCAAAATGACTCTGGCTGGAGGTCTACCACAAAAACAGACAGTGATGCCATTTTGGTTGAAACGCAGTTACCGAACTTATTACCTGCTGGTTTGGTCAAAGTGATACCCAGGTAACAACAACATAACAGTATTGGCATCGCCCAGTTTTTTTCAGGTTATATTTAAATGTATTTTACTGTTGTTTTAGAAAACAGTAATGCTTTAAATATAACTGAAATAAGGTTTGTTGACAATGATTTGTGTATGTAAACACAGCTGCATCGTCTGGTTAAGATAAGATGCAGCTCATTGGTGAACATCACAGGGATGTGGCTGGGGTTAGATGGGTTTACCTTCATTCTGAGCTCTTCTGTGGTTATGTTTTGCATCTATAGATGACCCTGATCCTTGACCTTTGGTGTTTCTTTTTTTAATGAATGAAGTTTTGTGATTACTGGAGATTGTTTCTGGGCTTTTACTGTGATGTGTGTGTTCTTTTTTCTTTTTCTTTCTTTGCTTAGTTAGTTTCAGTGGTGGCTCCGAGAGCCATGAAAATACAAAATAACCTGCTGGCCTTTGTACTCTTTTTACATCCTTTACATAAAGAGAGTACAAAGGCGGGGGAATTGATTTCTGTCCCACATGTTTTTCTAACCTTTCAGCCCAGAGCTCCAACACTGCTCTTCTCTCTCACGGTTTTTTATGGATTATAGGTGACTTGTGAACAGTGAAGTTACACAAAAGGAAGACAGACAATGTAAAAGTGCTGCAGGCAGTGCAAGGAGAAGCACAGGAATGTTGTTGGTGTTTGACATTCCTCCCTCCCTCTCTGTTTCTCCCTCCCTCTCTCTCACACGCTGTTTGCACCACAGTCAATCGTCCTAGTTTTTTATCTCGTTTCTTGCTGGTAATGAAGCTGCATAATGTCTGGATGCTGTCTTTGCCGCATCCTTTGATGCGTGTAAGTCAGCTATTCATGTGACAGGATGACACGTTAAAAGATTTTGATCGTCTCGATAGCACGAAGGTGGTTTCAGGTTAGTTAATTCACAATGAAAGCCTGCCAAACGTTTGTGGGTTGAGAGCTTTTAATGAGAAGCGGGAGAGCACGAATCACAGCTCAGTCTGGGGAAAGGCGCAAAGGTTTGACCTTATTCTCGGTCGGGGCCAGAGAGTTCTCATTCTCGAGGAAGCGTAGGTGCCGTTGTTGTGGCACACGACACAGTGTTGCCCCTGTGCTGCGGGCATGTGGATGGTTGCAAATGCTTGCCCAGTGCAAACGGCAGACTGCTACTATGCGTGTGCGTATCTATTTGCGTGTGCGTTTGTATTGTATTGTACATACACGCTGACAAAGAGCAGCGATTGTACCACCCGCGGTTTACTTGCATCTGACCCAAGCTGCTGCCTGGTGTGAAATATGATTTATCTGCAGCAGCCTGTGCCCAGTGCAGGGAAGACAAAGATGTTTATTGACCAGCCCACAGCTTTTCATTATTTGCTAATCTCCTGCCCTACCTACTCACTGTAGTCGTGTTACTAATAAAGTGAATTGAAGCATCCTGTCGGTGACACAATCCAACTTTCTCACACAGTCTCAGTAAGCTAAATTTGCTATCGCTTTATTGTGGTCATATTTCAGATTGCATACAGTTAAGTTAGTCATGTAGCTACACAGCTCTTCCTCGTGTGTTTTGCCGCCACGTTATTTGTTTAATGTAGTAGTAAAAAAAAATTGGATAACCACACACATGTCGGTGGGAACTTCTGAGGGCACTGTCTTCCGCATATATTTGGTTTTGCATTTACATGCACGAATGCAGTGAATGTGGCCTCTCTCTCTAGTTATCTTTCCAAAGAATAGATGTAAATCTATAGACTTGGTGTGGTTATGGTCTTGAAGTTGGTTAGCAGTCAAGATGAAAGTCCTAGTAATGGGCTTGACACCATTGTTCTGCGCACTGCTCAAACCACCAATTCCTACTAAACCAGTTTTGTCTGAGTGACTTTGATCCACGCACATTAAATACACTTCAGGCAAAAACCAGAATGAAGCTTTGTGCACGCCCTACGTGAACCACATGCACCATTACTATAGCAGGCAGAGTTTGTGGCTCTGAAAGTCGAGGGGATTACAAAGCGTTGTGTCTGCACTGTTGAGCAGGTTAGCAAATTAACAGGGAATTATTGCGGCCTGCATTCCTTGGCCAATGTGGCCCCGTAATCCTGGAGACAGGCAGGCAGGGCGCATGGAGTAATGAACCAAGTGGTGCACATCAGACCGGAGGCAGACGGAAACTACACGGAAAAGCTCAGAAAGAAATGCTTTGCCGTAACGGGCCACAGTATTAGTTTCAGTCCTGTGTTTAATATTCAGTTAATCAGAAACTTGTTACTGTGATTGCTTCCAGTGTTCAGTTTGTGAATTCTCCACCAGCACGATTGATAGTCTAGCAGTGCTGTAGCGAGTCATCAACCGCAGGTAACTGTTATCTTTACACCTATGCACTAATTACATGAAAAAAACAAAACAGTTTTACTTCTGAAATGGGAGACAGCGTTAACCAAAATTCACCTCGAGTTATTGAACACCAATGGAGTGTTTAGGTCACGGTCTGAGCTAAACATGCACTACAGTTTTAAAAAAAAAAACTGACATAAGGAACAGCACCAGCAGAACTGCTCATAACTAATTAAACAGAGCCAGCATCTTTACCACATTACTACACATGGCACGGGTAACTTGTGCGTTAGTGAAGGCACCATTAATGCTGATTGATGTACAGGTTCACCGCACAGCCTGCATCTATTTTCAGGAAAAGCTTTGCGTGTTTCAGCGAGACGGTGCCAAATCACATCCTTCGAGTTTTCCAGGAGCTTTACTCTGTAGTCCAGACCCATCACATATTGAAAACATCTGGTACATCAGGAAACCAAAAGTAACGAAGGATGTCTCAAACAGATGAGCGATTTAAGTATGGGAAACATTTGCTTTCAAACCTTCAGAAATCAGTCTGCTCACTATGCACTCTCTCAACCGGTTGCTGGAATCACATAGTAAGCAGCGTATTTTTAGAAAAATACCTAATTAAACAAAATGCAAATTTTTTCATTTAAAGATGAGCTTTAAAATAACTTATCATATAGTAAACGTATATTTTAAGTTTGCACACAGTGGTAGAAGTAGGGAAGCAAGGTCAGATTGTTTTCCATTAGATTCTGAACGATCGAGGGAAAGTCCCTAAATTTGTCTTGTCTGGATTACTCTCCTTGTTTCTTTCTTTGTCTTTTCCCTTCAAAACACACACACACACGCTGAGAAAGCGATCCAGCACTGTATCCTGCTGTCCAGCTGTACAAAAACACCTCGGCCCTGCTCCGTATGCTCAGTTGAGGCTCGTCCAACTTTTCCAGGCAGTAAAAAGCAGCGAGGCAGTTGGTTGGTCAGTGGGATAATTACTGAATCATTTTTTCCCCCTATATCTTGACCTCAGTCAGGATTTTTGTCCTCCATCTTAACCTAATTTTCATCAATTAAAGCAAATGACTACTTTAAATACTTTGTGCTAGTCGGTGGTTCACCCATGCGTTTCTAATGAATGGGTTCATGAAATCTTTTCAGTGATTTAACAGACTGCAGTGAAAGTTTTGGGACAGCTGGTGTGGTCAGAGTTGCATTAAACAATGCTCTGGATGTAGTCCTCAGTAGTTTATTACAGATAGCCTTGCGTTTAATCTCTCCTGATAAAATACTAAAGATCAGCTCCAGACATCCCAGTTAAGCATGTTACTGTGTCTTCCTGTATGACACCACCCTCAGTCTAAAGGGGACCTGGAAGACTTGAGCCTTGAAGGCCGTGCTTGGTCTGTGTGCTCGCTATCGCCACTGTTTGTGTGGGCCAGTAAAGCTTCCCTAAGGGTAACAGTGTTTAGTTTGTGCTTTGTCTCCCACCGCACATGCTGAGCTAAGGGTATTTTATTGCACGTTACCATGACAACTGCTTGGCCTGCTGGATATGGAGGCTTGTACAGCAATTCCAGGAAATGGGGTTACTTCCTCACTCAGCGCGAACAACTTCCTGCCCTCGGCTGTATGGGTATTTGCCCGTACTCTGGGACACTCGTTCGTGTGGTGTCTTTGTCTGCAGTTTCATAATTACTTCCCCATATCAATCCACAGCTATTAGCTCAAACTCCGTCTCGTCTCGTCTCCCTCCCTCTGTCTCACTACCTATTCGTCTTCTTTTTCTTCCTTCTTCTCGTACGAGCTCTTTAGGGACCTTTTATGGTGACTTATAAAGTGAGCACCACTAGCCAGACTCCACTTGGACTGTGGTTTCAGGCTTTTCTTTACATAGATTTTTATTACATTTAAGTCTCAACATTTTTAGCTTTTAGGGCTTTCACATGAAAATATAGGAAGCTTAAAAGAACACATCGGTTTGAGAATTTCCACAAGTGCATTCTGAACTCGACAGCCTGCTGGACATAACCACTGAGAAATGTCTTGTTTAACATGTTTTAGACGTGTGGTATAAGCTGTGCAGAGCATAAAGGTTGATTGTGATTGCTCAGTGTCCTGCTTGTACAGTCTGTCTTACTTTTCTGTCTTTTCCTTATCAGCAGCAGTGTGTCTACAAAGCTCCTCTGTTAGGTTGCCACATAGTGTGTGGTGTGATATGGGGAGAGTGTATCAACCGCACATCACACCAGTGCGAGTGTCACTTTCACCCCTGAACTACATGCTGTCACAGTAATAGACGGGCATTTTGATTTCGACTGCGACTGTCTGCTGTGGGAGTTGCTCAGCTCACTTAAAAAAAAATATCCAAAAGCAGTTGTTTTGGAGAATGTCCTGATGGCATTAATATCTGTATATTAATATATTATTATCTTACATTTCTACTTTTCTAATATATTTGAGACATTGTTCTGTGTTTCAAGCATTTTCACTATTTCCAAATCCAGAAGTGAGATTTCTCTCTTGGAGGCTGTGTTACACATTGTGTGACCACAGCTCGTAGTGGCATTCTCATGTTCAAAAAGTTTGTGACACTTCCACCAGAGTCAAGCCAGAGTCACCAATGCTGGTGATTGCTGCCACTGTAATAAGCGCCGATTGTATCACTGCTCCCTTGGCCACTGTTGTGTTTATGTCTGACTCTTCACCATCGTGACTGGTGTCACCGTGACAGAATGCTGCCAGTGCCTGAAAAAGGCTTCTAACAGACTAATTAGTGTCATCTGAAGGTGACAATAATACTAAAAGACGACTGTGTCAGCAATGATGAGCTTGCCTTTTCTCAGCACCCTAAGTACATTGAAAACTCTAAAAGTGCAGTTTTAAAGGCAAGAGTTTTCTTATTTTAGAACATAGCAGCACACAGATTTACTGGTACAGGGCCAACTTTAAAAAAACCTGACAGCTGACAGAGTTATATTACATCATGACATCAGGTAATTGTGAAATGGGGTTTTTTACATCCTGTTTACCACTATAATCACAGCTGGTTCAATTATGGATGAGCTCCTTTCATGGTTGATAAAAGCCTCTAAAATCCACAAACCTGGCTTTTATCTACCCCGTGAAAGGGCACAAGTAGCTGTTTTTCCCAGGTTAAGTGAATTTGTAGTAGTCCGTGTGTATTTATTAGCCTCTTTTTTGACTGTTACTGATGAAAACCGGATGCCTGGATCAACATGCAAATTTTTTTGCTGCAGCACTGCATGTGCTCAACTAGAGTGTGCACAAAATACCAAGAGATGATAATTGATTTGCAAAAGGCAACAGGTAAATTATGTTATCGTGTTTTTTGAACCAGTGGAAGAATTACTTAGATTTAGCAAAGCTAAACCAGACCAGAATCCAGGTCTGTTCAAAGAATTCAATTGAATAAGTTTCAGTTCACAGTAACAACATCCAGAGTGCACGTTACCCTTTTTTGAGACAGCTGGCACTGCTGTTGAGAAATCAGCTTTGTTCTTTAAGCTGAAATGTTTGAAATGGCTAACACCAAAAACTAAATGTTCTCTATGCAACTTATTTCTGTGCAGCCTCCTACAGTTTTGAGTGTGCAATGATGTTAACATGCTAAAAGCATGAGGACAGTCTGAAGAATAATCTTCGCAAAGGCACCTGTACAGAGTCAGCTTCCATCACCAGGGATCACTCACAGCTCTGTTTCAGTCTTATCACACTGCACAGTCTATAAATCTGCTTTTGTACTCACTCATGCTTTGCCGTCTTCTTTAAACACTCACTCACACACACACACACACACACACACACACACACACACACACACACACACACACACACACACACACACACACACACAAAATCACACAGTTTGAAGATAAGGTAGCAGCAAGTGAGAAAATGAACAAGGGCTTTTGTTCCAAGGATCCAAATAATCACGAGCATTCAGTCAGGTAACTTGTGTGTTCCTTCACAGCTCACCACATCTGGTGGTAGTTTCACTGTTGACTTTGTCGATCGAGTCTTATCAAGGCTCTCATTCCTGGGAAATGTTCCTGTCCATGGATCATTGATAGTAAAGTGTGAGAACGACTAGGTGGAAGGGATACAATGTTACCAGTCTGGATTACAATACACTCATCAGTCATATGAATGTGTGTGAACCAATTGTTTTTATTTTGGAAAAACAGATTGCTAAACTGTTTTCCAACCTTCCCGTCCGGGAATTGGTAACCTGTGTAGTGGGTAATTCAGCTGTGTGTGTGTGTGTGTGTGTGTGCGCGCTTTTTAAAATGGCGTAATAAGAGGCAGGCTGTCCCAAATCTGGTAAGATCATTGCATCTGGCATTACGACAGCTTGTATGGGAAGCTCGTCAAACCAGTCGGGGGATGAGAGCACAGTTTTCCGGTCTTTGCTCTCATACTTCCATTCTTTCATTCCATCTGCCTTCATACACCCGTCTTCTCAGCTCATCATCCTCTATTCACTCAACTAAAGAACTAACCAGCAAAACACAGTAAAGCTATCTGCTAGAGGACTAGTATCCGGTGTTAGCAAAGTGGAAATCTTTGTAATCATTTCTATAAAAGCAGATAAAACATGACTTAACATGTCTTAACCACATAAGTGTGGATTATTTTCATTGTGTTAATATGTATGCATGATTTTTAACCAGGGCAAGCGCAGACGCTGTGTGTCAACAGAAGTGGTCCCAAAATAGCACGATATAGTCTGTGGTCTGTCATACAGCAACAGCAGTCTGATATCAACTCATACTGAAGTGCAGTGGATGCCTGTGCAAGTGTGCATATCGTGGGTAGCATGTGTGTGTGCATGCCTGCTGGGATTATAAATTTCACTGTGGTTTATGTACGATATCCCCGTGTCTAATGTGCTATGTCCATCAGCCTCACTCTGAAGCATAAGTCTCCTGGACCAGACAGTGAATGCACAACACTTTTCAAATAAGCTGTGTGCAAATTTATCAATAAAATAATCATAGTAAACAGGATTAGCTGTCATTATTGCCCTCGTGGCTTTTTAACTTGAGTGACACTGTGATTAATCTAGACTCAGGAAATAACACCACTGCTGAGCGCACTTCCTGTAATGCAATGACTGTTTTGTGAAGACATTGTTGGCGTTTCTTCTAAATCAGCTGACCTACCCTCAGTTTTGTAAAAAGAGCTCTGTTCTGCAGAGTGGGGATGCATCGTATAACCACCAAACATGTGAGACTATAAATGAAGCAAAGTGCTAAGAAACATTTATACAAGTGCTTCTAATAATTTATGACAGTTCTGCTTAATTAATTACAGATGCTAAACAATGACCTCCTTGATTTAGCTAGCATATCACATTTGCAAATAAAGGCAGAGAACACCACACTTCTGTCTGGCATGATGGGCTGCCGTGGTGTGCATGAAGACCTCCTCAGCCATGTGTCTTTGGCGGCTCGAAGGCTGCACAATGGCTGATGTGTCTGGTTATGAGTGTCTCACTAGTGTGAAGAGAGATGGTCTTTGTTGTCTTCATCAACGCTCATTTTTGTGTGCCTGTGACCACTGCCTGATTTCAGACTGCCTCCGCATAGCTGGAGAGATGAGTTGCAAGCCCCCCGCCTTATGTCTCTGTAGCAGGGCAGGAAGGAAAAAAATTGCAGTTCTGCTTGGAGGGTTTCCCTCACAGGGGAGAGTGTGCATCTGTGGTGGTGTTACCATTTAATGGGGAGAAACCTGAACGAGTTTTAAATACTCACTTTTGAATTTCAAAGAGTGCGAGCGAAGCTGGGGCTCCCCACCTTTGAGGAACATTTGAGTCATTTAACAATGCTACTTCTTTGATGTGTACGAAAATATTTTTCGCTGTCACGTCATTTATTTATTTCTGTATTTAGACACAGTCATAAACAGGAAGTCATGGATGAAATTATGTACAGCAATCCAATCATTGTACCAACACATTTGACAGAGTTATAGCAGTACAGCTAATTGTTAACTTGTTTTTTCTCAAAGTTGTGATAGTTATGGTATTAATGGAAAACTCTTGACACTTTTAGAGTACATCTGGGTCAGCTCCTTAAAAATACCCCCATAGAAGGGGAGTGGACATTCGTCGACGGAGTGGGTTTGCCTCAACCATTAGACGTGGGTGGTTATGGTAAGAGGTGGCGCTGGGACGACCTCAGTGAGTCCTGCCAACGCCCAGTCATGTTTTTGAGTGATTCCTTCCTCAAAAAAAGAGAGAGACATTAAGTCATTAAAAAAATAAACAAACCAAAAAAAAAACAAAAAAACCCCAAAACGCTGCCATGGTGGTAGGTCATTTATTTAGAACGGTAACATTATATTGTGTTGTCAAGATAAAAACTGAAATGTTAGGATGCTTACTGAGTAGTATGCTAATGTTACAGTTACATTATGTTTGTATAAAGGTTTAATGTTAGGCCAAGGTACAAAAGTGATTTCACAGCAGCAGCCGTGCCAGCCTTCTCAAACAAAATGATAACATAAGCAGGATAACACTTTAATGTTTTCACTGTGAAATTACTCAATTTGAATTCTTTGAATGGAACCTCTATGTTGATCCTTGCTTCATTTAATTGGAAGAATTGCCTCCCATGGTCCAAAAAAACCACAGTCACATTGTTTTGCAAACCGGTTATTCCTCGGTCTCCCCCATCCCCTCACATACAAAGTATTTCTGACTCTCTCATCAATGACTCAGAGGAGAGTTATGAGTGCATATGCTGCCTGGAGCGGCGGTCCCCAACCTGTTTTTGTGCCCCGGGTTAATGTCAGGCAATATTTTCACGGACCGGCCTTTAAGGTGTCGCAGATAAATACAACAAAATAAAATGATACGACCAAGACAAAAACTGTGGTATTTTGTAAATATAATAATAATTGCGAATTCACTGTGAAATTGTGTACCCTTATTCACCACGTCCTCCTGAAATGCGCCAACAACATTGAGAGTAACATCCTCCTTTCTGCCCCTTAATGCTCTCTGGATGCTATGGTAACGTGTGAATATTTCTTTCAAAAAAGACACACAACTACAACACAGGAAAAGACTGAGGGGAAACAGAGTTAACGATAAAAAATGTGAAAACCATAAATTTCGCACCCGGGCCTCAACTCTCGCGGCCCGGAACAAAACGACTCACGGACCGGTACCGATCCATGGCCCAGGGGTTGGGGACCACTGACCTAGAGTACCAGTACCATATCTGGGGATATGACTGGGGTTTGGGGGAAACTCAGGATTAGACATGTTTCTCCTTTACCTGGCAAGATTTTAGAACATTTATTTTCAGCCTATACAAAAGTTCGCATTTCACTGAGAAAACTGTTTGATGCTCTTTACTCTTATAATATGAAGATGTTGCACATGCATGATAGATGACAACACAGATTGGTTTATAAGTGGATGGTCTGGCTTAGCATTGGCATTTATTTAGAAAGTGTTGTGGATATGAAGTGCCTTTCTGGTCTTAAAACTCTGCTCTTGTCTCTTGCAGCCCTGCAGTGTGTGGATGATAAGGCACCTTGTGTAAACAACGCTACATGCCTGAAATTCAGCAATGGCACTGAGTACTGCAGGTAAGATCTACTGGCCGGGCCTGCAACCAAACATAGCTACACCTTTAGTTTAAGTCATGCTGCACACACTTTAACAACATTCAACAAAAAGCGTGAGCACAGCAGTAGACATGCCTCATAAGGGGGGACTGTTGGATGTGAAAGCAAAGGCAGGAAAAAAGTGGGTTTTAGATCAACCCCAGCCTATTCATGGGACCATGAGGTTTTGCTCAGACACGACTGGGGGAATAAAAGACCGCTCTGTCTGACAAAGTACTGGGAACAATACCAACACACACATTTCCACCTCCAAGATTTTATTTCTGGGACATTTCAGGGGTTTTGTTACTCTCTCTTGTGTTTCTGTAGAATTGATCGCTCCAGGCTCTGCCAACACATTTTACTGCGCACCTTTTTGTTTTTTTGTTTTTTTTGATTTGAGTGGGATGTCAAGGTTGGTAACATTTTTATTACAGGAGAATAACGAGGACAAAAAAATTAAACTGAAGCTTGAAACGACCTGTGAATGAGTCTCCTCGTAGCCGTGGTGTAATCAGACCAGAGAAAGGCCCACAACGTAAAGGAGTCCAGTGGGCCGCTTGAGCTAAGCCTTCCACTTTCTGACAGCATAGGGTAGTTTGTAATTAAGACTGTGTAGTCTTTTTAATTGCATTGCCACTCCCAAGCCAAATTCCAAACACACATGCACCATCGCTGGTTCTTGAAGCTGATCATATTTCATTAAATGTGATGAGAATCCTGCTGTGCGTCTGTTCCCAGAGTTTGTGGAATTTAAACACTGCTACTTGTGCAAGAAGAGATGACAACAAAAGCAACATTCCTTAATGTGTTTGACCTTTTTTTCCTGTCTGCTTCACGGACAGATACAAATTATTGCACAGGTGCCAATCTCTGTGTACACTAGTTTGTTAGTGCTTTGTGTTAATGAGAAAAGAGACGCATGCAGAGGGGATGTGAGGAGATATTGCTACATCGAAATATTATCTAACATCTAAAGACAGGCTGTTTTTAGTTTATTTCTCAGATGGAGGAAGAACATCTAGATAGTGGTGATCAGTGGATTTTTACAAACTAGGCTTAGAAAACAAAACCAACCAACTTCAGAACTGTCGTTAATATGCACAGAGGGTAATACGGCTTCATTTAATTTGTCCTTTCTGCTGCCTTTCATTGGCATGTGTATCTTAAATCATTTGCAGCCTTTTAAGGCTTGACCACATCCTTTTAGGTTTTATTTTTATGATACTGTTTATTACTTTACTGCTATTTAACTGTGGTTGCAGGTTATAATATTAGCATTTTTACGTTTCTTCTACAACTTCTACAACTTTATTCACCATTCCTCCTCAGCTAAGTTTCTCCTTTCCTGACCACAGAGTTGGTATTCTTTCCTCTGATTTGAGTGATCCTGACAATAAGATTAAACTGTAGAGAGGAACATTGCCCTGTAGAGACAAAGAGAGAAGTCTCTCAGTTTAGAAAGTCAGCTGACAGAGAACAGGCCTACTGATTAGGTAGTCAGACAGTTTTTCTGCTGTCTGAAGCCAAACATTAACAACACGCACACTTATGTGCACATAAAGGCACACACTTTCCTCTGTCCAGGCTTTCTGGTCGCAATTGTGTTGTATTGTCAGTCAAAAGGCTCATTGTGCAAAAAATCTAATTATGTCCCTATTAGTCTCCTCAGTGTATTAAAGGCAGCTGGTTGTAAGTAAACAGTCACTCTGGCTATTTAGCTTGGACCTGCTTAATTATGTCACATGGATCATGACCGAGGTCAACAGATAATTAATGTGACAGACTCATGCTGGGTGCTGCTGAAGGACTTGAAATATTTGTTTTGGTTTCTTCACTGCATGAAAACATTTTTGGAATATGCATTTCCTGTAGTTTCACAAGCAGCATGGACGAGTAATGGATGGATGTGTGAGTGTGTGGCTCATGAAAAACCCGATCATTTCCTTTCAGCTGTTCTTTTAAGTTCATGCTCTGTGTTAGCTGTGATATTGTAAAATTTCTTATCTGGTTAGTTTCTACAGAAGAGACATAAAGGGTAGCTGTGAACCTGTCTTTAATTGTCATAACTTTATTACTGCTGCGGTAGTACATATAGAGACATTACAAGAGAGAAACACTCAAACAATCCTGAATAGAAATCTGTGTGCGAGTTCCTTAAAGGCAAAGAGGACATTTGGCCTGCACTTGCTCCCAAAGAGCCAATTATAAGCAGAATCCTGATACAAATGACTCAGTCCTGTCTTTGCATGAATACAGTAGAGGTTCAAAAGAGTTTCAATATTGTAGGAGCAGCCATATCTGTTCATTGTTGTAGTAAAGATGTAGGTAATTAAGTGTTATAGTTTTATTTCCCTCACTGTATCCATATTGCAAACCAACTCTACATTTCCTACATCATGATTATAACGTTGTGCACACATTATGTGCAAGTCCTTAGTGGTTTTCATCATGTTATTTATTTATTT
This sequence comes from Aulonocara stuartgranti, assembly GCF_965226115.1. Classification (NCBI taxonomy): domain Eukaryota; kingdom Metazoa; phylum Chordata; class Actinopteri; order Cichliformes; family Cichlidae; genus Aulonocara; species Aulonocara stuartgranti. The sequence continues at coordinate 11,607,963 of NC_138958.1, forward strand.
ATTTCCCATACACTATGGCTTAAAAATACTTCTCTGAATACATGTCAAGAGGTTGTTACGGGAGACTGGCTTCTAGACGTACTTTGGTATAACACGAAACTTTGAAAAACCCTTCTGGTTAAACTGGGCAAACGAAGCTCTCAACTGTTTCTGAAAGGGTCTCATGATTAATCGTTTTTTACTGCAGAAGGAGAGAAACTATAAACTTCATTCCGTGTTGGGAAGGTTACTTTTAAAATGTATTCCACTACAGATGACAGAATACATTCCCCAAAATGTAACGTATTCCGTTACGTTACTCAGTGAGAGTAATGTATTCTGAATACTTTGGATTACTGAATATATTAATATGCTTTTTACAACTACATGAATGTACTATTGCTCTCTGTGATTTATTACTATTATTGAAGGTTACTCACCATACCAATACCAACTAAATACGTAATGCCGGTATTCCATTACTCCCCAACACTAACTTCATTCACCTTATTTGAAAGAGTGAATGTGCATGGAGTGAAACGGTAATACTTGAACCTCCATACTTCCTCTCTGCACGTGCAGTACTTTTTCAGCTTGCTTCATTTCTGCTGAGATCCTGCACATCCTCTTAATCCTGGAAAGTATAGAAATGCTGCAGTCATGGAAATTCCTTCTGTCCAATATTTTTTGCTTTAAAGAAGAAAAAAAAGTGGAGAAAAAATAAAAGAAAGAAAGAAAACTACAGTTTTATTTTTGCTGTACTATAGGAAATACAGTTTAAAATAATGGTAGTTGCTGAACGCAACATCTGAAAAGTCTTAGGATTAAATTTTTCTTTTTTTTACCCCCTCTCTCTTTGGATCATGAGTCTTGAACGTGCACATGGCTGTGAGAGTAAGTCAAAGTGGATGGGAGAGGCCCGTTGGCTGGCATGTAGGGCAGGGTGCAAAAAAGCACAGAAGCTGTCTAACCGGTGACACTACAAGCCATCAGCTTGGGTGTGAAAGCCATGAGTAATTCTCTGTGCAGATTCGTGCATGCCAGTGTGCCCGGATAGGCATTTGTAAATGGATGTTACCTGAAAGTATATTTGGTAACAGAACAGAAACCTTGGTCATGTTTGTGGGCCTCAGTGGAGTTATTACCTGAGAGGTTCAAGCAAGATCAAGACGACACAGATCATCATTATTATGGTATTTTACATCCGCAACATAATCCGTGTCTTCCGCTGGGTCATGCTGCAAACTGATGAACTCTCCCTCCTTTTTAGTCTTTTTTTTTCTCTGTTTTTTGTTCTTCCCCCTTTACATTTCAAACCTTTTCTTAAAGGTGAGGGGAGCGTTAGTGTGTTGTGTAGACCTGCTACCTTTTTGATCTGACAGGTAGAATTAGCCCGCGGGGCAGACGGAGGAAGCGAGAGGGCCTAAACAAAAGAGGATGTCTCTTTTCAGGTAATTTGAGGAGTAGTACCTCGGAGCACAACTTCTTACTAATGATGAGAGGGGGGGAAGGGAAGAGTGAAGAGGGGAGTGTAATTTCCCTCTTGCTATGCCTCCTTCATCAAACTGTCACTCATTTATCCCAAGTCCCTACCACTACCTCAGGGATTTACTAGATGGCATTTGGCCTCTTAATCTTTCCATGGCATCAGTGCTGAATATTTTTTTAGACTATTTTCCAGAATTGTTATTGTTGAGCTCTTCACCCACTGGCTTTATTTAGTAATTCCTGCATCATCTCCCATTTGTGTCTGTGGGCTTGGAGAGCTTTATTAATGTTTGCTACCTCACATGAACTTTTTTTTTGGTTAATAGAGACAAAGAGAAAATGTGGGAAATAAGTAATGTTTTAAAACCACTCAGTCCTTTCTGATTCACCCTTACACTCCTCCAAACCATGCTCCTCGATCAGGCGCACACAGATTTTAACTGCGTTAGGCATATGATCCAAACTAAAATCAACAAACCCTCAAGCTGGAGATTGGAACCCACAGCAGTGATTTCCCACTCTCGCTCTCCCAGGACTTATCTCCTTCCCACAGCCGAGCTAACAGCACTGTAGATGTGGTTGAGACTGGAGCCATAGTGATAAGAGTTTCTTTGTGTGTGTGTGTGCTTGTACACGTACTCTGTCTGTGTGTCTCAGAAAAGTCTAGGGCACCTTAAGCCCCGGGCAAGTTCACATGCTGGCACCCATGGAAAGGTCTGAAGTTTAGATTTAATATTTGATAGTCAAGATGAAGCTCAGTGCAGCCCTTGAGTGTGTGCTTAGAGGCCCAAAAATGTCACAAGACGTGCTTCACGGCTTCAACAAAGCATTGTTTTAACTTATCACAGAGTATGAACCACTGTCATCACATTTTCCTTTATTTCGTCTGGTGTGTGAGCAAGTGGGGGGAGTAGATAATCAGATTATGATGTGGGCTTTAAAAAGCTGATAGTCCCATGATTTGGGACGCCGAAATCAAATCAAGAAAGTGTGCAGTCAGTGTGATCAGTGTAAAATATAAACTGCTGCTGCTTGCAAACCGTAAGGAGGTTCAAACCTCTCACTCAGAAAAAGGAAGACTTACAAAGCAGCGGGGAATGTAGCAACCAGACCATAAACCCACATACAGTAGGGTGACAAGTGGCCCTCTGTCGCGCATTCGTGCAATACCGTGAGGTCAAAACTACCTCAGTTTTGTCATAAGGTTACACGTTGTCCATACGCGCAATGTGTTGAAAAGGATCTAGCCGGCGTGACTTTCCTCACTTGTTATTGCGGAAACAAACAGCAGTCAGCAAAGAAAAGCAGCCGTTATCATCTGGCGAAATTCAATCTGACTTTGCTTTTAGTTCAGCGGTCATCAATCACTGACAGACGTTAGTGAAATCCTCTGACTTTTTTTATTCCCGGCCTGTGTCCCAGTGGGAAGTTTGAAGCAGATTTCTGAAATTAAGAAATCACAAATACTGTGCTTTTGTTAGAGAAGCAATTAAGGGATGACTTCATCTGGAAAATGTCCTGGGTTTTTCCTGTGTACAAAAAGTCCCCCCCAAAAAGAGGTTTGGCTTTACCCCAAAGGAAAATCACCAGGATTGTGATAAAATATTTTTAACCAGTTTGGGTTTTTTTTTATGGGTTTTTTTTTTAGGTGAGGTTTCATTTATTTGAGTAAATGTTTGGTTTTTATTTATTATTAAATAACAATAAAATGAAATAATTTGTGTTAAGTAGGGTTGCACAGACTCATTCCCTCAGCTTTAACCTGAAGTTACTTTTCCCCTTCTCATTTCTAAACGGACTGTGTGCAGCGTAGATCTAAATATGGACCTTTTTCAGGCCGGCAGAGCTATTGGCGGAGAATACACTTTAAACGACCGCAGAATCAGGATAATGACAGAACAACATAGAGAGATCGGTAAATGGAGCACTCTGAGACAGAGGGAGTCCTGTTCTGTGTACCGCGGCTGCTCAGATGAGCCTTTTTGGACATGTTTCTAAACACAGCCTGCGATTTTACCACATGACTCCACCCTGCACCGCACTCCTTTGCTCAGTCCTCGTCGATGTTTTTTGGTCCGTCTGCATGGCCTCCTTCTCCTTCTAGCTCTCTCATTACCTTTGTGTCTTTTACTTCCACCTCGGTGCAGCCTCTTCGTTTAATCCTGCTTCCTCTTTTTAACTTTTACATCTGCCTCACCCCCTCCCCACCCCCGCCTGTGTGGCAAAGACAATTTTGGAGCTATTCATGGTTTCTACTCCCCTCATATTTCAACCTTAATATCTATCTTTAAGCGCATTTTAATTTCCCCTTCAACAACAGGCTCTCTGCTATGTGCAGAGGTTTCTGCTGGAAAGACCTGTCCACACACTGCATTTGCAGAGTGCCAGTGGAAACGAAGTCCTAACAAGACTCATTATCATTCAGTTAGAGGGCAAATGGCCCCTCCAGCATATGTGCTGGAAGCTCACTCAGTATACTACTCATTATGCTCCTGGCTGTGTCTGTAGAAGAGCTGTAGAGGCTTCCAGCACAACTTCACCTACTTCCAAGGTACACAGAGCTCCAGCAGCGCTTGCAGCGTATAGAACAACTCTAATGTTTAACCGATGTGTTTCGGCTTGTAACCTTCGTCAAGGTCGTGAATAAAGTTTAAATAAAAACCGTTTGCTGTGCTCTAATCACCAGCAGAGTTCATCAGTTCAGTTTTTACTGTATTGTGATGCATGTTGATACAGGAAAACTGTGATAATGTTATCAGATACACTGGGAAGCTTGGACTGTAGTTTCAGCATTTGGATTCACCTCCCTTCAAAACTGTGATAAAGTTGCAGCTCTAGTCTGAATGTCTGATCTGTGTGCCACAAACACCCTCTGTAAGCGTCTGCATAGCTAGCTTGTCTTTTTTTTAATCCCTCAGCAATCTTGCAGCGCTGCTTCTTTTGTGAGCTGAGGTATTTTTGCACAGAAGCAGCAGCGAGATCAGTAACATGTTCTGTACTTTACTTGTGACATCCATGCGTGCACACACACGAATAAAGTGCAGTGAATAGGCCACCTATACTCTGCCAAAGCAGGGAGTGATCCAGGGATTGAAATGTGAGCTGGTTTATGTGCTCCATTTTTCTCTCTCACACAGCTTCTCTGCGATGGCCGCGGGGGGGGGGACCATGATGGAGTTATTAAGTGTAGCTGGGACTATAATAGTGTCTGGAAGAAGAGGGGGTGGTGGGGTTGTATACTTGAAGGTGGAGAGGTAGGAGAAGGGGAATTACCACAAAAGAAAATAGAATTAGAGCCTGGGCGATTTCAGGACATAGGGATTAGGAGCGAAGGAGGTGGGGGATATTACGTGAGTTTGTGAGAAACAGTCCAGCCTTCATTGCTCACTGAAGTCCTCACGGCTACGGAGGTCAGCGTGAGGTAGAGGAGGAGGAGGAGGAAGAATACGAAGAAGAGGAGTGGAGGGAGCGAGAGCGAGCACAGGATGGGGGTGCTAATGTGAACCAGCTGTGGAAACCTGACACCTCGAGAGTGGGTTAGAATGAGATCTGGAGGAGTGAGAAAGACAGGGAAAGAAGGGCTGCAGGAAACTCGGAGGAGTAGGGGGAAAGCTGGAGAAAACAGGAGGGACGGAGGCCTCGTGGAACAAAACAAAGAATCCATTAATGAGCTGCTGCTGTGTTGTTCATGAAAGCAGAGCTCGCCGTGTTAGTAAAGGTGTCCTAATCCCTAACTATGTTCTGTTGTGCATATGGAAATTTGTCAAAGGCTCACACTGCGGTCTGTGTTTTTAGGGACAGACCCGTTTGTCAGTGCGTTATTATCTTTTTCTCAGCGAGGCACCACTCCCTGTCAATAATGGGAATCATGCACAGCCTTGTCTGTTTGCCTCAGGCTCAAGTGAAACAGCCAAGGGCTAATAATGAGCACTCTGTGGCAGTGAAACCTGAAGGACAGGGTAACATTTCCTGACGCTATAGCATTTGGTTCTATCAACACTGGTTAGATAGCACCAGTTGAATTTAATAGAACTCACCATGCGTCATCCCTGTTTAGGAATTTTCACAAAAAAGGCAAATCACTTGTGTGGGGGTTAAAAAATTTTCAAACAAATATTGCTTGTGTACTGAACTAAGAGCCATTTGAAACCTCCATGATGCTGAAATGTGTGGTGCATTATGTCATATTTAAGCCTGTACGCAATCTACACACAACCCTGTTTGAGTTTGGAGTGGAAGTTGTACACCAGCCTTTGGCCAGAGCTTTAAACCTGGCAGGGCTGGGAATTACATAGCACTCTATAACTTTGGTATCTCAATATAGAAGCTGTGTGATTCTGGATAAATGAAAGAAAAGCAGAAAAACAGGAAATATTGTTTAATCGCTGGTTGTGTGTGTGGTTCTCTTTGGTAACCTGTGTGGTTCAATCAGTTGGCTTTTTCAACCATCTAAAACCATTTTGATTAGCTCCATGATGACAAGTCATGAAGTAGTCATGATTGGCATGTTAATCTGCATACTTAGTGAAAATATTCATATTTGACACATATGTAGTGATGACATGTCACCAAAGACGGTGGTACAATTTTTATTGGCAAATTCACATCATTTTAAAATAAGCTGTTTCCACCATCAGTGTATAAAACAAACCCGTGGTTAACAAAGTTGTTTAAATAAAGCTCAAACTGGGCTACGATTACATTAAAGGAGAAGTGTTGGATTTCCCTGGACCTCGTATCACCCCCAAGTTTTAACAGTAAAGATGTGTAAAAAGTTCAGAGTGAAACATAAACCTGGCATTAATCTGGACACGCTTTTCTTTGTGTGACAGCCCGCTAACGTGATGTATGTCCGAGGGCAGACGGCCGTGTCATTACTTTGGGAGAGGTGGGCGGAGAGGTTGTCTGGGAGAAGAAAGAGCAGTCCTAATTCCCAGGACGGCCGCCTTGTTGTGATATCGCGAGCAGGCCGCGGGGAGGGACGTCTCTTTGTTTGTGTGTTTTTGTGTGTGTTGTTTGAAGGCATGTGTTTTGGAGCGTGTAGGGGTCGCGGTACAAACACACTGATACTGCAGCAGAGACGGACAGGGTGGCCATGCCTAATTTGTCTACTACTACGCTAATCTATTATCTCATCTGCCCAATTAATAAAACATAAAAAAACAGAGTGTGTGCAAACAAAAGACAAAAGGGGAATTTGTTCATCTCTCTCTTTCGGTAATAACCATATGATACTCACAGCTTTATTCTGACGCTGTTGTTCAGCAAATCCACTGAAAGTTTGTCTCAAATCGAGTGAATGTTTTATGTTTTGGGCTCATGAGTGCACAGGTATTTTTGTAATGAAGGTACAGGGTGATTATTAGCACTATGTGGCTCATTGATGTGTTTTTAATAATTCTGGTGGACAGTTCAGGTGTTTATATTATGTGTAGTTTGGGATTAGTTCAGTTAAAAAAATATATGAGCGTTTTGCTTGATATGTTCAATTTAGTGTATATTTTTAAAATCTGTGTACACAGCGAACTTATTGTGCACTGCATTTGTGAACCGTTTAGTGTTTGAGTGGGAACGTTTTCTCAGATGTTGTTTGTCATCTTTGGATGATTCACATGTTATACCAGCCAGAAGTTTCACAGATGCGATTGATCTGTGAGACTTTATGTGGCATGATTCATGACTCTCCTGTTTTCCCATTCCCATGCTCTCACAACCTAATATCTTCAAGCTGCCTTGGGGTGGAGCAGCCAGCAATAAATAAGTCAGACTGTGATACTAAAGTGCAAGTAATTCCCCTCTACACTGTCATCCGATCTTTATGTTGGTCACAACACAAATCTGTAGTTCTTCCATTTATATATCATCCTTTAAGTTGAAATTGTCGAGGATGTTTAAGTCTTTCTCTTTTTAAAAGAAAAAAACTAGTAACACGTTTCTGCATGTGTGGTGTTGGATACTCGGTGGTGTATCTCTGCTGTCCTTTTTGTGTTACCTGAGCCCCTCTGGGGAGGCAGGATTAGAGGCCTCAGTAAGAGGCAGCGGGTTGCTCTGTTCCCCTCAGTCCCCAGGTGGTGTGTCTGTCACACGCAAGAAGATGACATGAAAAATAGCATACACAGGAAACTGTCTGACTTTTTTTTTCTTCTCAGCAACAGAATAACACTTATGATCAAGTACCGTCACACATGGAGAAGTGCTAAGTGAAAGTGGGTGGGACTGAAAAAAACAGAGGAATAGAAAGTGACGAAGGGAACATTGTCTTTGATAACATGCCTAGCTGACTTATTGCGTAACACTGTAATTTTTTCTCCTCGCTGCTCGGCATGCAGCTGAATCACTTTACTGAAAAAAGGAGAAAACATGAAATCGAAAGAAAGGGGTGGTGAAGAAGAGAGGAAAAAACACACACACACATTTTGCAGACCAAATGTGGTGGTAATTTAAATAAGTCAAGCATTCTTGCCCATACTGTTGCCTGTTTGTCTGTTATGTATCGTTTAGCCCTTTGTCCAGGTTATTGCTAGCACTTTCCACTTGTTGTTTTCAGTTTCTGCCATGCTGCAGTCAACAACTTCCAGATAACTCCACCTCACATCCTTCTGCTTCTGAACTTCTCCTTTGTCATGAATGACCCCACTTTAACCCTTTGACCAAACCCAGCTTCTGCCTTTTTTCTGAGTGGGGTTTATGGGGAAACAGCTCTGGGGCTAGAGCACTTCCTTAAGTTATCTTAGAGTTAGTCTGTCAAGACACAAAAAAAACCCATTCAAAATGGCTTTACATGTCTCCTGGGTTAAAGGCATTAAACATGCACGGTGCATACTAAGTTTTAAAAGTCTGAAGCATCTAAAAAGCTATTTTCTCTTTATGTACAGCCACACATTTTGCTACTAAGGGATGTGGTTTCCCGCATGCTGTTATGTAGATCATTATACAGAAATGGAAAGACAGTGTATTAGACAGTAGTGTTTACTTGTGCTGGTTTATTTGTTTCTTTGATGTGTGTGTGTGTGTGTGTGTGTGTGTGTGTGTGTGTGTGTGTGTGTGTGTGTGTGTGTGTGTGTGTGTGTGTGTGCGTGCGCGCGCATGCATGCTACATGACTCCTATACAGCTGTTACCCTCAGCGCTCTATCAGTACTCTCAGTAGTAGTCGTCTGATGTGGTGGATTACATCCACCTGAGTGAAACTCGCCCTTTTGTTTTGTTTGTTTGCGCTGTCAGGTTCACATGCTTATTTGTCTTCTTGTTAAGCTCATCTGTTTGTTGTATTATCTGTATTGAAGGCCGATAAGCTTTTAGTTTTGAGCGTTTAACCTCTTCCATCACTGATTTGTGTTTTGATGTGTGTCCAGGTGTGCTCCCGGCTTTCTGGGGGAGTACTGCCAGCACAGGGATCCCTGTCAACCCGGCTTCTGCCAGAATGGCGGGAATTGCACTGTGACCATGTCACTTGGTGTGCCTGTACCGGGTAGTGCCACCTGTTCCTGCCCTCTTGGTTTTACTGGACCGCACTGCCAAACTACCCAGAACTCCACGTGTTACCCACACAACCCCTGTGAGAACCAAGGTCACTGTACGCTGCTGTCGCTTGACGAGTACAAGTGTGAGTGCCCAGTAGGATGGGCAGGTAAGCTCCCGTTTGATCGTCTCTGCTCTTTCAAGAGCCTGATGCATTTTTAAACAGCCCGTATGACTGTTATAACCAGTTATAACTTTTGGGTCTCTGAAAGATATTAATAATCTCTAATCACGTCACCACCCTCTGAGAGTCATGAGTTTCATAGCTCCGCTGTGCTGAATAGGAAGTGAGATCCAAAGAGCTAAATGTTAGTTGTTCATCCATGCTGCATTCATGAACATCCAACATCATGCTTCGTTTCAAGAAAAACAACAGATTTATTACACATTTCCACTTCAACGCTTCCTTAATTATATTCATTATATCTTTGCTCACACAAATACAGATGTGTTATTATTTTTTCATTATACATTCCACCTGTCACACTTTGCTGTGAAATATATGATTAGATCTAACTCTCAATTCCTTTTTTCTTTTTACTCCAGAAGTACAAACCAAAATACATGTCAACACAAGTTAGTCCCGACACCCCCAAATCATCTATCAGTGATTTATTTTTATATTCAAGAAATCAAACGATATCAATAAAATTCTGAACCTTAGTTACTAAACATAGAACGTGGAAAGTTTGCACGCTGCTTTTCTTCTGATTTTTAGGCTGCGTTTCTTGATCAGTGACCACTAAATCTCCGCTCTTTGTGCACTTTTGCGTCTTTCAGGAGCACGCTGTGAGTACAAGGACAGCTGTCTCTCTAGTCCATGTGCCAACGATGGAAAGTGCAGCGCTCTCTCCAGCGGCAAATACACGTGTTCCTGTCCTCCTGGTTACAAAGGTCCTAGCTGCCTCAATGACACAGATGAATGTGAAGACACGCCTTCCCTGTGCCAGAACGCAGGCCGGTGTGTCAACACCCACGGCTCCTACAAGTAAGAGCCTAGTTTTTGATACCAAATTCAAAAATGCTCACCGTCAACAGGAAACGCTGATCAAAATGATGTCGCTCTAATTTCTGCTTAAATTTGTGAAAATGATGTTAAGATGTTACCTGCTCTGCCTTTGATACAGGTGTTTATGCACTCCTGGGTATACGGGTCGACATTGTGAAAGCTCGTACTACCCCTGCTCGCCTTCACCGTGCCTGAACGGAGGCACCTGTCAGCTTAACTTGGACATGACCTACTCATGCCACTGCCTTCCCGGTAGGATTTCAGTTTCCGAAATTTAAAAAAAGAAGAAGCATGAAATAAAATCATTAAAAAAAAAATGTGCTACCACAGCTGTTATTTATGTATAAATGAAAGTAGGTTAGTGTTTCTGAATTGTTACACTATGGTGTTTTGGGTGCAAATAGTCTGATGTTGTTGGCTCTGTCATATCTGACACGCAGCACTGTCAGAGTGCTACAGTTAGCGGATACATACAACAAATACACACACGTGATGTTTATATAGCACCAGACGTTGTTAGAGGACGGCATACTAGAGCATTATGCTTCACTGTCTTCCCAAATCAACACTTCATTAAAACCACTAATAATCAAATGTATTTATTTCATGTACGTCAGGTTTCAATGGCACTAACTGTGAGAACAACATCGACGACTGCCCCAATCACCAGTGTGCCAATGGAGGAACCTGTATGGATGGGGTCAATACCTACAACTGTCAGTGTCCTCCAGAGTGGACTGGTAAGGCACTTTCATGTGCAGTTATTTATGTGTGACTAACATTTTCCGTATGTGCCACTCTTATCTGTGGTTGAAGATGACCTGAAGTCTGGAACGTCACCTCTCCATCCATAGCAGATTGTTTGAACTGTTTAAAAACATTTCTTTGACATTTTGGCTATGTTTGATTGTTTTCTACACACTTCTGAGGACTGCTAACTCTCCTAACACCTTTGCGTGGCATCCACAGCACTTGTGTTTACAAAGTGAATATGCAGGCAGCAGCTTTCTAGGGCTTGTCTGAGTTTTGTAGCAACAATGGTGCTTTAATGATTCAAAATTACAACATTTGAGTCCCTCTATGAGGAAAAATTATGTATTTTGGTTCTCTGTCAGAAGCTCAGCATGTTGTAACGTGGCAGGCAAAGGATTAACCTGTTCGTTTTAAATCCCCCCCTCACAGGTCAGCACTGCACAGAGGACGTGGATGAGTGCCGGCTGCAGCCAAACACCTGTCAGAACGGAGGTACCTGCAGCAACCTGCCTGGCGGCTACGTCTGTGTATGCGTCAATGGTTGGAGTGGACCTGACTGCTCTGAAAACATTGATGACTGTGCAACAGCTGCATGCAGCCAAGGCTCCACATGCATAGACCGTGTTGCATCCTTCATCTGCGTGTGTCCTCACGGAAAGACAGGTGGGCGTTCATACGAAACCCTGCACAACGTTAACTCTAGTGTAAATAATGGTGCCATGAGTTCGTACTGAAACTATAGATGTCCTTGACCCTTTCTTTGGTACTTCAGAGAAATGCTGCTTTCTGTGGAACACGTCTAACCTTAACTGATGTTTTTCTAAGCACATGATGCCTCTGTTGTTGTTAAAGAATATTTCACACGGAAATGAAACTGAGCTGTTACTCTGTAAAACAGTCTAATTATACCATAGAATATGTTTTTGCATTTTCACCCTGCTGATTAGTCAGCACGGTTTTGGCGTTAGAGCAAGGTAAGCCTCCCCCAAGTAGCAAATTTGCATTGACTTTGTTTTTCTCTGAAACGGGTATATAACCATGTGCAGGAGACTCTCCAGGGACATTTTGTCTCACCATAGTTTGCATTAAAGTCTTTTATTTTTTTCACTCATTCGATTTGATGTAATGTTCCCCTCAGGTCTGCTCTGCCATCTTGATGATGCCTGCATCAGTAATCCCTGCAGAGAGGGCTCTCAGTGTGACACCAATCCCATTACTGGTATGTTCAACTGTAACTGTCCACCTGGATATATTGGGCCCACCTGCAACAACGACAGAGATGAGTGCAGCATAGGTGAGTCTTCTCAGCAAATAAGCTTTAATCTCTGTCAGCCTCTGTTCTCTGCTGTTATTTATATACCTCTGCTGTTTACCAGCAGGCACCAACCCCTGTGAGCACGGTGGGCAGTGTGTGAACACTGATGGTTCCTTCACCTGTAACTGTGTTCGAGGCTACGCGGGCCCACGCTGTGAACAAGACATAAACGAGTGCGCGTCAAACCCTTGCGAGAATGACGGCACTTGTCTGGATCGTATCGGAGAGTACACCTGCATTTGCATGCCTGGTAAATTTCTTGTAATTTTTTAAAATAATGTTATATTTTAACACAGCAAAATGTGAAAATTGACACACGTGAAAATTCTGTTTTATAGTCAGAAACGGGTCATTTTGCATTTAACCACAAAACTTAAAGTAAATAACAGCAGTGTCATCCACTTAAAGTTTGCTCTGTGTCCTTGACCCATGACCTTCAGTGTTTTTGTTGTTGCGAAATTGTATAGTTGTTTCTGTGTACTTGTGCAGGATATGAGGGGAATCATTGTCAGCTCGAGGTGGATGAGTGTATGAGCTCGCCCTGCCTGAACAGAGGCAAATGTCTCGATCAGGTCAGCGGCTTTATCTGCGAGTGCCCAGCAGGTTGGTACACCTTCAGCTGTGTTAGTGCATTCCCCTGACTCATTTCTGCCGACTGAACCTGTTTTTAAAAACTAAATCTATAATGAATCTTATCAATATATTAATTTTGTTTGTTATGTTTCTAGGCTTCAGTGGGGACATGTGTCAAATAGACATAGACGAGTGTTCCAGCACGCCCTGTTTAAATGGAGCCAAATGCATCGACCGACCTAACGGATACGATTGTGAATGTGCTGAAGGTAAACGGAAATTGCAACATGTTTTTGACCCAGAAAGTAGTCGCTGAAAGTCAGTTGAGAGAGTAAGAAATTCCCCTCTACCCAGGCTTCACCGGTCTGCTGTGTGAGGAGAACATCAATGACTGCGAGCCAGATCCATGCCACTACGGTGTGTGTCAGGATGGTATTGCCACCTACACCTGTAAGTGCAATCCTGGATACACCGGCTCCATCTGTAATATCCAGCTCAACGAGTGCCACAGCAACCCTTGTCAGAACCAAGGACGATGCATTGACCTCGTTAACACCTACAGTTGTCGCTGTCTACCTGGAACCACAGGTCAGTACTGAGTGTGCTGCAAAGATTCTCCAGAATCTCATTTAATGGTGCAATGTGATAGAAATTGTGTCATGTGATATGTGGAACAAACACTGTGACGTTATTCATTGAGAAAAGCTTGAGAGAAAATGAAGTGTGATGAAAAGTCATTCTGAAACACGATAGTGTGGTCACCAAAGTACAAAGGAATGTAATCATTAGAACGGTTAAAATAGTTGTTAGTCTCTTAATGGCAGTTGTAGTTGCAGCAGTAGCCGTTCACACTGAACAGTTTTAGTTCTCATTCCTCATACAGCATTTTTAGAAGTATAAATGAGCTCTAACTGTGCTTCTGAGCATTTCTAAATAATCAATTTCACAAATGCTGTTTAAGTCCAACGTCGTGTAATTGAGTCTTCTGGTGACTTGTTTAAATTGAATGAAAAGATCCCGGTCCCTCACATCTAGAGCCTCTCGTGTAGTTTGAAGTCTACAGTACTCTTCAGTGTAGCAGTCACAAGTCTCGGTCAGGCGGTTAAACCAACGTTGCTTTCTGGATTAGTAAGATCTTCATTGTGTTTTTACCACCCCAAGGCTTGGTACTGAAGTCTTGCATTCAGGCTTCATTCTGTCACTTCCCCTCTTCTCATAGTGTTTATGTTATTTTGTTCTCCTTCGCTCTCTGTTCACATTTAATCATCATTGCTCTAATGCTAATCACTGATGTCACACTTTAAAGCACTCCTGTGGTCTAGTTTTATATTTATATATATATATATATATATATATATATATATATATATATATATATATATATATATATGTATATGTGTGTGTGTGGTCATATTTTCTCACATATTGCTAAATTCCTTTTTTTCTTTGGTCTCTTACCCCCTCTGGTGGTAACTGACATTCTGTCTATCTGCATTTGAATGGAAGGAACAAGGTTTTTGGTACTGACCAGTACAGTATCTGTGAAGAGCAAAATGATTGCATTGTCCAAGTTAGTTTTAAAATTTGTCTGTCCTCTACGTGCAAGCAGTCGGTGACTGTGGTGAAGAAGAGCTTCACGGAAGAGACAGTGTGAGGGGCATATAGAGACCACAAGTAAAAGGACGATAAACAAACTTACCTGATAGCAGTTTAGCTTTTTAAAATCCATATATACTTGTGATCAAAGGCTGCCCCACAGAACATGAAGTCTTCTGGGTGTGCCGGACGTCCCAAAACTGGTCTCAGGCTAAGTCACAACAGCCAGCTGGTTCAAAGATCGTAGATTTTATAACAGCTGCTCATCGACTTTTCCTCTAATGCAACTCCTTACTCGCATTAATCATCAGATTATTTTATTGTGCCACTTTTATATATTCTAGTGAAAGGATAAACTCTTAAACCCGACTGTTGTTACACGACATGAATTTGTCTTTGTGTACTTTCTGCTCAGGTGTGAACTGTGAGATCAATGAGGACGATTGTGCCAGCAACCCCTGCGTTCATGGAAAGTGCCAGGATGGCATCAACAAGTACAAATGTGTTTGCACCCCGGGATATTCAGGTACGTTTTTGCCTCATGAACATGTATAAAAGGCCTCAAAGCTGAGGCAGAATAAAGTGGCCTGAAATCATCACGTGCCCTTTTGATGCTACTAATTACCTTTAACTTGTTCTCTAACAGGATTAAACTGTGAAGACAACATTAATGAGTGCATGTCAAATCCATGTTTGAGCGGGGGAACCTGCCAAGACAAAATCAACGGGTTCCACTGCCTTTGCCCACCCGGCACCCACGGCCCTCTGTGCCTCTCTGGTAAAGACCATTGTGCTCATCAGCCTTGTCAGCACGGTCACTGTGTCGAACAGCAACACGGGTAAGTTATGTCTATACTGGTGTTTTGTGTTTTACATTATTGGGATAAGATACAGTCATTTTTATTATCGTGGGAATTTCATCCAATTAATTTTCTCACTACTGATAATTTGCACTTACTTCAGATAGATATGCAGGCATTGTTTTTTCCAGCTTGTCAGCATTTTTAAATGTAACATCTCTTCACATATATATATGCAGGAGCTAATGCTGTTACTGTGACATCTTTACTTTGTGTGAAGGTACCGCTGTGAGTGTCAGGCTGGCTGGGAAGGACAGCACTGTGAGCTGGAGAAGAATGAGTGTCAGTCAAACCCATGTCTGAATGGTGGCTCCTGTGTGGATCGACACAACGGCTACACCTGTCAGTGCAAACTTGGCTTTGGAGGTAAACGCCACCGCGATCTTTCGTTTTATATAAGAAGTATTTTAAAAATCTCCTCCAGTCCTTTCTGAATTGATGCACAGTGCAGAGGTTCATTTTCGTGCCTGTGTCAAATGCCTGTGCTCAGAGAAATTTCCAGTTTCAGCAGACTCTGTTTCTGTTGAGAAACTTTGCCGATATCAGCGAAACATCAAGTCTGACACGTTATTGTTGACTCCTCTTTGATCAGGTATTAACTGTGAGAAGAACATTGATGAATGTGCATCTGGCCCGTGTCTGAACCAAGGCGTCTGTTTAGATCTAGACAACGGCTACACCTGTCAATGTAGTCTGCCGTTCACAGGTCAGTGATGGCACATTTACTCGCTTGTAATGTCACAATTTTAAGCTGCTGTCTAGATATCACTTTGGAGAATATTTCCATATGCATGTTTTGATTATTACAAATCTCTGTGAAAATAGGTAAACACTGTGAGGTGGAACAAGTTCCGTGTGCCTCCCATCCATGTAAAAGGGGAGGTGTGTGCCATCCAACTCCAGATTACACCTCTTTCACCTGTCGATGTCCTAGCGGTTGGGAAGGTATGTGTTCGTCGGCATGCATTTGTGTGTGTGCTTGATGATGGCTGTCAGCCGTAATATTAGAACTACATTCCAATTGTTTTTGCTTTTTGTGTTTTTGTCCACACTTGCGTAGGTGCGCTTTGCAATGATGATGTAAACGAGTGCAAGAACAACCCTTGCAGAAACAGCGGTTGGTGCATAAACAGCCTGGGGAGCTACATGTGTAACTGTCTGTCTGGCTACAGTGGACACAACTGCCAGATAAACATTGACGACTGCTCACCGAGTGAGTTTAATTTGGTCACTTTATTGTCTTTGGATCCAATATCATCGTAACTTCCACCAGTCTTTTATTTAATTTAATGACGTTTAAAATAAATAACCATCAGCGGTTATTTAATAATAGCTCATAAAAGCCAAAGGTGCTCATACAGTTTGAGCCGTGCTCAGATGTGTGCTTGTTTATTCAGTAACTGGTTTAGTGAGCCTGTTCCTCCTCTCGTCTGTGTTCTGCAGACCCGTGTCTGAATGGAGGCTCTTGTAGGGACGAAGTCGGGAGTTTCGTCTGTGACTGTCGCCCAGGTTTTGAGGGAAAGCGCTGTGACGTTGAGATTAACGAGTGTGCCAGCCATCCCTGCAGAAACGGCGCCTCCTGCGAGGATTACGTCAACAGCTTTGTATGCAAGTGCCGACCCGGCTTTAACGGCATACTGTGTGAAAACAACATCCCCGAGTGTACTGAAAGGTAAGCGCCCTGTCGACACGAGAGATGCTGTCTCCCAATATGTGCGACCTGAGTACGAATACATACATATTTCTGCATCAGTAGATTTTAAAGACTTTCCCCGCCTAAAGCCCTGTTTTCTTTTTCTTCCTCCGTCCAGCTCGTGCCTCAATAACGGGTCTTGCATTGATGACATCGGTAAATTTACCTGCCGTTGTCATCCGGGTTTTTACGGTGAATTCTGCGAGTATGAGAAGAACGAGTGCGACTCTCAGCCCTGCAAGAACGGAGGCACTTGCACTGACGGTCTGGGTACCTACCGCTGCACCTGTCCCATGGCATACAGTGGACAGAACTGCCAGGTAAGTGTGCAGTGTGGGTCTGCATAATTCTGTAATTCCTTTGTAGGTACAAGGAGAGTTGACACATTTTAAAAGGCTAATGGGGTGTTGTCATTACCCCGCTGGGGTGCAGCGTTGACACCAAGTTTGTGAATGTGATAACTTGAGAACGAAGCTACTTATGAGCTTCAAATTGATACCATTGGTGCATCTACTTGGAGGCTGCTTCATTGCTTTCTGTAGAGCCACGACAGGCGGCCTCGTGCACTCAGATCTCTCATATTTGCTGTCTTGTTTTAAACAGTCGATGTCATCGAAGGGGCTGTGAGTTGTGCTGGTTTGTTTTTATGAAATGTTTTCAAAACCTTCTTTTTGTATGCAGAACTATGTGAACCTGTGCAGCCAGGTGCGCTGCCATAATGGTGGCTCCTGCTCACAGACAGCAACTTCCTGGACCTGCCACTGTCAGCCTGGATGGTATGGACGTTACTGTGATGTGCCCAACCAGTCGTGCCAGGATTTTGCCGCCAGGAAAGGTGAGGAAGTATTTTTTTGGCAGAGATATCAAGAGTGATAATGACCTACTGTTTATATTATTGCAAGGAAAATTTAAAATACTAAATGTAGCCCGAGGATTTTGTTACCTTCCTGCTTACAGTTTAATCACTGTAGTAGGCTGCCTCTGTACACGGTAAACTCATCATATGTGTTTGGCTGCAGGTCTGCAGTTGGAGAATGTATGCAAGAATGCTGGCCGGTGTGAGAATGTGGGAAATGCCCACAAGTGCCACTGCCAGCCAGGATACACAGGCAGCTACTGTGAAGACATGGTCGACGAGTGTCAGTCAAACCCTTGTCGCAACGGTGCTACATGCAAGGACTATCAGGGAACGTATGAATGCATAGTAAGTGCACTCTCAGCTTGATATGTGTGCATGTGTTGGCAGGTTTTATGTTTAGGTTCTATATGCAAACAACTGAGCTAACCTCTGTGTTTTGTTTCATTGTCCCAGTGTAAACCAGGCTACCAGGGGGTGAACTGTGAGTATGATGTGGACGAATGCCACTCAAAGCCCTGTCTAAACGGAGGAACATGCATCAACCTCATCAATCACTTTAAGTGCGCTTGCCCACCTGGAACACACGGTACGTGCACATAATAGGAGATTAGTTTAACAGCTGAGGAAGCTTTAAACTTAAAGTATGGACAGAAAGTGATGCTAATGTTTGAGGATAACCTTTCCTGCTTCTTTAGTTGTTCTTGACGTGGGAAAGGAAATGTTGATTGGATGTTGTACTTTTCAAAAAAAGTTTCTTTTGTTGGATCTAAAAATAAAACTGAGTGCAAATTAAATGCTGTCTGTTCTGTATGTCGTAGGACTCCAGTGTGAATTTAACGTGGATGACTGTGCCCCCAAGCCTGGCTCTCTGGAGCCTCTCTGTAAGAATGGAGGACAATGTGAAGACGGTGTGGGCGGTTACAAGTGCAACTGCCCGGCGGGGTTCACTGGTGACCACTGCGAGGGGGATCTGAACGAATGCAAGACTCGACCCTGCCACAGTCACGGCAGCCTTGACTGCATCCAGTTGGTCGATAACTACCAGTGCCGCTGTCGCCTTGGTTACACGGGTATTTTCACATTAACCTCTGAAAACAACACAACAGCACCACAAGTAATTTTTGCTGTTTTTTTTAAAAAGGGGACGAAATGTGTTTGTTTCCTCAGGTCGTCATTGTGAATCCATGGTGGATCTCTGTCTGTCCAGTCCGTGCCGCAACGGAGGCGTCTGCTCTATGAACATGAGCTCGGTGCACGGCTACAGCTGTTCTTGTCCTCGTGTAAGTTCTCTTTAAAGCTGGCTGTTTTCTAATGTAAGCGATCTCCTCTTTATCCCTCATACGGCCTTTGCAGCTCTTGTTATTTGCCCGTTGTGCTCATCAGCTTTTAATAACTACTGGTTTCATTCTTATTCCTTAAACACTCCTCCATGAGTTTGTCCTGTAAGTGCTGGTGATAACAGCAAATGGAAAATGGCAGGCAGCCATAAGGCTAGAGAAAGACGAGCCTTCTTTGTTTTTAATAAAGAAATCCAGATATTTCTTTGATTATGCAGAAAGCAGCAGGGAACAGTAAAAGGCAAAGGGGGTTACCTCCATTCAGCTTCTGAAACTGATCCAGTGTAGAAAATGAATAATGGGATGAATTACTCATGATAGTGGTGAGATGCTGTGTTTGTAAAGATGACTCAACTTCATGTTTCACTCTACATGCTCTTCATTTCACACACCAGCAGGAACATAATACAGCCTGTTTTTCCAGAAATGTAACCACAGGCTACAGATCAGTTATTCTACACATATATAAGTATTGCTGTACTTGGATGAGCAGGGTGAGGGATGACACTGTCACATTTCATAAGCTAGTTTGTCTAAAAAAAAAAAAAAAGCCTATAAAAACATATAAATGTTAATGATTGTCTTTGATTATGCTGCCGTGTAGCTACGGCCACGGCAACTGTCACATCTGTGGCGTGTAGCATAACAGCAGGTTGGCTGTTTGTCGTTCTTCTGCCTGAACGTCAGTGCGTGCTTTTTCTCTGCACTAACCTCTTGCTCCCTGTCTGTTCTCATGCTTGCTTCAGAGGGCCACACCATGGCTCAGGTACAGTAGAGTAGCAACAGTCTTGTAGGAGAAACTAAATGCTTGTTGTAAAAGTTTGCCTGATAAAGTAATATCTACTGCCTTACTATCACACCTAAACAGCATGTTGTGTTTTATAGGGCTATACCGGGTTGGACTGTGGGGAAATGCAGGACTGTGCAAAACAAGGATGCCAGAATGGCGGGCAGTGTGTGAAGATAGCGTCCGGCCATCTGTATTGTCAGTGCAGGTCGGGCTTCAGCGGGCCACACTGCGAGGTGAGATGTCCGTTGCCCTGCCAAAATGGAGGAACCTGCGTGAAAGACCAGGCATACCCGTTCCAGTTGAGCTGCCACTGCCCGCTCTACTTTTCCGGACGATACTGCGAGAACAGACAGATTACGCCGACGCCCCGGAGTTGTCCGTACGAAGACTGTGAAAGGCAAGCAGGAGACAACGTTTGTGACGATCTGTGTAACAACCATGAATGTCGGTGGGACGGAGGGGACTGCTCGCTTCAGAGGGAGCCGTGGACAAACTGCAAGGCCTCTGTTCCCTGCTGGGATCTCTTTAAGAACGGGCGCTGCGATAAGGAGTGTGACAACCCCGGCTGCCTCTTTGACAGCTTTGAGTGCCAAATAACCTCAAACTCCTCCTGCAAGTATGTGACTCTCCCCTTGACTCTTCTGTAAACATGTGTTTAAAATCAAATCCTTACCTCTTGTTCTTGATTGTGATTTCTATGTAAGGTACGACCGGTACTGCGCGGACCACTATGGTAATAAAATCTGCGACCCGAGCTGCAATACGGAGGCTTGCAGTTGGGACGGCCTGGACTGTTCTGACATTCCTGCCAATTTTGCGGGCGGCACACTGGTTCTCGTGGTCCGCCTGCAGCCTAAGGAGCTGCTGGGAGACCTGAGGGGCTTCTTGCGCTACCTAGGAGCTCTGCTGCACACCAACGTTCAGGTGAAGCTGAACGAAAACAACGAACCAATGGTTCTGCCGTACTTCGGAGCACCAAAGGGACTGGGACAACATGCCCAGAGAAGCAAGCGGGAGCTGCACAAGGAGGTTATTGGGTAAGGATACGACAGACGCGTAATTTCTTGTCTGTGCATTTCTTTGCCAAATGAATCACAAATTTCTTGCTTACCGGCGACTGAATTTCACTTTTAATTGCACAGCTCCGAGGTGCACCTGGAAATAGATAACCGCAAATGTTCCCAGAGCCCCTCTCACTGTTTTTCAAGCACAGAAGAAGTCGCTTCCTTCATTGCAGCAGCCCACATCAAGGCTGACCTCCCTTACCCTCTAGTGTCTGTTGACAGTAAGTAAATCTGTCATTCAGAAATGAATGGAATATAAGTGCTTTATATCCATTTTCAAACTAAAACCTCTGTATTTACACTTGTCTTTGTACCATTCAGGCATTTCTTCCCCACCTCCACCTCCACCTCCACCACTGATGTTTCTGATTGGAGTGGCAGTGGTTGTTATTCTGCTCATCCTGGTGCTCGGGATGCTAGCAGCCAAAAGGAAACACAAACACGGCGTCCTGTGGCTGCCTGACGGCTTCATGGCTGCTACAAATGACAAGAGGAGAGAGCCTGTTGGACAGGATGATTTTGATATGAAGTGAGTTCACGTACAAATGAACACCGTGTGCGTAAAACAAGGTGGAGAGGTTGAGTGTGCTCAGGTGAAATATATGCTGTAATGCAAGAAGGTTGTTGTTGAAATGACCGCAATGAGCTTTCAGGGGACCATAGAGTATGACACAGATACAAGCAGGATGAGAGTCATTGTCTTCAAAGCTGCTTTTGTTTCTATATCAGGAATTTTAAGACTGATGGAAGCATGATTGATGGAAGTCAGAGTCAGAGATGGCTGGAAGACGAGGCTCCATCCAAGAAACCGAGAGTAAGTGAACAATAAAGACGTTTGGCGCATACGGAAAGGCTTTGGTCATTGTGAGTTTCACTCTGAGATCTGTTGCTTTTTATAGACTGAAGACAAGCCCTTGCTGCCCATCGCTCTGGACGGAGGTGTAGATCGAAGAGAGTGGACCCTGCAGCATCGCAAAGCTGCTGACATCAGCCTCACTCCTCCTCAGGCCGACCTGGACACTGATTGTCTGGACGTTAATGTGAAGGGACCCGGTAGGGGGACAAAAACCTTTAGATTTGATAATTTTTCAAAAATCTGTCTCGCTAATGAATCTTCACTCTTTCAGACGGCTTCACGCCGCTGATGCTGGCATCGCTGCGCAGTGCCGCCCCGGACTGCAGCCTGCATGGAGAAGAGGAGGAAGAGAGCGGAGATGAACCGGGACCGAGCGTCATCTCGGACCTGATCTCTCAGGGCGCGTCTTTGATTGCTCAGACCGATCGTACCGGAGAAACCGCTCTTCACCTGGCTGCCCGCTACGCCAGGGCCGACGCCGCTAAGAGGCTGCTGGACGCCGGAGCAGATCCAAATGCCCACGACAACATGGGGAGGACACCGCTGCACGCTGCTGTGGCGGCTGACGCTCAGGGAGTCTTTCAGGTGAGACGCCTCTGCGATCTGGTGCAGATCAGTGTGACGGCCAGTCGCGTTTTGTTCACTGTGTCTTTGCACCCTTTCAGATTCTAATCCGTAACCGTGCAACGGAGCTGGACGCCAGAATGAATGATGGCACAACTCCACTGATCCTGGCGGCCAGGCTGGCTGTGGAGGGCATGGTGGAAGAGCTGATCCACTGCCACGCTGACATCAACGCTGTGGACGACCACGGTCAGAAAACTAATCCTCTTCTTTGTCTGAAGCTTTTCGTATTTAATGTGTGAATAAATTCATTAAAGGATGTGAGTTTTAATGTAGTATGTTAGCAGGACAAGCATATCCCAACACAGGGACTTGCTGCGTTTACATTATTAGCTGTAATTTTAGCAGTAATAATAGTTTTCTAGCTAATGCGGCTCTGGTTCTTCTCTCATCTTCCCATCATTTTAGGTAAATCTGCTCTGCACTGGGCAGCTGCAGTCAATAATGTGGAGGCCACACTTGTGCTTTTAAAGAACGGAGCCAATCGTGACATGCAAGACAATAAGGTGAGATGTTTTGTTTTCATGTGCTGATTATAAATCACAACAAACACAAGGACAGTTATGAAATAGAGCTGTAAAGAAAAAATATCAGACTTTATTTGCAGAAACATATTTTCTCCCTACTATCTGTCAAAGATTTCAAAAGCTGCTCCGTGTTTGTTGTGTCGGCTGTGGGACACACCCTGTATGGGTTAAACTGACCGTGTAAACAAACTGTGGATCTGGTCCTGCTTTTCCTGTTTGTTCGTATTAAAATAGGAGCTCCCTACGCTGTGCTTACCGCTCCCTTTGCTTCTTTCAGGAGGAGACCCCGTTGTTTCTTGCAGCCCGGGAAGGCAGCTTCGAGGCGGCACAGGTTCTCCTCGACCACTACTCCAACCGCGACATCACTGATCATCTGGATCGGCTTCCCCGCGATACGGCTCAAGAACGCATGCACCACGACATCGTCCGTCTCCTGGATCAGTACAATCTGGTTCACAGTCCCCACAATGGGCCTAATCACATGGGTGGAGGAGGAAACTCATCTGTTATGTGTGGAGCAAATGGAGCAGGCTACATTGGCATGCGCCCTGGACCACAGGGGAAGAAGAGCAGGAGGGGCGGGGGCACAAAAGTAGGAGGTGTTGGTGGAGGGCCCAAAGAAATGAAAGACATGAAGGCTAAGAGAAGGAAGAAGCCTGCAGGAGGAGATGGGGCAGCTGTAAGTGCTGGGGTGGGAGCAGGAAATGGAGGAGGCACGGCAGCAGGAAGCACCAATGGCGTGAAGGCAGCAGGAGGCCTTCCAGAGAGCTCCGTCACCATGTCGCCCGTCGACTCCTTGGAGTCTCCTCACTCCTACGCAGGCGACGTTTCCACTGCCGTCTCCACCACGGCAAACTCCCCGCCCCTGCTGAGCAGCCCCACCTCCAGACAGATGCTGCCCCCTGTCAGCCACATGTTGGGACAGCAGCAGACCTGGGTGAGCATGAACAAACACGGATACAGCCCCATGTTCAGCCTGGTTCCTCATCAGATTCCGGGATCCCACCCCGGCATGGCCCAGCACCACGGCCAGGGTTGCAGCGTCGGGCTGACCCCCATGAACGTCACCGTGACCAGGGAGCAGCTGCCACCCATCGTCACCTTCCAGATGATGACTCCCGGAGCAGGCCAGACCATGCTGAAGCAGCCTCAGCAGGGGCAGGTGCAAGTCACGCAGTCCCAGGGTCAGAACCAGACTCAGAGTCACTCCCAGCAGGCTCCGGGGCACCTCCACTGCACCCCGGGGATGATATACCAGATCTCTGATCAGATGGCCATGGCTCACGGGCTCCCTCACACCCTGCAGCACCCACACACTGTCGGCCACGGAGGCCACGCAGGGATCGAGGGCCAGTCTCGGGCTCTGCCCTCATACCCGACCATGCAGAGCCCGGTGGATAAATACCCAACGCCTCCATCGCAGCACAGCTACACCACAGCGGGCTCGGAGGGCACCACGCCCAGCCACTCTGCCCACCCGCCCAGCGAGCACCCGTATCTCACCCCCTCGCCGGAATCCCCCGACCCCTGGTCCTCCTCTTCCCCGCACTCCAACTCGGACTGGTCCGACGTCACCACCAGCCCCACCCCTCTGGGGAACTCCCACCACACACTGCCGTCATCACACCACACACACATTCCAGAGCAGGTGCAGCTGCAGCCGCAGTCGCAGCAGATGCCGCAAGCGTCTCAGCAGCCTCAGCTCGGAAACATGCAGGTGTTTGCGTAGGCGGAAGAGGAAGAAAGCAGAAACCGACTGACTTTGGGGCTTCTGTGTACTCATAGTAACACAATCAGTACGTTCTCACGTCTGTCTTTAATCCCTTATTCTTCTATAATAATCAATCACCTCTTATGTTATCTTCTCTTTGTACTTCAGAAGACTGTGTATAGTTTCTTAAACATTTTTGAGTAAAAGTCTTTTGGAGTTTTTCTCTGATCGAGTTCTTCTAAGTCCAGTGAGGCAGCCTTTGCTCTCTGCTGGCTGGATCAAGACTTTTCATGTTTTGGCACCAAACACATAAACTGATCATCGAGGAGCTTCTGACCAGCTGGTGCGGGATTAAAAAAAGACCGGCGAGAAAAGACTGGGCACTTCCTGCATTGAGATCGTCCGTCTCTGTTCAGTGTAATAAACCTGCCAGTACTAACACCTCATTGAAACCATTCACTTTAATACGATGGGTCATATTCAGTGGATATTTTTACTCTCAAAGGAAAACCACGTTTGTTGCATTCGTGCTTTCGCTGGGTTAAAGGGGAGCGGCACTGAGAGGCTGCTGTACGATCAGAAAAAACAACAAGTGCATGTAGCAAACGCACGGCGAGGCCTGCTGGGCGGTGCTGCATGGGTCTGCGCTTGTCATGTGAAAGTTTTCAAAGTATTTCAGAGGTTTGATGAAAGTAACATCTGCTAAACATCAAATATCTGCCTGCACACTTCAAAAGGTCAGAAAATGGAGCTCCACCTGCACGCTATCGCTGCAGTCCTCGGGTGGTGTAATGAGAGTGTGCGGTTGTCTCTCTGCAGGTGGTACAGCTGTATTTGAGTAATTAATACTGAAAAGCGTACATTAGTTTGTCACCAGATTCAGTATGTTGTATATGAAAATGTACAGACACTCCGAGCATCTTCTGCTCGTTATATCTGAGCTTAGCATGTCTTTTGTTTTGTTTTTATATGAATACGGTGCACACTTCCTGTATAATTCTGAATCTCGCCGAGGCAAATCGCCACATCTTTAAAGTGCCTCTGTTATAAATAGCGTCTCTTCCAAAGTTATATAACCATAGCTACAATCATTGCGTCTCCGCACCTCTAACGGTCGTAAATCGTGCGTAGAAGGAGAAAGTCACTTGTCTTCTTTCTTAAGGTCGATGTTGAGCTTTTATGTGGCTGCTGTGTTTAAAACAAAAAAGGACAATCGTTCAGCGTTCAGAAAAATCTCACATACCAAATTTTGTTTTATTCAGCCAAAAATATGAAACCTGTGTCCAAACTTGTCATTTGTTGTTCTTGTTTGAAAAGTCAGACACACAAAAGCTGCACCTTTCTGCAGAGTTGTATTTGTAGACCCAGCCTGAAAACTCCCCAAATCCACGTTTGTACGAATGTAGGGGCGCTCAGGCATCAGATAACTTTTTTTTGTATGAATCACAGCAGCTCCAGTGCATATGCAAGGTTATGAGGTCATGTCTATATTCTGTATATAAAATGTTTTTTTTAAGTTTACTGTACTCTTCTCTGTTAACCAAATAGCCCGTAATATACCTGCAATATGAAGTAGTTGTTACCGTGTTTGTGTGTTGTAGAACTAAAACTGATCAAATCTGTTGGATTAAAAAAACAAAACAAATGATCGAACGAATGCTTTACTGAAATAAAGCCAAGATCTCCACACACGAGTGCACGTGCTGTCTTGTCCTGGAGCATCTTCGTGTCTCGGCAGGTTTTTACAGGTGTGTCATTTGCAGGTGGATTTTTTTTTTTTTAGGGCCTCCATGTTAGACCTGGTAGATGTAGCATCGTGTTTTTCGCTCTGCCTGGTAAATCTGCCATTTCTGAAGGTTAAACTTGAGTCAGAGGCTTTATTGTTTTGTCCTAATTGATTCAGGCTTCATCTGCATGAATCCTCTTGGTAAGCGGTAAATGGATGCTATTCATATAACACATTTCTGCTCCTACTGAGCACTTAAAGCCACGTGTATACAGTGCTTTTCTTTATGCACACATGGATGCTCTTTAATCCCTCCTCAGACGCACAGTGCAGACGTTGTACTGCCAATAAAGCACAAAGGTTTGAACAGTGCCTGGGATTTGGATAGAGTATTTTCATATAATTCACATGTATTTATGTACTGTTGCATCACTACATAAATACACCAAAGAAGCCAAACTGAGTCATTTCTGTCCTTTAAATCTGCATTTGAAACTACAGCAGTGTCTCTGGGTACTGCTCTGCAGGTCAAAGGCAGGGAAGTGGACATGCAATGCCTACAGATAATTAAGTTATAATACTTTTGCTTTTTACAGTTACACAGATCGATTGAAAACACGATTGCATGTAAATGAGGCATTTGTGAAATGCTCATAAACAGGGCCCCAAACATCAGATAATAAACACAAAATACAGCATTTTGAATTTTATATAACCAGGAAGAACAAAAAGACTTTATGCACAAATCCATGCAACAAGTACAAGATATGAAAATAAAACACAGAAACAATCAAAATGTGTAAGCTGCACTGTCAATAAAGGATGAATACCTTAAACAAAAGAAATATTAACACGGCCTGAAGTTACTGCATCCAAGTCATCTATAATCACCTTACATTCCTGAAGTTTTAGTTGACTGCAGATTATTCGAGGAAGGCGCTGCAAACCTGAATTCAGTGCGAACCTTTGGGACAGATGAGTGAATCCTGGGACTTTGTAACTTCCAACATTTCTCTGCTGAATGCAAACCAAGAATAGGCTTTTAAATAAGAAGATCTCAGTGGTGGTGACATAATCACTGGTGTAAAGACAGATTTAGAGAGCCTGCAGAGGTCTGTGGACATCTGTAGGTCACAGTAAAACTTGTAAGATATTAAGTGTGTATTTCTTTTCCTCTGTGTTATACGTCTGTCTCTCCGTGTGGCATTTGCATGTCTGTGTGGGTTCTCTGGCTTCCTCAGACCAACTGCATGTCAGTCCAGACGTGCAGTCGGGAGGTTATGTGAAATGCACTCGCTTTCTGCATGTTCCTTTATGGCTTACAGACACACACACTAACTCATACCCTACCACACTTAAACACACAGACACGCACCAAATCTCGTCCAGGAGATACATTACTGTCAGGAGTCTTTTTGCTTCCTACTAATGTAAGAATCCTTCCAAGGAGACAGATTAAATTCTATTACATGCCTCAGTGTGTTTCTATGTATATACTGTAGTTTATTTCATTGGTAGCCTGTCCAGGATGTACCTGGCCTCTCACCCTATGGCAGCTGGGATAGGCTCCAGCCCACCTCCGCGACCCTGAAATGCACTATAAATGGTCAGGCATTGAGAAAAATGTTCCATCTCATTAACTTCAGAAGTTTAAAACCTTTACTGAAAATGCAAATCGTTTAAATGCATAATAATAATAATAATAATAGAGTCAGATATTTTCTGTTTGGAGTTTTCTCCCGTTTATCCTGCCGAGGTGCTGTTCCGTGTCAGCCCAGCAGGAGGCAGAGTCTCACACGAACCCGAAAACGACGAGAACACGAAGAAGAGTTGCTAACGCGGAAGTCGTCCGGGATCTTATCTTCACCTGGCTGGAGTTTTCTTCCCCGTGCAATTTACTCTTTCCTCTGGTGGACGTTTTAAGCGGGATGGCGGGTCGTGATGCATTGGTCGGTGCGAGCGTGCTGAAAAGTTAACGGGCGGTTGATATCCGGTGCGGGTCAATGGACGCCAGGACCTGAGCTGCTGTTTTGACAGCTGTGGTGATCCGCCAGCACCGTGTCCATCTGTCCGTGTGAGGAGCCGCAGAGAGCGGACAGCGCAAGACCGAACTGAGCGTCTGCAAAGTTACTGGTGAGCGGACCGAAAGGTGAGACCAACCGTCGGCATTTCCCACCGCCTCGGAGTAAAACACCTGCTCCTGTTCTTGCACCCCCCGGCTCTGTTCTCCTCTGCTCATCTTCAGTCTCCAGCTGCTCGCCGAAACGTGGCCATGGCTTCTCCCCGGCTCAAGTACCTCTCACTGGGTGTGCTGGTGTTCCAGACCACCTCCCTGGTGCTCACCATGCGTTACTCCCGTACCCTCCAGGCCGAGGGCCCGCGGTACCTGGCCTCATCAGCGGTGGTGGTGGCCGAGGTCATGAAGATCCTCACCTGCGTCCTGCTGGTCTTCAAGGAGCACAGTGAGTCCGTGTACACAGCTCCCGGCACCGGTCCTGTCATGTGTGATAAACTTTAGGCCACAGTGAAGTGTTATAAATGCTCAAACAAGTCCAGCTGGATGTGAGCAGGAACCATCACGGTGCCGTCTGAGGTCTGGCTTCTTTGATCTGTAAAGCACAAATAATGCTGGGCTTGTTGTTTAATCCCAGAACATGAAAGATGATTTAAATGTTAAATATGCTTGTGGCTGAGCAGCTCCTGCAGCAGGAAGGCAGTTCAAACTGATCCAGTGATCCAGGACCAGCACTGTGAATGCTTGTGACTAAAGTGATTTTTATCTTATTTCAGCTTCAGTTCTGTGTTTGTTAATAACTTCACCTGTTCAGAGTTTACTGATGTTTTCTTCATCAGAGGTCATTTTTTCCCGATTACCTGAGAGGTTCTGTTTCTGAGGTAATCAGGATGAATTCTGAGAACTTTCACTAAAACTACAGAAAACAGGGATTCGCACGTCCATGTGAGCTTCCTGATTGGATATCATTAGTCCAAAAAAACAAAACAAAAAACAACCCTCTAGCTGGGCTGTCGTGTCTTGTTATTTTATCTTCCACCCGTGGGTCTTCGTTTCCCTGTGCCTTGCTTCGCTCCGGTGCCGTATTTGCTTTGTGTCTGGGTTTTCTGTCGTGACTGCCTCACACGTGCTGTTGATCTTTGTCTCTTTGCAGAGTTTCAAACATCTCGTGTGCACAGATGGTCACGTGATACTCGTTTACAGGCCTCTTATTTCAGACAGAGTCTTTTTAACACGACTGAGACTGAGAGTCCTGCTTTAAATTGGAAATGTGTCAGTGTGCGTGCAGCCTGAGGATTTGCAGTCAGGTTTGGTGGACTGTTCCTGACGTGCTGAAACTACAGTTGGTGGGTTTTCTGGATCAGTGAGGCTCAGAATTCGTTTTTGGCTAATAGCAGTCTTTTTTTCTAAAAACTGAAAAGTACTTCATTCACTGATCAGCAAATACAGATGTTTTTAGACACAGTCTGTTTTCAGAGGCTCGGAAGTAGGGCTGCCACAAACGATTATTTTGATAGTCGACTAGTCACCGATTATTTTTGTGATTAGTCAACTAATCAGATCATGCATCCATTGTACGTAAAAAAAAAACCCAGACAGTTTATTGCACCAGCATGCATCTGCTCGTATATAACTATCACTAGCTTATAGCTTGAAGTGTTTAAGGTATGTGCTAACTAAAAATAAAGACAAGATGGTAATTAAATTTTAATGAAATATGCAGATTGTTTCCCTGGAGTTCAATAAACTCAGCCGATTTACTCAGGAACAAATAAAATACTGAAAAAAGCCAAATAATAACATTAAGTTATCTAAGTGACTTGTATATCATGTTTAACCTGAGTAGCGAAAGACAGCGGTGGGTTTGAAAATGATTTGCCCAGAGTCCGGTGTTCTCACCAGCTCTAGTTAGCCTTGCCCCCGGCTCGCTATCGAGCTGGTGGGTAACAGACGTCTCCGAAAACGTCGGAGCACTTTTGAAAATATGTGGCGTCTTGATAAACTGAGCAGATATTTGAAGTTTACACAGCTACATTCTCGCCTGAAAACACGTTAAACGTTAAAAGAATAATAAGAGTAGTATTAAAACTAACTAGCTACCGCCATTGTTGGAAACTGAGCTGGGCCGCGCTATGAATTCTGGGACACGGCTTCTTCTTCTTCTTCTTCTTCGAGGTTTAACGGCAGCTGGCATCCTTGTACATGTAGTGCTGCCATCTTCTGTTTCAGTCCGTTATTACACTCTTAAATCCTACTATTTATTCCTGCGTCTTTTGGGATCTTACAAAGCTTCAAATGACTCGTCGACTATTAAATTAGTCGTCGACGATTTTGATAGTCGACGTAATCGTGACTAGTCGACTAATCCTGGCAGCCCTACTCAGAAGTAATTGGACGACTGCCTGAAACCGTTTCATTGCCAGGTGAGGCGTGTTCCCTCAAAGTATATCATTGTTGTTTTTGTGATATTTTTTTTTCAGTGACCAGTAAAAGTCTGAGCCACTTAACCGGTTCTGTTATTGAATTATTATCATTAACATTAATTATTAACATGTGCTCAGGAAACAGACGTTCATTAACTTGAACTTGAATGACGGGAAGAGAAAAATATGGAGGAGGAGAAAAACGACTCAGGATCTGAACAAATAGCACATTGTCTGTCAACCGCAGTGGAAGCAGCATTATGACCTGGGCGCGTACGTCCGGGTCTTAGTCACCGGAACCAGCCCACTCACACTTATTGATGATGTGACTGCTGATAGAAGCAGCAGGATGAATTCAGATTCAGCCAAATGCTGCAAAACAAAACTGTCTTAAGAGCCTGAGTATGCTGCAAAAGCAGCCCGAGAGGTTCTCACAGCAAAGAAATGTGATGGTCTTAACCGCCAGGGCAGTCAGCTGATGTCACTGGAGGCAGAAGAAAGTAAAGATAGCTGCCGTGCCGGGCTCACGGAACATCTCAAGGAAGGAGACGCAGGATTTGGTGATGGCTGTGACTTTAAAGCTAAAAGTCGGCACTGCAATTATGTCTTGGTTGTTTTATTTAAAATCCAAGTTCCTGGTTCTGGCTGTAAAGCTGGATTTCTGAGCCTGGACTAACAGGAGCTCGTCAGGCGGTGTGTTTCTTGCGACGGGCCACAGCTTGGGCCAGAGAGACCACTTCTCTTTTTACTTTCTGAATATTAAAAACTGTGACGGGGAATCCTCAAGAGGCACCGAAGCGCTCAGTCATCTTTGCGTACTTTGATTTCACTCTAAAGCTCCAAGCTTGGTTAGAATTTGTAATCTATATGTGTGGTTTGTGTCTTCTTTCCATGCTGCAGGTTACAGCATGCGCGCTCTCAACAGCGTCCTCCGTCAGGAAATCATTCACAAACCCGTAGAAACACTGAAGCTGGCGATCCCCTCAGGGATCTACACACTGCAGAACAACCTGCTGTATGTCGCCCTCTCCAACCTGGACGCAGCCACCTACCAGGTAAGCAGCACGGCAGGTTAATCTGCGGGCCTCATGACCGCCGTGACGACCGGAGGATTGATCGCTTGTTCCTTTGTCTCCATCAGGTGACGTACCAGCTGAAGATCCTGACCACGGCCCTGTTCTCGGTGTCCATGCTGGGCCGCAGGCTGGGCGTGTACCAGTGGCTCTCGCTGCTGATTCTCATGGCTGGCGTGGCCCTCGTGCAGGTGCCGTGCATCTCGAATCACTGTTTCACCATTTCTTGAGACAATCAGCTTTTATTTGCTGTCTTAAAAAAGCTAAATGTGTAGAGATAGTCAGACATAAAACACAGGAATGAAAATGCACCTCTAAGGCTGAAGGAGGCGAGCTCAGAGATGTTTTGAGGCTGACAAAAAGACATTCAGGAAGTAAAATGGATTTGTGTATTCAAATCACAGTAAGCTACTTTACTTATGTTCACTCAGCTCAGAGAGAGACTGGAAAAAAGCAGTGTGTGCACGCAGCTGACACTTTAGTCCCCTTTGTCTGCTGAGCATTTTCTCACTGAGTGTGCTGTTTTTTTGTTTTTTGTTTTATTTGTTCTGATATTTAAAGGCCAAATAAATAATGAGGCTTGTACTAGAAGACTGAGTAAATGTTGGCTGCTGATGAATGATGTGTCAGAGGAGGAATGACTGTTTTCATATCACCTCCTCCTCCTTGGCTAAACAAAGAAAATGGCAATCAGTTGGCTTTACACTTATTCTGAGAAATATTTAGCCGTGAACGGATCTGTTTGTCCAAGGTACGTGCAGGAGTGACCGTGGCTTATCAGCGGCACTCCACGAAGGCTCACATCAGATATGATGCTAAAGAGCAACTGTTCTGTTTCCATCTCAGACCCTACAAACACACAGAAAACAGAGTCTGCAGAGAAACCCCGCTTCTGTTTCGCTGCTCGTTTCCAAGCTGGTGCTGTTACTTTTCACCTAGCGAGGTTTGTTGCGGAGCTGATGGTGCTGATGTTGGAGGAATATACCAAACAATAGCTTCACTTTGTCCTGAATCTTTATTTATCCAAAGATGAAAGTGTGAGATTTCTTCCTTTGCACATTCAAAGCTCAGCATCATCTTTTTTGTGCATTAATGCCTGTGTTTTCCTGCTTACTGCAGCACATCACACAAGAAGTCTCGCTCTGCAGCTTTTTCACAACGCAGCAAAGCTGTGACGATGCCGTGTCTGAATATTAGGTACCCGGCATGAGGGATTCAGTGAGACTTCACTGTGAATGATAATCATTACACAAAGTTCCAGTTTACTAAGTACATACGAGTTTCTCTGGAAGGCGCACGTTGTATCCGCTGGATGTTTCATTGGATGTAAAATACACAGCCCAGGTTTGTTTGTTTTCTCTGGACATCATCACGTCGAACCCTGTGACACACTGGATTGTGTAGCACTTATTATTTTTGCAGCATGTACTTTTATTCAGCAGGAGATGTGCAAGAGAAGAGAAGTCTGCTCCACGCAGTTATCATAGACTGTATCTAAATGATGGAGGAGGCCATAGCGGTGTTACGCATTGGCTCCTGTTTGGAAGCTTGGGTGACTGAATGTGGATGAGAGGTGTAAGTCATGAGCCAGGACCCACCTGCTAGTCAAAGTAACTGTGACCTTTAAACGGGTGAACCTGGATAAAGTGTACTTCAGTATTGAACCAATAAAGAAGCTTGTTTCTGCTTCCAAGACGGACGTTTCTCTCTGCAGTCACGTTTAGAGCCAGAGAGCTGGGGGTGAGATTTGGTCTGGTTCTGTCAAATTGGCCTCTGAGCATCTCTGACGCTGGCCTGTCAGTCTTTTAAAAACTAAAACCTAAAAGCTGCTGTGCTACAGGAACTCGAAACACACAAAGCACACTTTGGACTGTTTCGCCACATTTTGAGGTGGTTAATCATTCCTTGAAATGTTTGTTGGGTTACAATTTAACTTCCTAATCGTACATGTGGGGAGAAGAAAGCTCGAAAGAGTTTTTTTTCACCTGTTAAAATTTAAGGCTCTCCGGTTTGTGCTTGCAGTGGCCCTCTGACTCTGCCTCCGAGAAGGAGGCCCCGTCTGCTGGCTCCCAGTTCGTCGGCCTCGCCGCAGTGCTGGTGGCGTGCTTCTCCAGCGGCTTCGCTGGTGTCTACTTTGAGAAGATCTTGAAAGAGAGCAAACAGAGCGTGTGGGTCCGCAACATCCAGCTGGGTTGGTATCTATCACCAGGCAAATCAGTTGTGAACTGATATATACAGCCTGTATATGTTCTTGAAACGCAGTCCAGCGCAGTAAAAAGTATGAAAAATAAAGTGGAGGCCAGAAGAACAATGATCTGAGATGCTGTTGCTTAAAAGTGATAAATGGACCAGGAAGCTCCCATGTGTGCAGCGGTTCCTCGGGTCTTTGCTCGGGGAGCCAGCTGGGCTTTTTACCCTCCGATATGTTTCTGTTAGATGAATGTTCCTGTCTAGTTTATTTTTATCCTGGAACGTGTGAGTATGTGCTGAGTCTCCTGCGATTCCCACTGAGCTTACAGCATCTTCACCTGTGTTAAACCTCAGAGCCTCAGCAGCAGGAACAAGAAAGACGATCAAAAACGAGAATTTAATCATTAATTTAGGCCTGATTTTAGTGGAAATATTCTTGATATATTACTTAAATAATAGAAAACAGCAGTGTTGGGAATGTCGCTCTGAAGTGCTCCGTCCCTGCGTTTCAGGGATGTTCGGCCTGGTGTTCGGGCTCCTCGGGATGATGGCCTATGATGGGGAGCGAGTGAGGGAGTCTGGAATGTTTCAGGGATACAACACGGTCACCTGGACTGTTGTAGCACTGCAGGTAACTTTCACTCGCTGTGCTGTCGCGTATATTGTCGAACTTCTGGGCTAACAGACTGTTTAAAGCTGGGGCTCGGACTCCCCGTTGGCCCTACAGGTCATGCCTCTGTCCATCTGTGTCTCCGTGTTTGTTTTCTCTTCAGGCCCTGGGTGGTCTGGTCATAGCAGCGGTCATCAAGTACGCAGACAACATCCTCAAGGGCTTCGCTACGTCACTCTCCATCATCCTGTCAACGCTGATATCGTACTTCTTGCTGCAGGACTTTGACCCAACCAGGTAAAGAAAGCAGTCGCTATTTTTTTCTCTGTTTTTTCCTTTTCGCTTTTCTTTCTTTCAGCTCAATGAGTTTTCTGCTCTTGCCTGCAGTGTTTTCTTCCTCGGGGCCGT
This sequence comes from Aulonocara stuartgranti, assembly GCF_965226115.1. Classification (NCBI taxonomy): domain Eukaryota; kingdom Metazoa; phylum Chordata; class Actinopteri; order Cichliformes; family Cichlidae; genus Aulonocara; species Aulonocara stuartgranti. Next base: position 11,642,960 of record NC_138958.1, read on the forward strand.
TTTAGTCATCGCGGCCACTTTCCTGTACGGCTACGAAGGCAAGCCTTCCCCCAATCCCAGCAGGGCGTAGGACACACGGCTGAAACTACAGCAGCTGCGGGAGGTCGTGAAGACACGAAGGGAAAGGAGGACTGGACTGCCTTTATGTTTTCACATATAGTGTGAAAACATAACGGAGGATGTAAGCAGGTTTGGATCAGAGGAAGGTTTGTTTTTTTTTTATTTTATAACAACGCTGTGACAAGTCTCACACCAAAAGTGCCTCAGCTGAGAAGGAGAAGCAAGGAGAGACGAAACCAGGAGGGCGTTTTACTTTTCTTCTGTGATTACAACAGCGCACATAATCCAGCTGCCACGCCCGGTGAAGGGAAACTGGACCGACTGATTGTCTTCACCAGGAACTAGTTTGACTGCCTGTTAGTGTTACGGCCACATCAGTCACCCAGTGTAACAAAGGAGCAAAGAACCAGAGGGTGGGCCTTTCTAACTATTCTTCCAAGCCACATTTGCCACGTAGCCCAGTGGCTGCCGCCTTCACCTCGGGGTGTTTAACGCTCTAACAGGTACTCCTGTCCTGTTTAAGCTCAGAGTCAGAATGAGCTTCAGCTCTGAAACTACAACACCAAGCGGAGACGTTACACTGAATATTGGAAATCATGTTAATGTTTGGTGTAAGTATTAGCACTGTTGACATTTAAATCTATAAATTAATTGGCGGTTTAACTTATTCATTAGGCTTAGCTTAGTTTTCAGAACCACTGTTGACGGTTAGCGTGTCCTCTGCCTGTGTAACAGTGTCATTTGGTGATTTTTGTGGCGGAATAATCAGAATGTGGTCCAATGAAACTGAAGCTGGTTACATCATTTACAGAGAAAGTAACGTTTGATTTGATGATTTATTATTATTATTTTTTTCTGAAACTACTTTTTTTTTTTGGGATAAAGCGGGTATAATTAAGAACTTTATTATTTTAATTACCAATATGTGAATCTTTTATAAAAAAAACATGCTTCCTTTGACTTATGTGCATGTGTCATTGTGTGTCTCCTCTTTGATCATTCTTACTTTACCACAACACACGGCATTTACATTTTCTACCCCAACACATAGACTGTATATAAAAGATGGATACCTGCTTTCAAATCTGATGTCATTGGCTGCATGGATGTCCAAATTATTTGGTTCCTGTGACATCGCTGAGGGTTAAAAAAACAAAGTATTTTATCCTCATTTTTTTTCCACAATTTTTTAATTTTTTGGAGCAATTCACATAAATGCATTTTCGCATCACATTTTCACAACTCACTCGGTGAGTCAATCTATTTCCTAACAATAAAAGATGCCCAAAAGTGCGCCAAACTGCAGTCGAAAGTACCTCTGAGGTGATCCATTTGTTAATAACAACCACGAGGTTCGTCATGAATCTGCTGCGTAGTTTGGATGACGCGCTATTAGGGCTGCCACGATTAGTCGACTAGTTACGATTACATCGACTCTCAAAATTGTCGATGACTAATTTAATAGTCAACGCAATATTTGAAGCTTTTGTAAGATCCTGAAAGACGCAGGAATAAGTAGTAGGATTTAAGAGTGACTGAAACAGAAGATGGCACCAATGCATCTACAAGGATGCCAGCTGCGGTTAAACGGCAAAGAAGAAGCAGTCTCAGGTATGGTAGCCGTGTCCAAATTCAGGGGCCGCATCCTTTGGAGACTGCATTTGTAGGCCAATTACATCACAGCGACGCAATGAAGGCTGTCCAAATTCGACGACGATGACAAATGCGTCCTCCCTTTTCCCCAGATTTACAGTTTTTTCTGAATGCTTAAACCCTAACTGTGATTTCTGTAGCACAATCTCTAAAACTATTCAGACTTATAGCAAAACCACTCACTGAGTTTGCAAAACTAAAAGCACAAAAACTGCTTTGCACTCAGTTTGCAATTTTGTAACACACACTTTGCAAAACTGTAGGCACAATTCACTGCACAACACTCAATTACCAAATTTCCAACACACTCCTAGCAAAAGTATACACATGTATGGCTATCATTAACACTAATTTGCCAACTGTCTGGCACACTTTCACATGTGAAAACTTTTTTAGATAATTAGTTCACTTTGCAATCAGCCTAAGCACTATAATACAGGTAAGCTGTGTGTGCGGAGTACAATGGAGGGAGCAGAAAGAGTGAGAAGTAGAGGAGGCCGAGGAAGAGGACGTGGAGGTGAAGAAGTAGGATGAAGAGGACGACAAGGAGGAGCAAGAGGAAGACGAGGAGGGGGGCGAGGAAGACGAGGAGGGGGGAGAGGAAGGGTAGGAAGAGTAAGAAATAGAATTGCTGATGACATCAGAGCTACAATAGTGGAACATGTAATCAACCGTGGAATGACCCTGAGGGTAGCTGGCCAACGGGTCCAGCCTAACTCGAGCCGCTACACTGTAGCAAGCACCATAAGGACATCTTGAAATGAGAATCGCTTAGTACAGTCACTTCGCACAAAGATTTGTAGCACTGCCATATGCCAATGAGAAACACACCAATACCATTGATGTAAAAATACTGAAATTGTTACTTTACAGAATTGCTAGATGACCAGATGCTGGGGGCAGAGGAAGCATGTTCACTGCAGACCAAGTAACCCATATAGTCATTATGGCGATTGCAAATAATCCTATACTTGGAAATAAACACTTGTGTTTGTTTTGATGTGTGTGAATAAACACCAGTACTTGAAGTTTGGATCCCTCTATGCTTATGGATCTATGACAGAAGTATGAGCTCACACTGACATAGCCTACCTTGTGCACAGAGAAAGCAAAAGCCAGATGTGTTTTGTATTCATACCATCAGTGTGCAGTTGGCGCATTGTGTGCTTAGTAGATGATGGCTTGTGTGTACTGTTTGATACGGAAACACCATTTTTACGAAGGTGTGAAGAGTTAATCTAGCTGTGTTTGCTTTTGCAAGAGAACTACAATGTTTTGATTATTGGGTGACAGGTTTTCTTATTTGTGTGAAGAGTTTTGCAAAATTAGCCAATAGTTACAAAAAATGTGCTTAAGCAATCAGAAAAAACTGTAAAGGATGGGTCGACCTATCTAGGGATGGGTATCGTTTAGGTTTTATCTGAAACCGGTGCCAAACTGGTACTTTTGAAACGGTGCCGGTGCTTAAACAGTGCTCGAACCAGTGCTTAAAGAATGGAGAACACAATCTTTGTCCAAAAACCTCTCATGTTCAGCTGTTTTTTTTGTAAAAAGATAACAATGTTAGCCTTTTCTGCAGCTATAGGGGATTTATGGTATCACTCTTGGCTGGAAGCAGTGCTTAAACAATGGAAAAAACACAAACTTTGTCCAAAAACCTCTCATGTTTAGCTGTTTTCCACTTTTTCTTTGGTCATTTTGGCCAGGGTGAAGGGAGCATCTGCCATCAAACAAGAAGACAGCCACATGTAGCTATGATGATGTTTGCTAGTTCACCTTACATGCATTAATGTAATAACGTGGTTAGCCTACTCAACGTAAATTACACACGAACAACATTAAGCTACTCGCCCAGCGAAGAACGGCTGCTGCTGCCATCATCATCCGTCATCATTTCTGCTACACTGGCAGGGCTAGGGGCCAGGACTCTATTCTTCGGGTTTTTGGGGGATGTTGCTAACTCCGGGTCCGATAACAGGCACCACACCCGCAGTAGATGTGTGAGGGCTTGCAGCAAGCTATCAAATACAGCTTTTAAAAAGAATGCTATGCGTCGCCAGGTGTTTCATCAGATTCGAGGTGTTACCTCGTTTGCACAGTATCACCTTAAAGCACTTGTTGCAGGCTGCTGAGTTTGCATCTTTTGCTGTGAAGTACAGCCAGACTTTTGACCGCTTCACCTTGGGCATTTTTAATCTGTAGCTCTGCTCTAAAAGAACGTACGTATCTGGGCCCGCCTACTATCCTTGGTAAGGTAAAATGATTGGCTAGAATCCAAAGTGTATGACATCTCAGGGAAAAAAGCACCGAAATGTGCGCTGCTTTTCGGTCTGGTTACTACAGTTTATGTCAGAACTGGTGCCATAATGGCACCGGATACTGGTACCCATCCCTAAACCTATCCCAGAATTCTATCCAGCCAATTCCAGTTTCTAACAATGACGGCAGCGACTTAATTTTAATATTAGTCTTTCCTGGTCACAAAATAAACTTTTAAGATATTTTCCGGTGAGGATGTAGCTGTGTAAACTTCAAATATCTGCTCAATTTATCAAGACATCACATATTTGCAAAAGTGCTCTGACATTTTCAGAGACGTCTGCTACCCACCAGCTCAATAGATGACCGGGAGGTGAAGGCTCACTAGAGCGTCCGATGGATGCAAGATCTGATTAGTCGACTAATCGCACAAATAATCGGTGACTATCAAAATAATCGTTTGTGGCAGCCCTACTTGCTATTGAAAATTGACCCTAAGCTTCATGTTCCCAAATCTTAGTCGGGCTGGAAGTGATTCCCTTATGAAGCATTCAATTTTTCTTTGTCTAGCAAAGATGTGCTCTACACATGTGAACAGCACTAATAAAAAGTCAGAGAGGTTGACAGTGACCACTGATTGCTCGGTAGGAGTTATTGCTTTTTAGAAACTAGAGCAGCTTTTTTCTAACGCAGTTAAAAAGATAAATGCTTTAAGATCCTGACTGATAATTGACCAAATAAAAATCAATTTGTGTTCAATAAGATGTGAAACTATGATCAGAAGTTATAAACCCATCTGGAAAAGAGCTGAAAGGTTGTTTTCCCAGTAGATTTTTATACAAGTATCTTATAATCACTAAAGTCGCCTCCTGCTGGTGGTTACAGAGAACGCAGCTACAGAGCCAGCTCGTCCATCTTTTACCTACAGTCTGTGAATGTACCATGGGGACATTGCAGCCTCTTATACCCATGTAAAAATGTTACACTGTACCTGGGCTGTGGAGCGACAAAGAGGACTAAGTTCACACTTTATTTTTGGCATTTGTTTTAATGAGTTTAAAAACACTGCATGCAAAAGCCAGACAGTCTGAGAGAAAGGACTGTACGTCCTCCACATTAAAACACTGTAAAACACCGTCAGCCTGTCGCTTTCAGACAATCTAACGTCGACCGGCAGGACAAGTAGGAATAACAAGTCAGATTCACACGAAGGGCCGTGCAGCACTCTGCTCCGAGCCCACAGGCACGGCTGTTAACTGTAAAAGACACTTGAGGCCCGGATGCACTTTGACGGCAGACTGTGTGACCCTCACGGTGAAGTAAAAATGTATTTTTAATTAACACGTTATTTTAATCGGGGCATGTGGGGGGGAAAGTTCCCCACTATAAAAGCATCAGTTCTCTGCGCAAAGTTTCAGTCCAATAACGATCACCTTCTAAGTTGTCCCATCGGAAGTGCTGCTCGTGATTGTCGGCTTGGCCTCACAAACTGCCCCTGCGTCATAGCTACAATAATCAGGGTGTTAAACTATCTCTTTGTCCACATCGCTGTGCGGTTAGTGTGTGTTAAGTTTTGCAGTAAGCCGGCAGAACAGTCCTTCCTGGTGATCCTGGCTCTGTTGTTGTTCTATATGAGGTGTGTGTGTGTGTGTATGTGAAGGCTTGTTCGGTTCGCACCAAGAGTAATGAGCAGCATCAGCAAGATAATGTGGTTACATCATCCATCTCTCTTCATCTCTGTCTCATCTGGACCAGTTCAGCAGAAGCCTTTTTTTTTTTCAGTCCCACTGAGGCCGGATGAGCAGATCTACAGCAAATGCACCGCCTGGAAAATCATCAGAAGCAGCGTAGAGGTTTCTGGTTTGGGGCACTGTTTCACCTCCTTCTAAGGTGCACGGAGGAGAGGAAAAAGCCTGAAGAGATCAAACCTCCTGCAGCACCGACAGTATACAGAGTAACTGTAAGGCTAGACAAGCGCATTTGTGGCTCGCAGCATTCATCGGGGTCATCATAAAACATATTACAGATTAAATGATGCAGATGTGAAATAGAAAGAAATACAAAACGCACAATCTCAGCCAAGTGTGTGATGTTTTACGACCACGATGAAGGCTACGAGCCAAAACACAACAGCCTAACAGTGAACTACGCTGAAGCTGTGAGCTCGTAGGAAAACAGCACATACTGGCTTTCATTTTCAGCCGCGAACCTTCTGACACACACATCACGACAGACCACCAGAGACGCTGCGAAGCAAACACTTCCTCTCACACCGTCACGTGTTTGGATATTTTGCTAACTGCTGAATGGACAATTTTTGAATGGACGAAACTTTTTTCGTCACCCTGAAGATGAACAGTCATACATTTTTTCTAGATGTAAAAAATGCTGTTTGAAGACAAAGAAAAAACCCTGTAACCCTCAGATGAGTGAGATTTAACAGGCGTTAGTTTGATATCCCAAATCTGGATGAGCAAGTACGTTGACGACAGCTGAAACGTTGCTGCGCTTCAGCAGATCACCTTCTAACTGCAGGGCTGCACGCTGCCAGGGTTAACTCAGAAGAAACTATGTTTTGGTGTGATCTCAGTCTTACATGAGTGGAACTTGGCATCAGTACGTTCCTCAAATGATAAAACCATGTTTGACTGTAGCAGGCTGTCATCAACACAGGCATCTCTGGCTTTTCAAAAGGCAGGGAGGGAGAAGCTCTGCAGCTCGGACGAACTGGCCACGTGCGATTGCAGGAGGGGGAAATAGTCCTGCTGCAGGGCTTCAGTCATGTCTGTGTGTATGTGACTGAAACCAAAGTGTTATTTCTGCTTTTCCTCTGATATGTCAAAAACAAGGTAGCTCTGTGTTTGCATGTGACAATCTTTGAAACACAAAGAAAAGAAATGACCCTACAATGTTTCGGCTTTACAAACGAGGCCTTGTGTGTGTGTGAGAGAGTGTGTGAGGCAGTCCGGTGTGACACAGCAGCACGCCTGGGCCCGACCCCGGGCTCCATTATAGAAAGCACACAAGCACAAACAGATACACGCGTTTGCACGCTCACGTCATCCCGGTGAGATTCTACTTGTCTGCGTCCACGATGAAGAAGGAACCCCACAGCGACGGCGTCCTCGCTGGACGTGAACGCAACGCAAACTCTAACAACTTTCCTCGCTTAAACTCTTACACAGCACTTAAGCGTACAGAACAGAGCAGGCCACGAGTATGCTGTCTTTAAGGCCGCGAAAACCTTTGTCAATTGTATTTAAGCTCCATCACTTCTTCCAGGGCCTGAGTAGCTACAGCACAGGTATCAGTTACATCCCAGCGCAGATGTTCAAGCTTCAGACGAGTCTTCCCTCTGTTGTGCAGGGCCGGAGTGCATGCCTGCACACCCGGCGGCCCAACGGCACCAGAAGCAGGGACTAACAAACTTTCTAATCATCAAAGGCAGCGGTGGGGAATTAAGGCGGTTGTCCCCTCAAGATTCAAAGCACTGCAACTCTGATGAGGTCATCAGCACGTAATGCAATTCTCAGCCTGCTTATAAATATCATTTTTGTCTGCTTTTGCGTCTCATCTGATTATCCTGTTAGCAGAATTGGCCTGATATGATATGATGTCCAGAAACGGCCAATCAGATGCACGTGGTGTTCTACTTGGGCGGTATGACAACAACCGGAGGGCCTCTCCTCGGCCTCCACATCAGAACCTGGGCATCGTTGGCGTTGGGCCTCCCCATGGCGTTAAGAGGGATGGGCTCCATTCGAGTCAGCACCCGCGGCTGGTCCTGGTGCACCCGGCCCACCAGCCTGGCCCTGGAACCCAGAGGCAGGGACGGGTCCACTGCGATGTCAACCCTCATCCTCCACTTGATGGTGTGGAGCAGGATCTTTTCCCTGGATGTGGTGTTGAGCGCCACCAGCCAGGTGGTGAAACTCTGGTCTCTTTTGATGTTCGTCAGTAAAGGCGTGTTAGATTCGCTGACCGGCACAGCCCAGGTAACGCTGGGGTAAAAATTGTCATTCATGCTGACGATGAAGCGGGACGGCTTGGACGTGGGGCCGACTATGGTGACTGTCTCTGTCGTGTTTCCGTACCAAGGGTAGCTCACGCCATCTGAGTCGCTGATGGCCCGGACCAGGCCTTCACGGAGCTGAGGCAGCTCCCAGCTGGACCTGGAGGAAGACAGAGAACCAAGAGATCTCTGGGTAACTCCAACATTCATTCAAAAGATGTTTCATAGATTTTAACTGACGTTCAAACTTATTAAAAACACAAGTTAAGCCACTGTTGCTGTGTATGACGTGTATAAACATGGCACCAAATCCACCGATGAAAGTAGTCCCCAAAAAGCGCATTTGATCCCTGTTAGCTGCCCCTTAATGGACTCCAGGAACACGTGTAACGTGTCTGTTAGTTTGCTAATGATACCAGCATGACTAGATCCAGTTGTGGTGCTGTGGCGACTGTTTTTCCTACACTGAAAAAAGAAAATGTTGGATTTACTTAATTCAACAGTGAGGACACTGGTTGAACATAGATGTTTTGCTTTGGCAGCAACTTAAACAACAACAACAAGTTAAATCAACACAAGTTATTCATATTCAATACACCTGTGTAGTTTGTGTTTATAAAATGTGATTAAAACATGTTTAGATGAAGTAATTTCAGCTCTTGAAATATTTTTATCCTTCACAATTTTCTCACTTTATTCCAACACTATTCAATAACTTTTTATCCCAATACTATTTGGTTACTTTAAAAACTACACGTTATCTTCATATTACATAATGTACAACAAAGTTTAGAGTCTGGTTAACAGATTTATAACAACTTCCATCCATCCTCTTCACCAGTCTATTGCAGGGCTAACATGGAGAGAATTCTTTTAACCAATTAACGTAACCCCAATAACTGCATGACTTAACTGTGGGAGGAAATAGAGTCCCCACAGAGAATTCACTGCATACTACACTGAAAAAATGAAATTGGGTGGTTGTTACATTTACAAAATTGTAACGTGTAATTTGATACAATCTAGTAAGAATGGTTAGTTGCCTGGACTCAAGAAATGCACAAGATCACACAAGATTTCAAACTGCAGGAAAATCACTGGAGTTTTAAAAGGCAGACAACTACACACACCACATGTATGCTATCACTATTTATTGCGGTTTAAGCTGTCAAGGACAAAAACGTATGGAAAATTCTGCATCAAGCCTTGAAATCATAGCTTTTCCTACTTTTGTTAAGCCTCGGTTGACATCTTGGTGGCGTGGTGGTTAGTGCTGTTACCTCACAGTAAGAGCATGGGTTCACTGGTTCAAATCCACAACCTGGCTAGTTTACAGTGAGTTCCATCTGAGTACTCTGGCTTCCTCCCACAGTTAAAAGTCATGCGGTTATTAGAGTTAGGTTAATTGGTGATTCCAAATTACCGTAAAGTGTGAATTTGAGAGAAAATAGTTGTTTGTCTGTATGTGACAGACTGGTGAGCTATCCAGGGTGTACCCTGCCTCTTACTGTATCACTTCTGGGTTATGCCCCAGCCCCCCCTGCAGCCTGGATAAAGATAGGAGGATGGTAGTGGTTGTAAATTCATTCAATTTTTATGTTAACCAGACTCTAGACTTTGTTGAACATTATGAAATATGAAGACAAATTTGATTATTTAAGTGACCAAGTAGTATTGGGGTAAAAGTTATTGAATAGTGTTGGAATAAAGTGACAAAACTGCGAAGGATTAAAATATTCCAAGAGCTCAACTTAGTTCATTTAAACAAGTTTCACTCACATTTTATTAACACAAACTGCACAGGCTTATTGAATATGAATACATTGTGTTGATTTAATTCAGTTGTTTCTGCCAAAGTAATTGTGTGCAACCACTGTTCACTTAAGGAATTCCAACAGGCTCTTTTTTTTTTTTTTTCAGTTTAGCTGGATTCGAACCCAGGACCTTCTTGCTGTGAGACAACGGCGCTAACCACCACACCACCAATCAAGACTTGACAGCTTAAACCACAATAAATAGCAATAACATACACGTGGTGTGTGTATGGTTGTTTGCCTCTTATAACTCCAGCGATTTTCCTGTGGTTTGAAATCTTGTGTCATCTTGTGAATTTCGTGAGTCCAGGCAACTAACCACTCTTATTAGATTTGATCAGGTCATCTGAACAAGAACAAATTAAGTTGTTGAATTTCATGCAGATCCTACATAATTTAATTATGTTCACCATAGGGACATGAAATTATTTTGTTCAAATTACAAGTTAGACTTTTGTAAATGTAACAACCACCCAATTTGCTTTTTTTGAGTGTATTTGGAGATATTTGTTGTTTTTGCTTTGCTTGTTTTTTGATTGGCTGCGGATTATTTTATATATTTTTTTTATATTTCTACCAAGCTTTTAGTTATGTGATACTGTATTTCATTAAGCCGTTTTGCTTTTTAAAATCTATTTTATTACAGGAAGTTTCTCTTTGTTGGGCCAAATTGTCTAAAAAAAGAAAGAAAGAAAGAAAAGCTATGATGGTTCAGTGTGCCAGTGGATTATCATCATCATCCCTTTGTTGTAATCAACAGCTTTGTCATCTGGAGGCCCCCTACCATCTATTTACCATGCCATGTGACCAATCCGATGACAACCTAAACCCCATCCTCTCACCCGTGCATGCACCACCCACACCCCTGCACCCAGTAGGATTAAACACCCCCTCGCATATGCCCTCCAGACATAACGCGTTTGTGTGTGTGTGAGGTGTGGGTGTGGGGGAGGACATGTCTCCGTGGGCACAATTTGAGTGTGAGAGCAGCAACTGTTGTTTAGCTCCTCTAATAGCAGCTTTTCTATTTAGGTGCCAGAGTCACAGGAACAGAATCTGTCGGTGGGCGTTTGAATGAAGGAGGCTGACGAGCTCCGTTAACCTGCTGCGTGCACAAATGCTCCCCGAGCGCGTGCAGCTCGGGCACGAACGCGTTATAGTTATTAGAGTGCACGGAGGCGCGCCGTCACGCACGCGCTCCCGTTTTCCTGCATCTGAAATCCTGTCACGCGCGTGTAACTGGGACTCAGGTGACAGAGGTGTGAACTCACATGCCGACGTCTCCGTAGGTGTTGTAAAATTCCATATGGGTGCACGCCTGGATCCAGCCCACCACCCAGGTCTCGTTGCGCGGGACTGGAGGCATCACAATCCGCGCAGACGCTTTGAAATAGGGCGTCTTGTACCGAAGCACTATGGGCGAGCTCTCCTCGATGACCGTGGGGCAGTGGTCTATGGTGGCGGACAGGTCGCACACCACGATGCTCTCTCGTTTGATGCGTGACTTGTTACAGGCGATGCTCTGGATGCAACCCATGGCTGTGCGGGTGGAGGTGGCGGTCAGCGGCGGCTAAGTGAGCCTGACAGGCACAGCTGGCCGGGACTCCACCGACACCGCGAGGCTGTGCATCCGATGAGATTATAAGGCAAAGGTGGGTGCTACCACGCTGCAGGCCCGGGAGGGTACCCGGTAACGCAGACACCCGCCCTGCTGATGTGCGAGCACATCTGCCCGCTGCTCTGGGGCTGACCCTGCGCGCTGACCTCCGGAGGATCTGAAGCAGAAACAAGGGAGCAGATAAATCGAGTGTCACGTGAATTTTAGATGCAGGGATGATTGCATCCTCTCCTCTAAACCCCAGCGGTCAGTTTCTCCCGGAGGATGCGATCCATCCGCGCTCCTGCTGCAGTCCCTGCCCGTAACCTTTGATCCTCGCCTTTCTGCCCCGAGCTGTCATGTCACAACAGGCGTCGGGGGACCGGCGGACGCTGGGACACCGGCAGGGGGACCCGAGGATCGGGCGGCGGTGTTTGGCGGTGCTGAACCGTGCATGAGATGCTGCTGCTGATGCTGCTGGTGCTGCTGCCGGTAACCTGAGCGAGGTCGTTAGGGTCCGTCATGCCTGGCCACTCGACCGGAGGGAAGCCCGGTGGAACAAGCCGGGAGTCCGAGCATCAGCGGTGGGGTAACCAGCCTCCTCCCAGCCACCACCCGGAGGGCAATTCCCGATCAAAGCCTCTAGACCCCGGGCATCAAATCCTCGCAGTGCAGAGCGAAAGAGCGCCGAAGGATCAAAATAAGAAAAATAAGAGAAACGGTGTCATAGTAACCGCGCCGCGTGCACCGCGTCGTCCTCCGCTGAAGAAGGCTGCGTGGCTGTGCGTCGCTGTTCAGCCTGCGCGGTGCTGAAGATGCTCAGCCGACCAATGAGCGGCGGAGGGAGACCGCACGGGAGCAGCTCTGCGACCTCTCCCCCCAAAAATACCAAACCCCACAAACACGGAGTCCACGCACGTGCCACTCTGCTCAATTTTTTAGGAGTGACTCCGCCCTGGCAAAGCACCTTCCCGGGGGATTTGTGCCGAAGAACGGCACCTTTAACAGGAAGGGTCGTTTAATTGGTTTGAGAACATCAGGCTTTTCAAAATAAAACTGCCACAGTTTCGGCAAAACGACATCACCTCACGGTGCTCCGGGGTCTGCAGCCTTCCCCTACCTCCACCTCGGCAGGCGGAGGTTTCAGATAAAGTGTTTTACTGGCCTTGCTCACCTTACAGCTACCCAGAAATTACACTACTACTTTACATATAAGTATATATATCTATACACACACAGAATACGTTGTTCCTTTTGCTTTACGTCTTTTAACATTACAGATTTTTTTGTTTATAATAATAAAACATACATGGGACATTTCCATTTATTAATAAACAACTAGTCATAATAATATCAGATGTGGTGCCACAAAAATATATCTCATTTATTGGAGATAAAGAAGCTACTTGTGAATATAAAATGCTGCAAATTGTGCTGTAGATGGAGAAGTGGGTCGATTTAAGTTGATAAAGATGGCTGAATGCAGGATGATGGCTTCTGAAAACAGCTTAAACAAGATGCAGATTCTTATTTATATGCAGTGCTGTGAAAAAAGTATTTTCCCCTTCTTGATTTATTAGTTTACAAATTTCAGACCTACCTGCCCTGTGTGAAAAAACATTACCAGCTTCAGGTAATAACTGCTTGTGCCACCATTGATGTCAGTAGTAACTGACATCAAACATTTAACTGGTATTGGAGGCCATTTTTGCCCAGTGTCTTTCTTATTGTTGAGTCATGACCTCTGACCTTAACAGAGCCAGACGAGGCCTGCAGGTCTTCAGATGTTGTTTTGGTTCTTCTGTGACCTCCTGGGTGAATTTTGGTGGGCTGGCCACTCCTGGGAAGGTTCAGCACTGTCTGCAGTTTCTCCATGTGTGAATAATGGATCTCACTGTGGTTCATTGGAGTCCCAGAGCCTCAGAAATGTCTCTGTAATCCTTTCCAGACTGATAGGCGTCAGTGACTTTGTTTCTCAGCTGTTTGTTTAGATCTTTTAGCCTGCTTCACGTTGTTAGACAGCTTCTATTTAGCGATTTCTTGATTCAACAGGTCTGACAATAATCAGGCCTCGGTGTGACAGTGTAATTAAACTTCGCTTTCCAAAAACGTAGTTAATTACAGTTAATTTAGAAAGGGGCAATTACTTTTTTACTGTATATATCAGGTTGACACCGAATGTTTATAAGATGGCGAAGTTCTATAATTCCAGTACTGTACAGTACAGTGCGAACTTACTAAATTTTGTGAAGAAATTGTAACTGCGTTTGGACATGTGTAATTAGTTGTTTTATCTATTTATTTCTTTTGTTTGTTTTCTTTCTGGTGTGTAATTGACCTCCTGCTTTGTTTATGTGCGTCTTCACTTTTATGTGAGGAGGGGTTCAATAAAAAGAAAGAAAGAAAGTCTCTTTTTTGTGCAACCGACGAGTTCAAGTGCTTTTATTTTGGAAAGCAGCCATTTACAACCGCATGTTCTTCATTTCCGGGTCAGGTTGCTGATTCACATACAGGGGGAAAGCGGCGTGTTGGGCTTATAAAGTGTAAACATGGTGCCATTATAAAAAGCGGAGAGTCATCCCGGGTGTGTTACAGCCATGGTGAGTTTCTTATTTCACAGTTTAACTTCGCAAAAGCCCAACTTTAAAGCTAACACATGTGCTAAGCTAACCAAGCTAATGGTAATTTGGGAACCTCCAGCTAGTGATGCTGAAGCATTCACGCTGCTGAGTCAGTGAAGCAGGACTTTTTCTGTTTAGTTCGCTCCTGTAGAAACCATTAACAGAAAAAAACAGCAACATGACTTCATTCTAAACTGGGTCAGTAATCTTGATCTTTTTTTTCACGTTACATATTAATGAGTATTTAAAACAGCCAAGATATTAGTTAAAATTCAAGCTTTCCATCGGTGTTTGTGAGAAAAACTAAACTTTTGTTATTTGGTATTTATACCATGTTGAGTGGTCACGATTTAATATGTTAGTTACACGAATGTTACCCCTATGAGCAAGCACTTGGTGACAGTGGGAAGGAGAGAACCCCTTTTAACAGGAAGAAACCTCCGGCAGAACCAGGCTCAGGAAGGGGTGGCCATCTGCCATGACCGGACAGGACAGAAGACAAGTTATAGAAGAGAGCCAGACATTAATAATAAATAATGAGTCAATGCAAAGACGTGTATAAATACACAGTAAGTGAAGAAGAAACACTCAGTGCATCATGGGAATCCCCCAGCAGGCTACACCTATTGCTGCATAACTACGGAAGGATTCTGGGTCACCTGATATGTTGCAATGAGAAAGTGTAGCTTCAGATTTGTAATCCAGTCTGAGTTCAGTGTGAGTAAAAATACATCCAGTGAGTGTCCTGCGACCTGATGTTTTAATATATTTTCATTTTGGTGACCTGTCTCGTTTCTCCAGGTGCCTTCAGACTTTAAAGCCCTGATCCAGAGATTTTATCATCTTCAGTCCGAGCGGGTCGAAACCTACCGGCTCTTTGAAGAGTACGTTTGAATCTCGTGATAATGCTGTTAAACACACACAGTCCTGTCTCTAGTGATTACATCATGTACACAAACAAGAGGAATCTGTATTAAATGACTAATTGCCCCCCCTTCCTGTTGTTTTTGTGATGGCTGCTGAATGTTTTCCAGGGGACACGAAGCCTACTTGAGGACAGGGCCCCATTATGACTTTGACCACTACAGGCAGCTGGTCCATGAGATAACGCAGGCGTTCTGCGGCATCTCTAAGGAAGTGCTGGAGATCAAGGGCAGGCTGCACGACGAGTTTGACAGACCAGACCTCTCCGAGCACATTGAGAAATTGCAGAACAAAGAGAAGGAGAAACTTGAACTGGTATGTAAGCACTTTCTGCATGGGTCACTTTTTAGACCGAGGCAAAGTCGAGGGGAATCTAAAATATAATATACGTCTGTGTGGTGATGAGAGATTTCCTTAACGGGCCTTTGGCAAGAAACTATGGATGCCAGTAAACATGATCACAGTAAAGGCAACAAGGCTGTGTTATTCTCTTTGTCAGAAAGCAGCACGTTCCACTCACTTCTGACCATTTGTTAAACATAAATATGTATCCTACTTTAGCGAGCCGCCGACAGCATGCCTTATAGTACCTGCTCTGAACACAAAGACACACACGTTGTTCGCACTCGTTCAGAACATCTAAAACGGTTTGTGCTAGAAAGCAAAACTATAAATATATAGATTAAAGAAGATTATAAATGACTGACCAGAAAAGTTGAACAGTTGTCAAAGAGGAATTTGTGTTGTTTAATAATGTGGTGTTAAACCGTACCTGACAGATAATGTTTCAGAACTTTTTCCAAAACTGGATGCAATTCTACTGATTCACCACAAGGAGGCAGAGTTTTTGCTTTAAACGAAAATCATTTCTTAATCGTTCTTCAGCTGAAAGCAGATTTCCCCACCATCATTGTTGAGTGTCAGAAATCATTTGTAGAGCAGCAGTTTGTTATAAATCCTCCAGTTTACATCACCGATGGAGTAAAGCTGTGAGAAAAGCTTCTGGAGGGATATGTTTGAGATTTCATATTTGAGACCTGGATCTTTTGAGGTTGATTTATCATCATTTTTTTCCCCTGTCCACCTCTCACACACATACACTCTCGATGCTAAGAGTTGATTTGAAAAGGAGGAATGATCGGGTCACTGGTGTTTCTCAAGACTTGCTGTGAAGATGCGGAGATGGTCACCACACGGTGGTGCCAGCAGTCGGCCTGTGGACTCATATTTCCATCACCGTCAAAACTGGACACACCTTTTCGACTTACTTTGTATTAAAATTGTATTAAAAGTAAACAGAATCATCTGCTAGGAGTTAAATTGCTTCAAAAAGGCACAGCACCACAAACACAAGTCTAGTTTGCTGGGATGAAATCCAGCAGTGAGCTGCCATCCGTCAGCCTCCACCGGTCATTCAAAGTGACCAGCCTGTAAGCTTTAGTATCACTTTAAATCAACACACTGTTTAAAGATATATGTGGTGATTTTTTTTCTTTTTTAGTGTGAAGGGGAAAATTAGCTACAGAAACCAAAAACCTTTCTTTAAAGCAGAATGGAAACATGATTACTGCACAAGCAAGTCCTTCATCCCGAGGTAAAATGCCCAGCACAAAACCCCCTCCATAATAATGTTACCATGGTGATTTAAGTTAGGGGAGTGGCCGTTTTGATTGACAGCTGTGCAGATGCAGCCTGCTGTAGCTGGAAGCTTCACCTCCACCAGTTTGAACTACTGTAACGAACCTCTTGACCTTTTTTAAATCTTTATTATTATTAAAAATGTTGACGTCTAGGCTGGATGTTTGGTTATTAAATGATCGTTTTGTTATACCACTATAAATCATAAGAACTGTGCTTCCTTACCAGCTTACAGCAAAATAAATACCATGATGTGACCTATAACGAAGGAGAAAAGGCTAACTTAATTTTGAATGACACCATACTTAAAATCACTTGCAGGTATTTGTAGATAAATATAATTTTACTGTCATTTCAAATGTGAAACATTGAAGTTCCTTTTAATTACGGGCAGTATTACAGAGTGTTGGACAAATTTGACCACCTCAGTGCTTCCCACATTTTCACAGACTTCGGTACATCTGGTGTTCAGAGATGTTGCTTTGTTCTTTTGTATAAAGGTTTACATTCCTCTATAATTCAGCTCCCTTTCTTCCAGTAATGTTATAAAGCTCCCATTATCTCCGGGTTAATCATCCGCCTTTCCTCCATCCTCTGCTGATGAGTGGTTTGCATAAATCTTATCTGATGTGCCCTCTCAACAGACGGCTAAGCTGCAGCTGGCCAAGCAGCAGGCCCAGGATCAGCCGGAGGACCAGAGCTGTCAAGAACAGATTCAGGAGATCAAGCATAAGTAAGAGCTGCCATTACAGCCCCTCAGTTTACTGTGCTCGCTTCCCATCAGCTCGCTGCTGAGAGGCTCAGTTCTTCTTCTAATTGATCCGATAATCTTTGTAACTGTTCCATATCAAACCAGCACAAATAAAAGTGTGTGTGTGTGTGTGTGTGTGTTGCTTCGTTGCCCAGGATCATCCAGAACAAAGAGGCTCTGAGTGAGATCATGCAGGACTTCAAGTATGACTCAGAGGAGTGCGACTGACAGCTCGCTCCCAGGAGGTAGCCTCTGTCTCGGACACTATGAGCTGCACTTATCGATCCCCTCCCCCTCCACCCGGCTCCACCCAGCTCGCCGCTGCAGTCTTATTCCTCCCGGAGGGCCTTTAACATCCATCCTGCGTGAGTGTTTGTCTGCAGGCATGCGTTTGTGTTACTTCAGGGCTCAAAGAAAGAACTCTGCTGGCGCTGTAATGAAATGTGTATATAAAATATTCAGAAGGTGTGATCGGTTTGGAGACGCTCTCTTTGTTTGGATTGTATTTTTAAATAAAGATGCTTTACAAGACAAGTTTTGCTCTTAACTAATAACCAGCTGGTGTTTGTACACTTTACATCACACACAGTAAAAATAGATAAAATATTCACTTAAATGTGCAATAAGCTAAACGACATTTGAGCTGATCTGGTGACATGCCGCAAACTTTCACTTCCAGAGACGTGTTTATCTTACATTCTGTTAAACACGAAGCAGTTTGAACTTTTTTCGAGTATAAATTTGCAGTTTTTGAAGGCGTTAATATTTTTTGTTATTGCTAACAGATCTAGCAGACAGACTGAATGAAAGGCTGCTTTGTCTCGGTTATCTCCCACTCGGGCCTTTTAAAATCAAGAGTGTGTGAGCGCACAGCCTCTGCAGCGTCCCTTGGACGGGAGTTGGACCTCTCAACACTGCGGGGACCCTGTGGACCAGTCATCTGTCAAGCTTTCTCGATGTGCGTCTTGAATTAAATGCCACAGTCACGCCGAGTTTCTGTGCTATGAATTATCTTCTTGCAGAATCTGAAAAGACAAAAGCAGATGGTTCTTACTGGGATAATTCAGCTAGGAAAAAAAAAGCCACCTCCACTAATCGTCACATTTCTCCGTGTGACTGCCGCTTTTCTCCTCGTTCTTATTCACCGTGTTGCCTCTCGCTGCCTTTCTCTCGAGGTAATCAATGGGAAGCTGTCACACTTTGCGGACAAAGACATTATTCAGACGACAGCTTGTCCCCTATAAAGATCACAAAAAAAATCCAGGCACCTCTGAGCTAATCGAGTCAGGCAGACCAAAGGTTTCTTCAAGTTCAAGGACTGAGCGTCAGAGGACGTGAACTCCTCACAGAGACTCACAAACACAGCAGATCTGGAGGCTTTGCGTGCCATTTGGGCCGAGTTATTTCTGTGAAAGGGGAACGCTCGCGCCAAGAGAAAAAACAAAACACAAAAGGAACACATTACCGAAGGCTGTTAATTACATTTACGTGTTTATTTCTCTTTGTTGTGGCCATCAGATGAAGATGAGAAGTCCACTCATTAAATATGTAATAAAATCAGAGTGCTCGACTGAGAGCGTGTCTACTTTCATGCTTCCACCTCTGGGCCTGTAAAGTCTAAACCGCACATTTTACGCGATCATAAAGTACAGACTGAAACTTCACAGAGCAAGTTCAAGAGAAATCCTTCCCCTTTGTGTTTGCAAAGATGCCGACCATATGATGAAGCAAAGGCAGGGTCAGAAATTCAGCTGGGGCCGCGGACACAGCCGCGCTTACCTACCTGCTTGCGCGTTTTCTGCGATTTCTGCAGCCACACCCTCCACTGATCGTACAGTTTCATCGACATGCCGCCGCAGCCGTAGGCGTGCTTGCGGACCCAGCCGAAGAACTGCTTGAGTTCCCGCCGCAGCGTGGAGTTCTGCTCGCCGCTCTTAGGGTCGCACGAGCCGCTCTGCAGCTGCTCTGGGAGGAGACGGGGCGGGGGGAGACAAAGGAAGTGAGAAGATGCACAGGTGTGACTTTTTAAATATCAGAAGAAGTTATGCATTAAAGAAAACGAAGCATGTTCCTGACCCGACTGCTCTGTGAATATTTGGAATGATTCGTATAAGTTTAGAGTTCTTTTCAGGTCTTCATTAGACAATCAAACGGAGCAGGGTTGAATTGAGACGCTGCCTTCGGAAGGGTTGATTCTCACAGGCGGGAAAACTCGTTCAAAACAGTCGTTGCTGCAGACAAAAGCTTCGATTCCTATTTTTTCTCCTCAATCAAAGACATTAAAATACGCTTTCCATCTTTTTGTACCTAATCTGTCTGATTGCGTGATAAAAACAAACAAAGTTACTCTATCGTAGCTCAACACTGCAAAACCGAAAATCCAAACAGAACTTTAGTTTCATTGTGACGCCGTGTGTTTGTGGAAGCGACACTCAGTTTCTGGGCTCCTGTCGTCTGCCACCATCAATTCTTTATTGCAAACAACAGAGCCCGATAACGACTTCCTCCCCCTGACCACATAACCTATGTAACTCATTATCTGCCCCTCCAGCTCCCAAACCTGCTTCCACTCAGGCTTTATAGGCCCTGTGTGCGCCGCTGACAGACATGCCGCTTTTTAACTTGATCAATGTTTGAAGCCGACGACAAAAATCTATCAAACGTCCCCGCGGCTCTCCGCAGTTCCCTCTGATCCTCCGTCTGGAGATCCCTATCAAGGTACGTAGCCTATTGATGTTTGGTTCCTTTTAGGCCACATGCGGTTTGAATCTCCTTGTTCAGGATGTTGGATCGGGAAGGAGGACACATTGTTCTTTTTTTGGCTTTTAATTGGCAATGAAAGGTTGATTATTGGAGAGAACGGAAAGAACGGTCAAGATATGTGGGCATCACAGACGCTTGGGAAGCATTTAAAGGCCATTTAAGCAAAGAGACAGTCAGGGACAGGAAGTACTTTAGTGACAAATGTTTGCTACATCCAGGCTGATAGCTTTTACTTGGAGACGGCGTCTACTGTATTTCAAGTTCCTACCACTGCTGGGCGTGGAGGCGGCGGTCGGATGGCTCCAGTCGCTCCAAATGCCGGCCTTCCTCGAGCCAAAGATGCCCACTGGGTTGCACCTCACCTGGACAAAATAGACGGTCCCAGGCTGGAGGCCTGCGAGGCGGCACGATGTCAGATTGCCGACATCGTCCACCAACTGATGGAGAGGTCAGAAAGAAACAGAGTTTGTAAGGAGACAGTTTTGACAGCTGGTGGAGGAAAAGCAGAAAGGCCATAAATGCCTCAACGCCGGATATCAGTGTCACTGTCAGGGACAGTAATCCACCGTGAATCCATTTCACCTGCTTTGATCTGAATGAAAACGAGGACTTCTGACCTGAAAGTGCTCAGATCCATTCTGCAACGTGACAGTGAGCTTAAACTTAAGGCTAGAGTCATACATGATCAGTCCTGCAGCACATGCTACGAGCCCCGATCTCAAATCCACAGAAGACCTGAGACAAATTCGCCAACTGTACCTGAAAACTGCAGCTGTACCAAGAAGCACGCTGCACACTCCTTCAACAGGAGATAACGATGTGATTTTGGCTCTGCTATTTTCTCCTGACTGCCTCTTATATAAAGTTAATTAATCATTTTTAATTTCACGGTCTTAGCTCTGAACGCCTCCCCACATTATTTTTAGCGTCTGAAACTTTTGTTTGCTCTGCTTTCATCCTGAATCTCCTCTGGCTACTGGTGACTTCGTATTCAATAAATATTACGGTGTTTGCTTAATCTTCTCATTCAACAGAGAAACATACAAAGCAGAGAAACAGTAAGGAGCTTTGGTTAGAAAACATCAAAGAGAGTTAAAGGAGGAACATTTTGTGCACTTTTGGATCAAAACCAAGCTTCAACACTTAGAAGCTATAAATCGCTAACGACAGCAAGGAGAAGATTTGTTTTACAGCGAAGCAAGAAGCTTCATGTTCATCATTGCTCACACGTTTCCACAGCTACAGAGAAAGTGCGTGTAGGCGAGTCTGCGGGTTTGTGTGCGGACCACCTTCCAGTCAGCGCTGTCCTCCAGTCGGTAGCGTATCTGATATTTGGCCTGAAACAGGATGTCCTTGAGCTCGGGGGGGATGGCCCAGCGGACCGTCAGCTGGTCCTCGAGCTCGCCGACACGATTGACCTGCACGTTGGCGGGAGGGTCTGTGGTCACTGCACACACAAGGGACATCTATTAAAGGGTTTGCATGCAGCAGGTGTAAAGTCCAACAAGGCAGGGATGACCAGTAAGAGATGAAATGAATGAAACTACTCGGAGGCTGCTTCTTAAATCATTAACACTCTTACGTGCAGCTTTAGAGTATTTACTATATTTGGCCTCATCCTTGGTCTGCTTTACCACACGATCAAAGCAAGAGCTGAAGCTTCACAGGGAATTTCCACGGTACAGATGAACTAAATAAATAGCTGTCATGTGGAAGGAAAAGCAGTGCAAATAAATATTTAATGGGGACCAAATATTGTCCAACTTTATATTTATATCTTTGAACTCCATTACAGCAAGCTTGTGTTCATACTAATCGTAATTTATCTGATACCAGGACCTGGTGCAGCACCTCACGTCATCCTCTCTCTGAGACGTACCTCGCCATTCCAGCCAGCCTTCTTCCGATTGGCTGATTGTCAGAAACAGCAGGTTTCAATATCATTTGCCTTTATTTTTTCTGTAGTAATAACCCCAAATGAAAGAAGCCATTCTTGCACTGGAGAAAACAACAGCTTACGACCACAGCTTAAATAAAATGACTGTGATGGCGTGCAAGATATAGTCTGCTCAAAGTGGCATTTACATGAAAAACTGTGTTAACATGGAGCAACTCAGATTCATTTTTATTTCCAAATCACATCAGTCGCCTCAAGACAATCAGATGAACCCCTGTGAGGAAAGACTTGGAGACAGTGGGAAGGAAAAACTCCCTTTTAGCAGGAAGAAACCTCCAGCAGAACCAGGCTCAGGGAGGGGCGACCATCGAGAGACTGATTGGGTCGAGGGGAAAAATACTGGACAAAACCCACACTGTGGAAGAGACGGAGATTACTAATAGGTAATAATTTTTTTAACTGACGGCGTATAGATGCCGCTTTCAATTTAATCAGAGAAAATCATACCAAAAATAATCGCCTAAATTTGCTGCCGTCTACAGACAGAAATTCCCATCTGAGATCCGAGAAATTCAGAAATTCCTCCACATTATAAATGTGGTTTCTGCAGGACAGTGATCTTTTGCAGCTTTGCTTTCAAACAGGAAAATAACCAGAACACAACCAGCTGGTGACCAGTTGAGTGGACTCCCTACTTCAAAGGGTCGTGCTCATTATTCATTCACTGTGACGTGCTGGCATCTGTCTCCAGTTAGAAGCTACACAGCACTTATCTGCAAACCTGCACACATCTGTCAGAAAGAAGACAACCTGCAACTGGTTGCTGCAACCTGAGATTTTTACTAATCACAGGTAGGTTTCCATATTTTGTTTTGTTTTTACTGTAGTGCGAATGACTCATTAATGTGTACCCTGGTATGATTTTTTTGGACCAGCTGATTACAAAAATGTGTGTGATTAGGACAATTTCAAAGTGATACCACGTTCAGAGGTTTCCTAATTTATCATTTTAATAGTTAAATGCTATTAAAATGCTAAATTAAAAACCTGGTGCTGTTCATTTAGTGTGTGCGCTTCAGTTTAGGTCAGTCTGTAGTTCCTGCCAGAGCACGTCGTTCCCTCAGTCAGTCAGAAATAAAACAAAGTGGCTCGAGTGCTTTGAAGGGGAGGAAGATGAAGGCAAAGAGGATGGCAGCACGAGAGGGAACACTCGTTAAAAATGCTTCCCATTTGTAACCTTCCGCTTAAGACATCGCTCACTGTGTGTCGGCTGACGTGTCTCTTTGTTCGGCTCAAGATGAAGAGGGAAACGGAGCCGGCAGAACTCATTGTTTCTGGTATTCTGGCAGCGCAACGCATCACACACGGCGGCGCTCCTCCTTCGCCTCCAGCCCACTCACAGCCTCCACGCTTTCTGTTCCTCAGCGTCCAATGAGGATTCACAGAGAGAGGATGCCGAGTTCCAAAACACAAAGGCTGCTTTATGAAATGCGACAGTTTACCGGAGGCCTGTGCAAGCAGATGAGGGCTACACTAATCATAACGCCACAATTTCAATTCCAGGAACATGTGAAGCCGTCACGTGAGGGGCATCTGCTAAGGTTAACTTTTACAACATGACAGTTTTGTCTTAGAGCCACACGCTGGAGCTCTGCAGACAAACAGTTCTTACACACACACTGGACTTTCTGGACTTTGGTTTTGCACAACACTGGTCACTATATTCTTCATTTCCGGTTAACACTTGTACAGCTGCTGTTATTGTGTATATATTTATTTATATTTAGATTTCTTCATACATTCTTATATAGTTCTATATTGTGTATTTTGTTGTACAGTTATTTTATTTTCAACTTTAATTTATATATTTATCTTTATCTTATTCTTCCCAGTTAAATTTACCCTTCATTCTAATTTGTGTTGTACAGTTATTTCATTTTTAACCTTAATTTATATTTTATTCCTTCCTAGTTAAATTGACCCTTTTTAATTTTTCATATTTATTTCCTATCTTATTCATAGCCTTTTCCTTTTTTGTTTTCTTTAGGTCACGAGCAGTTGTCCAAGCATTTCACTACATATCGTACTGTGTATGACTGTGTACGTGACAAATAAAATTTGAATTTGAATTTGAATTTGAATTTGAAACGTAAAAGGAGAGGGGGAAGCGTAAAGCTGAGCTGAAACCCTCTGTTAACTTTAGATAGACGTCTCTCACTCACCTACATCGAGGATGTCCAGGGTGGTGATGTCAGAGGTAGCAGAGCCCAGCTGATTGGTTGCTTCCACCCAGATCTCGTACGGAGTGAAGAGGGCGATGTTGCGGGGGATGTAGCAGGAGTAACGCTCGTTTCCCGTGCTGTAATTTTCACACTCCTTCTCTTTGCCGTGCCATCTGGACGCAAGAACAGAGACTGAATCTGGTGTTTGCCGCCACAGAGGCAGACGGTGTTTTTAGGCGTTTGCATCCTCGGAGTGAACTCTCCAGTCTAGCTGAGGGCGGCGGGATGAGATAATCACCTGTAAGCTGTGACAGCAGGTCTGGAGGCACTCACCTCAGTTTGTACTTGAGGGTGTATTTGGTCGGGACGTGAGTCTCGCCCTGACCACCCAGGCTCCAGCGGCAGCTCAAGTCCTTCGTGTTTCGGGACCAACAAGTTAGATTGACGGGCTTCTCGGGAGGCACTGGAGACAAAACGGAGCAGAAAACAGAAGAAGAAGAAGACTGGTGTCAACCTATTACAATAAATAAAATAAAAACAAACACTAATGTCGCCTTAAAGATACTGCATGAAAAAAAGCACAGACAGATATAAAGATTATAATCAAGAAGGAACAAAGAGTAAGAGAGCGTTAATCACACACACAGTGAGTGTGAGCCACCTGATGCTTCATGTGGTTTTAATCGAGGTTTCTTAAAAAAAAGAATTTTGTCCAGAAAAAGTTCAGCTGGAAATCGTTTAACTTTGAAATCAACTCAACTAATCTTAAAACGTTCAGATCAGAAATCTCTGAGAAAGTTACAGATTCACCACATCGAACGTCAGACTTTACTCGAGTACTGACACCTCCCTTCCTAACCTTAACTGAAACTTTTCCACAAACATAAGCAAGTTTCATGTCAGAGTGAAGGTTTATTACAACCTGAAACCCTTTGCTTTGTTTTTGGACCATCTCCTAATCTTCCCTCTCAGTATTAAATAGGCTTCGTTCCCATAAAATCATCTATTATGGAAAATATATGACTATACTTTCATAATGTAAATATTGTGTATGTGTATGAGTATAATAATTTCTGCCTTCATCAGCACATTAATGCAACAATGAGAATTATATTAACCTGTAGTATCACTTTAATAAAAATAACTATGATTAATGTGATTCTTATTATAACTTGCACAAATGAAGATTTCTGATTAGGCAGACCGTATAATAACAGCTGAATTCTTTGAATTTTGCCCCCTACAGGACGACACAGGAGTTACATCTCCTGGTTCATGTCGCCTGTTAGTGAGTTTATTCTGCAGTGATTGCAGTTCTGCAAAATTAATACTGAGCTAATAAAGCTGATCATGTAATTATGAAGTGTGCTCATTTATAATGTCATCTGCAGAGTCAGTGTTCACCCTCCACTTACTGCCCACGTAAAGGCAGGATCCAGCCAGGACGCGTCCGTCCGCTCCGTGGCACACCAGGTTGTCTCCGGACCGCTGCTGGGATCCACTGAGGCCGTGAAGGGTGACGCTGAGGACGCTGGGGGACACCACACTGTAGGCGCTGCTGGACACGCGCGCTCCGTTCAGCGTCCAGTATAAAGTGCTGGCGTGCACGCCGAGCTCAGGGCTCAGCGTGCACGTGGCCGTTAGACTGGAGCCAATCAGCAGAAAGGGATCCTGGGGGGAGATCACCGCCACATCTGGGTGTTGGAGACACATGGACACAAAACAACCTCTTAAGCCAAAACCAGTATGAAGGCTTCATGTGATAATCAAGTCCTGTCATAATCAAGTTCTCAAAGTCTAATTAGTATTATGCTCTATTGTATTGTGCATCTGCACCTTATTGTTGTCAATGTCTACGCATGGGACAGTGTGAAACGTAATTTCAATTCCTTTGTATGGCAAGTACATTTGAAGAAATTGACGAATAAAAGTATTCTATTCTATTCTATTCTATTCTCTAATTACTGAATGTGACAGAATAAATACCCAGAATCTAAAGTTGTTTAAGATTATCTACAAAACCAGAAGATCCTCACATCCAGGCCTGACCAATAAAATAATATAATACATCATCTATTGACGGTTTTTAGAACAGTCCCTCTCTCTTCCCCCGTCTACACATGAATGTGGAATAATTTAACCAAAACGTTCCTCGGAGGTGAAAAATCCTGTAAACTTGCTAATGTTCTCTTTCCTAACAGGACTACATTTAGATTTGAGGTTTGTAGCTTCCCCCCAGTCATCGTTTAACCATAATTAACTGCGCTTTCTTCAGCAGCATCCCCAACACAGCGCTCGGCGGCTGTTTGTCTGAGTGTTTCTCAAACCGACAGCAGAGCCCGAGGTGAAACCACAGCACTTATAACAAGAAATCATTAGAGGCAAAATTTTTTGGCCAGCCGTGGGAAAACGTGTGTGTGCGCGAGTGTGTATTCATATCTTTGTGGGGACCAAAAATGGGAAGTTTACTATACTTGTGCGGAGCAAAATCCCGGTCCCCACGAGTTTGAAGGCATTTTGAGACTCAAAATGTGGTTTTGGTGACTGGGTTACAATTGGGCTACGTTAGGATTAGGGTAAGGGTTATGGTTAGGGCTAGGCATTCATTTTCCATGGTTAGGGTTAGGGTATGCATATGTCAATGAGATGTCCCCACAAGATATGAACAACCGACGTGTGTGTGTGTGTGTGTGTGTGTGTGTGTGTGTGTGTGTGTGTGTGTGTGTGTGTGTGTGTGTGTGTGTGTGTGTGTGGGAAGCAGCAGCCTCTCGGCACATATTTATGACCCAGTAATGAAGCGGATTTATGGAGCCCCGCTAGGATCAGTCAGAGAGGTCACCCCGGTTTACTGGTGAAACCCTTGAATGCTTTTCCATACCGCGACCGTCTGAGGCGTGAGGTTTGCCCCTGTGATTGATGCCCATGAGAAGCCCTCCTCTCTGTGTTTGAATGGCACCACCGGGCTCCTTATTCACAGATATTTGAGTTAATATGTAGAGTTTTATGAGCCATGCTGCAGGTGGGCGGCGGATAAGCTTTCTAACACATGTTTCACTTCAGTGTTTTAATCTGTAATGTAAAGAGAAAATGTTTGAGGAACAGCACAGCAGTTCTCATCTTCGGCCCTCGGTGAGAGGGAATTAAACACAGTGCTAATTATGAGCGCAGTAAACAATATATCTGTGATAATATGAAAAATGAATACTGTTCTAACTGCACACCTCAGTTTTCTGTTATATGCAGGCACAACATCCCATAGTTCATCCCTTGGGTTAGATGCCTTTTCATGCTCGCATGATTCAGTGGTCAGTGTTAACAAACAAACAAAACCCATTCCTCTGAAAATGGTCAGGTCTGACGACAGGACCGAACATGAGCGAAAAGGCAGCCAATCTCCAAAGAAACACTTTCAAAGACCTTCAGAAAGCTGGAGAACTGTTGCTCAAGAGCACTCGAGGAATGTCTGGCTTCTTGGAGGCAAAATGTAAAAATGTTTTAAAGGGAAATTAGGAGTGGCTCAAGACTTTTGCACAGTGCTGTATACAGTTATCTGGCATCAGTTTTGCCATAAAGCAAGTACAAAGTCATAGGTAAGATTTCCTCTATGATCTTCTTCTTATTACCTCACTGACTGTCAGGTATCAGACAGACACATTTACTGCATTAATACATTTTAAATAACGTTATTTTGCAGATAGTTCTGAGTTAGTTTAATCCTTATAATCGCTATGATTAAGAATAAGAATTTTTACAGGTGAGGAACAAACTTGTTCACGCAGTTGAACATGAACTTGTTCTCTTGCTTCGAGCGCTGCTCTGCACTCTCCTTTAGACAGGATCGAGGTGACGTAGCTTTACCTGAAGTTACCGAAAGTTCGGTGTTACTCACGTGTCGTGGAGAACAACACGCGTGGAACCAGGAGGATCACCAACACGATGGGAATCATGCTTCTCTCTGCTGCTGTCCGCTCGCAGCTCCAGGAGCTGAAGCTGGAGGAAGAACTGCGCAGCTGCACTCCGTGAGAGAGGATCCCTCCTCTGACTGCAACCCTCACGCCCCGCCCCCCACAGACACACACACACTTGCACACTTTCCCTGCTGCCATCGTTCCTATGCAGAGAGATGCTTCAGGTGAGGCGGTGACAACTGTCAGGTTTGAAAATCTCACCTTTCCTGACATCACCACGCCTATTACAATATGTCATTTCCTGTCAGTGTTAGGCGAGGCTTTATCCTCACCAGTTAGTGATGGAAGTTAAAGTCATGTGATACTAAATGATTTTAAAAAAGAAATATTCTTATGTAAAGAAACGAAACCAGTCATCAGTCCAAGTATCGAGCTCCCTGTTCTCTCACAGCATATTTTTTAACACAACCCCACTGAATGCAAAAGCTGTGTTGTTTGTTTTGTTTTTACACCTGTAAAACAACTTATTTTAAGTTATTACAGTTTATTAGCTCTAATGCAGGAGAACAGGTAATACTGTATTTTGTGTTTTTAATAATATTTGGGCTGCAGTCTTTCACCACATGGATGTAATGCTCTCACCTCTGAGTGAATCTGATCCTGAAGAGTGGGAGGCATACAGTTGTAAACTCGCCTAATCCAGATGTTATTTCACAAAACACATTTTAAAACATCTGCACCAAAGATATTTTTACCGATGTAAAAATGGATTTAAAACATCGCCCCTGCATTCACACAGAATTGGCACTAATGAGATGACGGGAAGAACAATGCAGAATAAAAAGTGCATCACGTGTTCTTCCAAACACAAGAGGAAAAACTGTGAAAGCTCATCTGCAGGTGAGGCTCTGCTTAAGTTTTTACACAGAAAATGGAGCGCTGCTCAGGTCGATGTCCTCAAGATCACAGCATCAGCATCAGAGGGTCCAGAGAGTGATTAGAAATATTAAGAATAAAAAATGACACTCGCCCACAGATATCCACCCAAAGCAGAAACGAGTAATGGACAGTCAGAGACAGAGGAGGAGCCAAAACACTCTGTTTCATTAAGAGCTTACACACAGTTAGCCCAGACACTCTCAGATACTGTCAGTTACTCACAAATACTCACGGATACTCTCAGAAACTTAAAGACACTTAAAGATGCTGTCAGATACTCACACATACTCACAAATACTCACGGATACTCTTAGAAACTTACAGATGCTGTCAGATACTCACAAATACTGTCAGAAACATATGGATACTCTCAGGTACAAATGCTCACAAATACTCTCAGTTATATGTTATATTATATTGTATTATATTATACTATGTTACATTATATTATGTTATAATACGTTACATTATGTTATATTATTTTATGTTATGTTGTGTTATGTTATGCCACATATACTCTATACATATACTTCTATAACTAGCATCGGTTAAACTTTTTCATGATCCCCCTTTTTCAGGTAACCCAGCAGTAAACCGTTCTTCTAACAGGCGTGACCGTGAGTTGCGTGTTGTGTCTCTGTGAGGTCTCAGGTGTGGGTCAGGTCTTCCTCTCCGCTGCTCGTTTATGCACTGCAGCAAAGGCTGCTCTGCGGATCGAGTAGGCTGTTTGACGGCGCGTGCGTGATGATGATGATGCGCGTGACGCCACGGGCAGAGGCAGATCAGCGGAGCGGCAGACGGGACCCGGGCTGAGGCAGCAGCAGCATCCGCAGCAGCAGTGGCGCCACAAAGCGACTCTCCGCGGCTCTCTCCGGGATCTGGCATGCTTCGGCTCGGCGGCAGGATGTGCGCGCTCTCGGCCCTGCTCTCCGTGCTCCTCGCTGGACTTGCTGCAGCGTCCTCCGATCTGTTTGACGACCAGCTGGGCGACATCAATTACTGCAAGAAGCAGTGCGCGCTCACCATCAGAAACAAAAGCCCCGCTAAAGTAAGTTGTCCCCGGCAGGCTCCATCCCGCTGCGGCGCGCAGCGCAGACTAACGGGGGAGCCAGAGCTCACGATAACCCGCAGTGAACGTGTTTAGGTCCGCGCGAGGGCCTCAGGGACGCTTCGGCGCACTTAGGCCGAAAATGGATGCAGCTGATTTCTGTGTGCATCTTAAAGGCCAGTCGAGACGTGAACTGCGTCAGTGACCCACTCGGATCCGCTGTTTGTAGACAGGTTTACGCAGACAAGGCCAGACGGAGGGCGGCAGGCTGAGACCGTGAGGTTTGTGAGTTTCCGTGGATTACAGATTTTATATCTCGGGTGTTTGTCTCCCCCCTCCCCCCCCTTCTCCTCCTCTGCTGCCTTCAGGTGTGGTTCAGACACCCTGCAGGGCGGCAAAGGGTAGAGCTGCAAACACCCGGTTTGAAATCTGCGATCCAAAGCTCTGCGTCCATCACACAGAACAGCGACTCCAGACACGCTGTGTACGCATTCACCTTCGCGCTTTGGGATAAACAGCCTTTCCCCTCCCTCCGAATCAGCGCGGAAACGCAGTAAAGATGATGAAAAGCTCAAGGCTGTAATAAACTGGCCAAAAACCTTTTTTGTCTCGTCTATTCCCAGCGAGGCCACCAGAGGACGCTGTTTCTTTATTTGCATCAAGAGTGTGGTGAGAGGAGGATGCAGCAATGTGCATCCTCCTCTCACCACATCAGTATCCTGCAAAATTTTCATGGAGCTCGCTTATTACCATCAGCTTTCTCTGGCAGCATCTAAACGCGTCTTATAAACTGTTTATGTCAGGCCATAATATTACAGCTGCACCGTGTCATTACGAATGCCATGACCCATCTATGTCACAGCTCCTAACAAGGTTATCTGGAGTTTATCCAAGACTATAGGAGACATCTCTAATTTTGAACCCCCCCCCCCCCCCCCCCCCCCCTTCTGTCTGTTTGACTGCTAGGACTCCATAATGAACGCCTGTCACCGTGGCTGTCGCCTCTACTCCATCTGCCAGTTTGTCAATGGCAATGCTGGCTTTAATACCAGCAGGGAGGAGTGTCAGGGAGGTGAGTCAGTGTGTCAAGCTGTCCATTGGGCTGTTAGCTTGACTAACTATCTATCTATCTATCTATCTATCTATCTATCTATCTATCTATCTATCTATCTATCTATCTATCTATCTATCTATCTATCTATCTATCTATCTATCTATCTATCTATCTATCTATCTATCTATCTATCTATCTATCTATCTATCTATTTTCTTCAATGTTAATTGTAAATCAGATTGAAAAAAGAAAGAAAATCCTGAAGAGAGGTCACGAGGGTCAAAATCCATACGAAGCACAATGGCTCTTTTATCTCGAATTTGGTGTTTTTGTAGTCGTTGGAAAAGACAGGACTGGATTTGAAAATAAAATCTGGAGAGCAACATCAAAGCTCTGGTAAACACTGCGGTGTTTCCTGAAAGCTGGCAGGCTCGTTTTTGTCAGGGTGGGGGGTTTCAGGCTGTTCTCCCTGTTTGAACTGCGGTATTGAAAATCAATGATGTGATTTGCTGTCCAGACAGCAGATACCCCGGTTCCTCCTGCTTCAGTAACAGCATTGTGGAGCAAGTCGTCTCGGTTGTGTCCGTTCTTTCTGCCCTCACCTGTTTTATTTCTTCTCTGCTGACTTCCCTTTTGTGCTCATTCTTTCTTTTCTCGCTCCTTCATCTGCGCTGTCAACCTGCTTTTGCTCTTTTCCTTTTTTATATATTCTGTCATACTTCACTACTGCGCCCTCTCTCTCTCTCTACAGCATGCCAGGAGGCATATATTAAGCTGCTGGAGCAGGAGGCCTGCAGCACCGGCTGTGCCAGCCAGCCTTCCGAACCCGAGATCAAGAGAAGGAAGGTGAGAAAGAGCACTTTGCGCTCAAAGGGTGCACCCAGACACACACAACTTATAGGTGTCGGTTTAAACTTGGCACAAGTGTGTACACAGGAGACCACCCTCACTGCCATCCTGCTCTTTCTCCTGCAGCTGAAGGCCATGACTCTCCGCCCAAAGCCGCCCTCTGTGATGGAGGCCGTGTCCAGCTGGTGCAATGACATTGTCAGCTCCGCCCAGAGTTTCATTTCCTCCACCTGGACCTTCTACCTGCAGGCTGACGACGGCAAGGTTGTGGTTTTCCAGGTAGGACCAGCTGGCACTGGGAGACAGGGAACACCATAGAGCAGGGATGTCAAACTCATTTTACACTGTGGGCCACATACAGCTTTGATATGTTAGCCGAACCAGTGAAACTCCAATTTCTGTCAGTGTAAACAAGTTTAACTCCACAGTGAGATACCTTAATGTAAGACAGAGAAGCAATTTCATCAGAAATGCTGACGACTCTTAGGGCTTAAACTGTAAAGACGTAAATGTGTTTAATATGTAATTTAATTACCTCGGTGCATTGTGAGTGGCCACAGGGGGAGCTCTTCATCAGCAGGAGAAGCTGTAAACTTGTGAAAACACCAAAATTTATGTCCTTCACATAAATTCACAAAGCCAACCAATTAGGCCAGATTGATGTCTTCGCTGGGTCGATTCAGGCCCCCGGACCTAATGTTGGACACCCCTTCCATAAGCTGTATATAAAAGAATGATGTAAGGAGATAACTGCGGGTTGGATCTGACTGCAGTAGCAATGCAGGAAAATGTTCACTGAGGTCATTGATCCCACGGCAGCCACACACGTCATCACTGGCTGGCTGTTAGGAACGTTTGTTTTACTTTTCAGTTATGCCCTGAATGTGTCACCTGTAAATAAAAACAGCAGTGTGAGCATTTACGCCGCTTTTCTTACCCCGCATTCAAAATTAAGACAAACCACCAAAAAGATGGAATCCTGTTTTTTGCTTCGGTCAGATCTTCAGTCTGTTCTACAAATTTCACACCACGTGACTGGAAAGACAGAATATTTTAATTTGCATGTACACATTATCTGCACAGTATATTCAGGATATATTCGTTCATGCAGGGTCTGTTGCCTACCGGTGTTGGAAAAATATAAAATGACTACTTACAGCGATTTTACGCCTCATATGTTTTTAATTGGAGGTTAAGGCAAGCCAGCGAGCCCTTATAGATTACTGGATGAGCTCATCTCTGCTTCCTTCCCGTTAGAACTGTGAAATGTATCCTCTGGTATATACTGTGTACAGCCTGGGCCACAGCTCATTTTAGAGTCAGTGCATCTGTGAAGGTTGAGTGAACAAGGGCACACAGCGGGGTGGAGGAAAGGTGGCTGAATTCAGAGAGCTGGGTGGGTTTTTTTTCCCCCTCACTGCACTTTAATTGTTTATAAATTTCCTTTTAAATGATGTCACTTCCCCTCGCTGCCATGCATATTTGATGACCAGCTGTTGAGCTCACCTCACGATGGAAACTCACTGCAAGATTAAACAGAACAGACTACGCCGAAGAACAGTGGAAAAGTGAAAGTGCTTCTTCCGCTGTGGTGCTGATGCAGACTTTTCTGCATTGACAGCTGAGGTCATGTGTGTCTGGTGACCTTGGCTGACTTGGAAAAAACCTCTCCATTATCCATCGCCGTGCGTCTTTAGATGCAGAGTGGAAAAAAGATTCAGCATTTGTCGCGTTTTCTGTTTTTGAAAAGAGCAAATTCAGATGTTAGTGTATCTTTTTTTGTTAAAGCCAACACAGTAAACCACCTCTACATTAAAGCTAAAATAAGATTGGGTCTGTTTAACCACCGACTGCCCAGACAGATCCTCCAAAATCAAAAACCATCTCTCCCAAGTGTTTTCCCGTTTGTATAAGTGACTTCAATGGCAGTTAAAGCTACATAATTAAAGGCTTCTGTGGGAAATGATAGTATTTATGCACTCTAACGCATACACAAAGGCTTCTGTGTAACACAGAGCTGTCTGTTATGCTGAAATTCATTATTAGGTATAAAAATGTGTGTGCACGCTGGGCTGTAATTCTCAACCTCATATATGGCGATGGAGCAAGCGCAGAATATGATATTACC
Source organism: Aulonocara stuartgranti (assembly GCF_965226115.1). Classification (NCBI taxonomy): domain Eukaryota; kingdom Metazoa; phylum Chordata; class Actinopteri; order Cichliformes; family Cichlidae; genus Aulonocara; species Aulonocara stuartgranti. The sequence continues at coordinate 11,677,097 of NC_138958.1, forward strand.
GACATTTCTTTTGGACTCGGTGATGGATGTTTGCTCTTTATGGCAGCGACACGCAGACTGGAGCAGCAGGGGGAAACCAGCAGGCTCCGAGAGGCAGTGAGAAAACTATCAGGCCTGTGTTTAGTGGGCAGCTGGCGAACCGCCACCAACTCGACAGATTGACTCCCCGAGTGTTGAAACAACAGAAAAAGTCGGGCTAAGGATCGGGACAGCAGAGAGGAGGGGGGAATAAACCGCTGTTGCCTGAAATAAAAATGACATGGCTGTCCATTACAGGCTGACTGTATACAGAGAGCTTTGCCTGACACCATGCTGCGAGGATAATAATATGAGCAAGCATCATAAAAACAAGCAGGCGGCTCACAGGAACCAGACAGTATACGATTCTTAGTTATTCCTACTGAAGGGAAAAACAAACTTGTAATTTTAAAGAAAGACTTGCAAAGCAGACCTCTTTATCCCTTCTCAACACCACCTTGTTGTTTTGACAGTTCAGCCCTCGATGAGGTGGCGGGAGAAGAGCGTTTGAAACAAAATGGATCGATTAAGCGCCTCTTCCAGCTGAGCCGTGGTTTTTGTTAACAAACAAATTGAACTCTGTGTGCGGTGAATAAATACTGACATAAACACGGACACAAGCGACACGTGTGCTGGATGCAGAGCTGCTGCAGGGAGCAAGGGTGTGGATGACAATCACAGTTTAACTTGGATCCCTTCTTGATGTTGATTGATCAGGACTGTGAGATGGAATGGGGGAGGTGTACATGTTTTTTTTCCTTCAAAAGGGTAGCACAATAGTCCCCCCCGTATGCATATGTTAGTGCATGTTTCCTGCATAGGCACGGTGAAATACTCTTGGCCACAGAACAGGAAGGCTCGAAATCTGAGGTACACCCTGGACAGGGGACGATAAACATCCACACACGCTCTCAGATCCACAGTTACGACCAGTTTATCTGACAAACACGTCGTGGAGGACACCCCCACAAGCGAAGCGAGAACATGCGCGGAAGAGGGAGTGTTTGCCCGGGGCACCAAACAGGCTAGGACCGCCACTGAAAATGAGTGAGAATAAACTCAGTTTCCAGAGTGACTTGCAGCGCGTCAGCAGTCCTTTGCTGCTCTGGTCATGTGACTGAAATCACTCACTAAGTTAGCAGATCACTCATTTCCAAAACAAAGTAAAGAATAAAGTGAAAATGATCCTCGATTATAGTGTCCGACACAGCAAGAGGTTTCAGATCCCGTCGAGTGTCCGAATGGATGAATAATGGGGAAGAAGACACTCCACGGGGATGTGTTGTGCTGTTAGTAGGCCTGTGAGAGTGTGCTGTTGCTGAGGCCAGCAATAGTATCGTTACAACTGACTACAGCTGCTGTTTAGAGTGGAGGGAGGGTCAGCAGTAGGGAGGCAAAATCCTCTTTTAATGAGTTCTCCAGGGGAACCGAAAACATCGCGCACGTAATGAAACACACAACAGTGCAAATGGCAACAGCAGGCTCTATGTGGGTTTAAAAAGATGTTTTTCAGAGATGGTGTCCCACTAAAAGGAGCTTTAGTGAACTTATTTCAGTGTCTGAGAGAAAAGGAAACTGAGCATGCTTGAAAAAACGAATTCTAATGACGGCGTTGGTTTCACACGACGTTAAATGCTGAAGTACGAATAAATGAACTTTTACTGAACAGAGGAGAAAGATTCAGAGTCCGGAAAGACTCTGTCGTTATACTGAGAAACTCACGGGGAGCGTTTGTAGACTGTACCCTCACAGACGGCTCTTAAAGGGCTGAAATGTCCTTGAATACAAGTTTGAATCGTCCTTCCAGCTCCAGGGCTGTCTGTGGGTAAGAATCTCAAATCTTTGTATGAAGGAGAGAAAAGAGAAGCAGGTGTTTTGTGTCCAAAGTCAGAATTTCCGCAAAGATTAACTGAATGTTAAAGGTTTTCACTATAATCGTGACCTTAAGGTGACGTAGGATCACCTGGATGCCTTCTGTGGGGTTTCTATGTGTTTGCTCTGACTTTTCTCATCGCTTAGGAGCTCCTCTGATGCTGTTTTCCTCTCCTCAGAGCCAGCCAGAGATGGAGTACTCTCTGCCCGAGCTGCAGGCTCCTCGATCCAGCGTGGCAGACAAACCCTGGCCTCAGGTCCACTCTCACACCCAGAGGCCCCACGGTTAGACCAAAATGCTCCGCACATCCATGCTTCTGCAATATCCCACCATTTGTTGTTTCAGCTAGAACTGATGTCCACTTTTTTAACTGTGTGTCAGGTGCGAGGGGACACGGGGAGAAGGGAACTCCCAAAGCTGCAGCGAAAGGGAAACACGCCGTCCAGCACCCGGAGGACCTCGCATCTGAGCACGACTTCCTCGGCTGCATGTCCAGGTGACACTGTGGAAAATCACCAATTAAATGATTTAAGCAGGGCGTTTATCATAAATTTAAATTGCTTTTACACAAGCGTTCCTTGGAGCCTGCATGAAAATGAACCTAAAGACACTTGAAACCTGTTTGATGAAGCTAATCTAGCACAGCTAACAGAGCTGCAGTATCGCGCAGTGTTTGGCAGTGGACACATTTAACTCCCCGACCTTACACTGACGTCCTAACTGACAAAGACAGCTGAACAGATGAAGTTCATCCTGTTTGCAAAACTCATAAAACGCCATTTAAAACCACAGAGAATCAAATAAAGTGATTCTTTCACTAAACGAGTTTCAACATGCAGAAAAATACCTCTCTGATTCTTTGACTTTGAACTTTAATTGCATTAACGAGATGCTATTTAAGTCTATGCAACATCTGCAGCGCATTTATGTATAATTTGGCGATCTTCTCGGTCTTTCTGGCCCACCTCATTCTAACGCCCTCCCCTGCTCCCCCGCTTCCTTCTGCAGACGTTCTGGCCTTCCACGGTGGATTTTAGCTGCTTGTCTCTTCCTGTCTATCATGGTCATGCTATGGCTCAGCTGTGCCAGCCTCGTTACCGCACCGGAGCAGCACATCAAGACACAGGTACACATTTGGAAAAGAAATGAATCAACATTAAATCTTGAATTCTGCTCTGCCTGGGTGGGCAATGCACCTGTGTTTTCTAATCTCGGAGCTCCTTAAGGACACCTTTAAAGTAACACAAACCAAACAACAGCCCACTTCTGTCTGAGTCTGGATTTCATTCCAGGAAGGCGGCATAAACATTGCTTTGATATCTGATTCTTATCAGCATTTCCCATCCACAGCAGCTAGCATGTCTTCTCCCGGTCTTCCCTTTCTGCTCATCCAATCCATTAGTCGTTAGTGAGGCGCACTTCATCTGCAGCCTGTCACAGCCTTAAAACATGCTACCAGGCTGGATCATCACAAGCATGTTTTGTGCACTCCGGTGTCTCACTTTGCTTTGTTACTGAACATATCTCAGCCACACATACAAGTTTTATTTGATTTATTTATCTGTTGATAGTTTACACAAGTTGTAATTATGAGTAAATAAAAGCTGCTGTGTATGCAAACATGCTGTGAATGCACTGGAGGACGTACGTCGTGACGAGTTCTTCAGTCTTCTCAGAAAGCTTTAAAGAAAAGGGAATGTTTCAAACATTAGATAATCGCAGCATTACCAACTTAGACTTTGAAGAATTTTTTATATATTTGACTCTGATAAACTGGGAATACACAGATGTGTGTTTGTCAGGTCTCACATTTTTGTCCTGGATCCTCAAAAATCCATGAAAAACAAAGCAAAACAGGATACAGGTAGAAATCTCCTCTTTCCATCGCTGAAGCTGTCGGCTACTGTCAAACCTCAGACGTGTGCCTTCTCTTCCCTTTAGAAAAAGGAGCTTTTAAATCACAGCAGTAAACAAACGCTTTCCTAGAACTGTCAGTTTATCCACGCCATATGGTATTATGTGCCTTTAAAAAAAAAAAAAAAAAAAAATTCTTTGTATCTTTTTAGCTGAGTATCAACGGAGATAAAGAGTTTCTGGAAAACGCCCACAAGGTCAACCCGTACCACCTGAGTCCCGTCATCGCCGTCACCGTAAAGCAATCGGAGGAGAGCCAGGAAGCCGGGCCGCTGCCGGTGAAGGTCGACTTGAACAAAACGTGCGTTTAGGATGGAGAGCGGCTGTCTCGCTTCAGCGGGTGACTAAACTCTGAGGCTCGTCAGAGAAGAGGGGTGGGGTGAAAGAAACACATTACGATGCTTACTCCATCAGCAGAATTTTAAAGAAACATATTCTTAAGAGCATGGCACCCTCCATCTTTTAAAGTGATCTCACACAAACATCTAGCTCGTGTCAGTCAGTTGGGTTTTTTTCTGTGTCAGCTCCACCTGTCATGCATTTCATTACTTTGTACAATCCAGGTTTCGTCAAGCGAGGTCGTTCCCTAATGGTTAGCCCGCTCATTGCTTATTGATGAGTCTCGTCTCCGAGCCACGCGCGAGACAAGCAGAGAGGACAGACCGCAGCCGAGAGCGCTCGTGTCATTCGTCAAGTGTGGACAAGAAGACAAACGCGGAGCTTCATCTTAGATTCAATTTCCCTCGTTCTCAGAGAGTTTGGATTAATTAGTGGCTTGCTCACAGCAAAGAGGGAGAAACAGCTCTGAGAGGAAAGGAAGATGAATGAAAGGTGAGCGAAACACTCTGAGAGTAATCCCTCGCAGTTTATGATCCGTTTACTCAGTCAGCACCGTGATCTGTGCAGAAATGGCCTCGAAATTGAGATTCGCGTCTCGGCAGCGTGAAACGGTTCTCAGGTGAGTGACCCTCGCCGGGTTCAGAGGTACAAAAACAGCACGTCGGCGTCTCTCGTCGCCTCAGTCCCGTGTGTTTTCTGGATCTTTGTCTTTTCACACAGCTCGAATTAAATCTTAAACCGGACGCCGTCTTTAAAAATGAGCAAAAATCGACCTTAATTTATTTTCTCCTCGTTATATTCCGAGTCATCAAAGTGAGTTACCCGTTAGTGTTTTTGCAGTACCATGTACAGTTCAGTCATCATGCAAATGTAATTAGTCTGTATGTAAACTACTGTAACATCAGCTAGAGAGAGACACACACACAAAGACAGATCACACCTGTTGCTATATTATTAATAATGCTATTGTTATTATTATGATGATAATTATTCTGTTATTGCTCTTCTATCACTTCAAGACTTCATAGCTGTTATATGTGCTTTCTAATAGCTGACTATTTTGTATGTCCTAGGAGCACATACTGATGGATTCCCTCTGTAACAGTGTGTAATGCAAAGCTTTTAACACAGACCTTTGTTATTGAGCACAGTCGCAGTCTTAGAAAAGATTTTCTGTTTTCCTCTCAGTGCTTTAGATGTCCTGTAGCGCTCTCTTTTAATCCAGGCTATGTAGACAAAAAAGCGTGCATGCAAGTGATTCTTTGATAGTTTATCTTAACCGCTCGCCACTACGGCACAACTCTACTGTAGACTTGTGATTTTTTGTGTTCATATTACTGTAAACCTTGAATAGAATGCGTAATAACGAATGACAATATCCTCATGATATACAGGAAGGACTCTTAATAATAATTTTTTAAAAAGCCATCCGATCGATATCTGTGCCGGAGGTATGCCGCAAGGAACGTGAAGATGGATTTCAAACTGTATTGTTTCCTTTTTACTGATCTGTTAATTTTCAATGAAACAATACAACATGATGAAATAAAGTGTTTTCATGGTAAGCGTGATTTTTTTCATTCCTATAGAAAACCTCAGACAAAGCGCGCACTCGTGCGTGCTTGTGTCAGCGTGTGTGTGAAGCTCGTAAAGACAGAAATAATATCAGGCTTAACGGTAGCATGGAGAGCAGAAGATTAATGGCAAATGGTCCGGTACTTATATAACGCTACACTGAAATCACATTCATACAGTGCTTTATTCTAAGCCTTTAAGCACTTTCTAACCGTGACGCCGCACACGCAGTCCAGTGGGTGCTCTGGGGACCATTAGGGCTTCAACGTGCAGACTGGAGGAGCCGGGGATCGAACCACCAACCGTCCAACCTCCTCTAACTTCCGAGCCACAGCCGGACACACTACACAGATTATTTCAGAAGCACCCAAACACAGTAAATGAGCACATGAACGTCACTCACATGTGTCGCTGCTGAACATGTCCCCCAGCCTGAACAGAGCGGGTGCGGGCGAAAAGGTCATCAGGCTGAAATGTTGTTATTCACTTTTATACGGCCAAGACAGGCAGCCCACCTGAATTCATTATTCAGTCACACTAATAACATTTTTAAATAAGCTTTAAAATGCTTAAACCTTATTTAGCTTATAAGCTAAATTAATCTAGTAAATAATTTGTTTTCAGTTTCCAACAAACAGGAAAATTAATTGACTAATCATTTTGCTATTTTGTCATTAGTTTGTTTAATATCAAATAATTATTTTTGAAATGTATATATTTTTAATAGTGTATAATATCATAAGAGTCGATAACAACTATGTTAAATTATGACTTTTAACTTTTCGTGTATTATTTATTTTTATGTTAGAGTTGTTTTATAATATATATTTTTACTGATCAGTGAGCCCATTCTCAGCCCCAGTGTGTAAAAACCACACTCACCATACAGCAGTCATTATTTCCACCTGCCTAATATTGCTGCCTCCACTAGTCTCCAGCTGTGGTGCTGTGGTGTCAGCTGTGAGGTGAAGCCTCCGTGGATCCAACTTGTTTGTCCAGCACATCCCACAGATGCTCGACTGGACTGAATGTGAAGGATGTCAACACCTCAAAGTCGATTTTGTGCTCCTCAATCAATCCGGAACCATTTTTGCTTTCAGTGCATTATCCTGCCAAAAGAGACCACAGCCATCGGGGAGCACCGTTTCCATGAACGTTTGAGCGATAGCAGCTCATCTACCAGGTAGGACCACCCGGGCCGGCCTTCGCTCCAGTGAGCCTTGGCCGCCCATGACCCTGTCTCTGGGTCGCCGCTGTTCTTTCCTTGGACCTTTTAATAGACACTGACCGCTGCAGACCGAGAACACCCCACAAGACACCATACTGTCAAACGCACTCAAATCCTCACACTCGCCTATTTTCCCTGCTTCGAACATCAGCTCTGAAGACAAAATGTTCACTTGCTCCCTGATGTGCCCCGCCCACTCACAGATGAAGAGATAATCCATGTTATCCACTTTACCCGTCACCGGTCGTAATGTTATTCTGCTAATAAAAGTGACAACAATGAACCAGGACACCCCACCTGGCTCATACTCACTCACACAACTTCTCTTAAATAAACATTCATTTCATCTCTATAATAGCCTTCGAAACGATGTTTACACCATTAACCTTTTTATTAATCATCTGCAACACTTTATGAAAATATGTTGATAGATAGATAGATAGATAGATAGATAGATAGATAGATAGATAGATAGATAGATAGATAGATAGATAGATAGATAGATAGATAGATAGATAGAATTTCCACTGACAGGCTCTCTTCATTGTGTAATAACTATTTCAGTCCACTTGGTGGCAGCAGAGGTTTGGTGGGAGGGTGATTATAGGACTTTCTGCTATTTTTAAAATCCTGAATCCTGCTCAAGCTCATTCATCTAAACGTGAGTGGGATTATTTTTAAGATTCTTAATGCTACAGAGAAAAGAGGTTGTATTTAGTTCTTTTCACATCAGACACTCTTCCTTAGAGAATACTCCTGTATGTGAAGACAACTCTATATAACTGTGCCATTACGAGAGGACTCCCAGGGGTAACCGAGTATTTCAAAATAAAGCTACTGGGACAAAGTGCTGAGAGAAGAAAGGATGCATCTACCTGCATTCACCTGCAGGAGACAAACACATGCAATGAAGTTCTTCAGCTCAGTCAGAAGAGAAGAGAAGAGAAGAGAAGAGGACATTTTCTTATGTGTCTCTGTCACAGCATCAAAAACAGACGAGATACATTGAATTCATAATCAAACACCACAAAACAAGGGCAACACAACAGAGCTTCCAGTGCATGTGTCCAATTAGCATAACATGCTGGATGGCTGTGTGAAAGACAGACAGACGGAAGGAAATATCAAAACATGCCTCAGCTGTGACACATAATCAAAGGGAAGAAGCTTCTCTACACGAGGGTGTGATATTACACCACCCAGTGATGTTTTGGCAGGATACAGTTTGAAGTGGGTGGTGGTGCTGCTGTCACTGGTCACCATGCATGGTGTGTCTGTGAAGGCAGCGCTCTCTATTAACACTGCCGTGCTTGTGTGTGCCAACAAGTGACGACAGGTAAAACAGGCCCGTAAGTGAAGGGAATCAGAGTGAGTTAAGATGAAGACAAAGGCAGGGGCCGGGAAGGTGAGGATGGAATATTCTGGGAGTTTTCTTTTGTTTTGTCATATGAGCTCAACTCCTCAAGGTGCAAGGTGCAAATCTGTGTCTTTAACTTCACACTCAGCCATCCAGGAGACGGATTAAAGCTCAGATCTGTCGGCCATACATTCAGACACTTTAGGTAAAGAGAGAAAAATTGCCTGCTGTAGCACCACTCCAGGAACTTGACCGAGCTGGCCTTCGCTCTGTGTGCACTGAATGATTTGGCAGCGGTGGGATCTCACTGATAACAAACTGGAGAGAGTGGGGGAGAGAGGTTTTCTGTGAGTGAGACTATCAGGTCTGGTTAAAAATACATTTTTATTTATTTTTCTGTCTGTTGACGAAAAATAAAGTAACGGATTGTTCTTTTCACACAGACGCACTGACTCATTTAATGCAAATGGGCACTGCTGTCTCACTCTCGCTCTGCACGCCACAATCAGGCCTTCCGTGTGGACGCAGGGAAAGATAAACTGAGACCTTATGGTCCTTGCTGCCTCGGGCTCGGACAACACACGTCGCACGAGCTGACATTTATGACCTGACGAGAGCTCTGTCTGTACTTTGAACACAGCGTGTGGACGACCATTTAGTAACTGAGGGTCTCGGCGCTGCTTCCCTGCAGCATCAGGGACCAGGAGGTATTTGGCTCAAAGCACATGGATGTCATTGAATTTGAATTTGAATTTGAATTTCATACATCAAGGCTGAGGTCAAGGAAACTGAATCTGCTCTCTCTATACGATGATCTGAGCGCAGCTTCAGAGCTGCCTCTTTGCTCTCACAGATGCTTCTGGTGGAGTCGGTCAATGAAAAAAAAAGGCTTAATGTAAATGTAATTTGTTATTTGTGTGTGTGCAAGTCTTCCGCTTTGCCCCACAGCACAACAAAGAGAACAGCAACTGTGAATCCAAAGCTCCAAATTATTCTCTGTTTCCTCTCTGATCACCAAGTCATTGTCATCAGCGTGTCATTCAGCCTTGGGGCGCATCTGAGACCCCGACAGTCAGGTGTCCCTCAGCTAAGCGCCCTTAGGGGGCGCTATGGAACCAGGTTTGAGCGCTGGTGGCCCCATTATTACAATTTAATGGTTTATGTGAGTGAAGAGGTAATGTTCCTCTCTCGCTCTCCATCCCAGCAGAAAGCTGTGTGCTGCTCTTATCTGGCCAGACCTGCTGCAGGAACCAACCTGCAGTGCATTAAACAAGCCACCACACACACACACACACACACACACACACACAAACACACACAAACACGGGGTCTACACAGAGCCGCGTGTGTGTGAGAGACTGTGAAAATGAACAGAATAATGAGAGAGGAGCGACAGCCAGAGACAGTTAAGGGAAGGAGAAGGAGAGTTCATCAGGGGGATTGATTGGATGCTCCATTGTCGTGTATATTTGTGAATAATTTATCTCAAATATTACACTCAGAGAAAATGATGAACATGTAATGTGTTCACGCGCTCGCACGGAAGTGACCTGGAGATGAGAAGTTAAATAAAGCTGCGCTAATAGCGCGAGTAATGGTATTAATAGGCAAATGGGTGCAAATAGGCTTTTTAAAATATTAATATTATACATGACACAGCTGAAACTTACGCCTTTGCAGGTGGGTTTATTTGGCACCCACGCAAAAGGGTCCACGTTTTCCCCAGCCACGCAATATTCTGACTACTTGGGGGTGGACGCATTTTAAAATTAAAGTCTTGAATGGAGCTATGGTGTGTGTGTGTGTGTGTGTGTGTGTGTGTGTGTGTGTGTGTGTGTGTGTGTGATGAAACCTGTCAGCTCTGCAGCCGTCTGAGTCACACCAACTGTGTGTGACAAGTGTCAGGGTGGATGTGATTGTGTGTCAGATAAGCTCCGACATGCTGGAAACTTTTGTGTTTTTGTGGAGGGGGTGAAAAATCCCCCCCACACGCATACATACATACACACACACACACATCCACGCGGACTAACTTTATTTCACCACATCTGTCACAAAGCTCGCCTGCGCCTAAAACAAAGATTCAATCAGAGCTTTAACAGCGCGTCAGATCTGAATTCCGAGCACCCCCCCACCCCCCGGTCGTTCACAGCCGAAGCAGCCGTGCACGTACACATGGGGAGACAGACATGTACATACAGCACGGATGCTACCCGGACTATTAAACTCCAAGCTGCCCGACACGCCACTCTCTCCAAACTAAGCGCGCAGGCATGAGAGGCGGTTTCAAGCTGCCCTCTCTGTGAATTGATTCTACTATGAGCCTGCCCGCACTCTGCTCTCAGCGGCAGGGGAGGGGGGGAAGCCGCGAAGAACGTTAGCCCCTGGCCGGGTTAAAACCTTGCGTGATCCTTAAAATATCACAACGCGTATTTTGACACGTGTCCGTGACATTTGTTTTTTCGCAAAAAGCACAAAAACAGCTTTTTAAAGAGTGAGCTGGACGAGTCTCTACGCGCGCGCCACCCCCGCGCTGCCAGATGGAATCGTCCACAATTTATTCCAGGGAAAGACTGACAGTTTTTTGGGTCATGAAGCAGCTGTTCAAGTCAGCGGCCTGTCCCCCCTCCGCTGGAATAAGAAATTAGATCATTTTAAAGTAAATAACTAAAGCCTCTGGCCGATAAGGAGGAATTATAGAATGGTGTGCAGGCTCAATTTAATGTAGAGAGAGAGCCCCCACCCCAAAACAGTTGAATCCAATAAATACGACCCCTCCCCTCCTCCATGAAATTATTTAACACATTGGTGCTAGAGTTACACCAACTTATTATCAACACAGGGGATGGATGGGGGCCCGTATCATAAGCAACTTACTGAAGAATTACATTTGCGGGGCAGTTCTGTGGGGCTCGGCTTTATAATAACTGCTGGTTTGAGGTAGAGGGAATGATGTGATGTAAATAATGACATGAAATTAATGTTTGGCGTTTGAATGAAATTTTAGGCTCCCGAAGGTCAAATTAGATCATGTTGAATGCAATCCTGATTAGTTTTGATTCCTAATTGTCAAAACTGATTGCCAGTGTCACTGATGATAATACCGTCTTAACGAGCTCCATTTGCCTCAATTATCACTCCACTTAGAGTTTGACAATAATGTAATGTATGGGAGAGATGCATTATAATAATTATGGTCTTTGTAGTTTACCTGAATATAGACTCGTGAAGTTGTTTTTGCTCCACTCTGCCTTTTTATATATATCTTTACGCACCATTAAAACATTTGCTGAACATAATGCCTGTTTGCCACCTTTAAGTCACTTATCGTTTTGACCTTTCAGAGCAGGTACGATGTAAGAGTTACCGTGTAATTAATTCTTCTCCCTTTAAAACAAATGCCATCTAACACCTTGATTCTATTAGTTGAACATATTCCAGGTTTTAAAGAGCTGTGCTGAGAGGCACTTGGTTAAGTAACATCCCAAGTATTGGGCAAGATGAGGACAGAAGAAGACGTACAAAACTATCTACAGCAGAATCTGAAAATCCTATTCATAAGAAATGGGAAAAATCCAGCAAAGACCCGAAAGAGGTCCTGATCTGGACTTCCAGCTGATCCATCTACTGTTCACTAAAGCCTGATCAGAAATGACTTTAGTTGAGGGGTGGCTGTCAAGAAGCCACGCTTATGGAAAGTTTTGTTCATAACATCATCAATATGTACGAGGTCATGAGAGAGTTACAGCAGTGAGAGTCTAGAGTCATCTGTAAGACACGGTGGAGGTGCTGTCATGGTTTGGACTGCATTTCAGTCAGTGGTGTTGGAGATCTTATTAAAACTAATGGATTTATGAACACAGAAATCCCCCATCAGATTTTATCCACCATGGAGTACCACCTGAAGACCATCTGATTGGCAGCAGCTTCATTTTTCAGTATGACAATGATCCCAAACATACTGCCAGTGGAGTAAAATTATACCTGCATAGGAAAACACAATGGAACACCATCAGTCATGGATCTGCCTCCCCAGAGCCCGGACCTCAGCATTACTGAAGCAGTGTGGGAACATCCTGACAGAGAACAAAACAAAAGACAGAAACATCTAAAGATGAAGATTTCACTGTCCTTTAAAAAGCCTGGAGAGCTATTCCTGAATATCCTCACAGAGATGACAGAGAGCTGCTCAGAGCTCAGATGGAAGGATGAAGGTGGACACACGAAACATCGACTTTCAAACTTGGTAGAATTGTATAAACTTTGTTTTTACCTTATTTCCCATATATGTTTGCACACGTATTCATAAATCTTTACACTTATTTTCCATTTTCCTAGCAAAATGTAAAGAAATTAGGGGTGACTTAACACTTTTACACAGTATTCATACAAAACAACAATAACACTAAGGACACTAATTATACGGTCTTTATGTAATAAATGAACAGATCGTAATCTGACCATGTGACATGTCCATGTGACCAGATGTAAACTGCTTTCTGTTAAATATAAAACTCCAAAATCATGGACACAAGTTCTCACTTTGTGTATCCGGACCAAGGCTTGTAGAATAGTCTTTCATACAGTGTTACCCGAGTTTAATTGCCTAAAGATAAATATAAAGAAGTCTGAACGCTTTCAAAGAGATATTATATGAGATCTTCTTTTTTTAATCCATTTCTTTTATCAACTGATCCATTTCATCTTCTCTCGTCATCCACCTGATCCATTTGTCTCTCTATCTACACTTCTCCCTCCCTCCACAGACTTTCCATCTGTTGGCCTTCCTCCATCTCTTCTTCCACCCCCTCCCTTCTCCTGTCTGCCCAGAGTCACCAGTCATCCACCAGCATGCGTTCCTCCTCTGGTCATAATTGAGATCATATGTTGAAGCCAGCGCTGAAACCCAACACGGGACGTCCACATCAAATAAAACCTGCTGTCAGCAGCAGGGCCTGGCTCTGCCAAGCGGGGTGAAACCGTATCTGTGTCGGCCTCACCAACACACCGTAAAATGGGAGCCCAGAAGACCAACAGACATATAGACAGACGGACCACACCTCCCTGGGAGACATTCCTTTCTCCCTCCATCAAAACTACACTTTCTGTAATATTGGTTGGTGCGTTCTCAAATGTCAGAGTGAGGTTTGCAGGCCTTTTCACCTGCAAAAGCTTGTAACTGTCAATCACTGCCAAAAGAGTGAGACGCACACCGATCTGGATGGGATGCGATTTGGATCCGCAGGCCAAGAAGCGTGTCGGCTACTGTCTCTGCAGTTTGGTCATGCTTTTGGCATTCTCATTTGTCATCTGATTGCATTACCGTCCTGCACAAAGAGCTTCTTATCCAAGTGTACTTAGCTGACTTTTGAAATTTACTCATCTTTTCTTCAAGTTGGTGCCAAAGCATGAGCATAGCCATACCACTTAGGTATTTTAATATCACCTTGATTTGTTCATGACGATTGATTTTCAGCTTCATGGACGCTGATTCGAAAAAAAAAAGGCAGGGCAGACTTTTAGTGTAACCTATCTATTCTCCCAAGTGAGTGTTCACAATTACAGTATATACATTTAAAACCTCTCAGCAGCTCAAGGCCAGGGGCATTTCTCGCCATATTTGGGATGGCATTCAGCTGAATTCCAGTTGAGGTTGAACTTGTTTACGTCTCTGCAAATCGGGCTCAGTATCACTTCCATCAATTCTGAATACCTGATCCACACTTTCAGATGACAATAGCTCCCGAGAGACTACATTTGCTTCACTGGACATACATAATTGTATGCGATGGACTTATTCTCAGTAACCAAGGATTTTAAAGGTCTTCTCCTTGTGGTGTTGCATGCACACGGTTTGTGGCCTACCACCCACTGTATAAGGCAGGGGCAGCAGCATTTCCATTTCTCAGCAGATACGACGGAGATTGAATTGCCCTTCTAGTCCCCGTGTCTGAGCAGTGGAGATAGCGATCCAGAGTAAGAGCTGGAAGACGGATGGAGCATCGGCAATGATGGTACTGCTGCCGGTGTCCTGTTGTTCGTCAAGTAGTTGAGAGATCAGATGCTATCAGGGTAGGAGGTGTCTGCTCTGCAGCCTGAGCGCTGCACACGGCAGCCAGTTTACGTAAAGGATAAACAGTGACCCTGGGGTTGTAATCCACTAGAAGGCTGAGCAGGAGCTGTGTGGATTATTGGAGACTAACTGCAGCCTCTCCACTTGTTTTACACCTCAAGAGGATCCTAATTGAGCTAAATCTCATTATTTATGGCTGGCTATGGAGACAGTAATCAGTGTGGCTGGTGTGTCTTTAAACAGATCAGTCAGACGCTGGATCTGTGCATACATACAGGTTCAGTTTCCAGGTTGCTCTCAGGGGAGGACTGAGCAGTGGGAGGGAAAATGTTCTGCGGTCATTAGAGGCTCCAGTGCGCTCTTCATCACTTTGTTGAACACGTTCGAAAGCGAGCGAGACATCTAGAGACAATATGATGGCGCTTTTGCTGCAGGCTAAGCACACCTGGCAAAAAAAATGAACGTCACTGTCACTCCTAAATGACAAATTTAATATTTTCATAAAACAACATTTAACAAGATATTTTCCGACTTTATGTCTTCTGATTTAATGAATCTGACTGATGGAGATCCAGAATATTCATTGCAAGCAGCTACCTAGACCAGCAATTTCCCGTATTATTAAAAGGCAGGGATCGTTGATTTGAAGATATGAAGATATGAAGTTTCATTGCTGGCTGATATGAGAATTATGAATGGTGACAGAGGGCAAGAGCTGACCCTGTGTGGAGCCACGGTACTCGGGACTTTGCGGCTCCACTGATAGACAATGGGGAAAAGAACCTCCGAGAGCAGTTCACGTAAATGTCACGCTTCTTGGACTGCTAATAAAAAAAGAACAGGACTCACGATAAAAGCTGCATTAGAGGAGCAAAAGAAAGAGAAATTAAGCAAGCAAGAAGGAAAAAGGAGGAGGAGGAGAGACCAGTATGTTAATATATTTCAGACAAAAGGAAAAAGATATCAGATGAAATGACGACGCAGAGATTTTGCAAAGATTTTGAGATGGCTGGAGCGAGGTGGTGTGGAGCTGAGCGAAAGAGAGAAAGATGAACGAGAGAGGGGTTTGGGAGTTTAGAAACCTCTCAGCCATATGCATTTCTGTGTCTGCAATATACATGCAAATGGTGGCATGCATGAGTGATATGAAAGCAATGAGCATAGCTAGTTTTTCAGCCGCATTACCCTGAATGATGCCAGGCTCCTGCCTACCTCACACACAGAGCTCACGGGGCTGCAGATGATGCTGGACATTTAAGTCTTTAATTTAGCAATTTTCCTCTATCGGTCTTCTCCCGAGGCACAAAAATGAAACTCCCCAACAATCTTCGATCTTTGCAAACCCCAATTTGTATTCATGACTGCTAAAGCTGAAGTCGTAGCTTGTGTTTCAAGAGTTTTTAACTTTCAATTAGATTTTTTTTTAAAAATTTTTTTTATAAATGACAGTTTCGGAAGAAAGATAGAACAGCAGAAGGACAGACATCTCCCTGTAGGAAGAAGAATCTGGCTTTGATTTTGGCACATGCACAGCACATACAGTTACAAAGGAAATCGAGCATAGAAAAGCCAGGAAGACATAAAGCTCCGAGGAAGGAGCTCCGTGTTTGGCTGCCGGATGAAGGGAGTCCTGTCTGCAGCAGAATTTATTGGTGCATGTGGATTCTTGAGAGGATATCATACTGTCGATTTTACATGAAAGAACTCGATAGCCAGCAACAGTTCTGCATACAACATGTGGGTGGGTTTGTGCTCAAGTCTGTCAGAGGACCAGATTTCATATCATTAATATGAGACAGAATGTTTTTTGGAACGTGTTAGAGGGTCGAGGCTTGCTTTTAGGCCTGAATAATGCATTTTCTTATATACGTCCTCACAAATAGAGGCATGTATGTACACTTTGGCAGATGTAACGATCCAAAGTTTTGGCATGACCCATATATGCAAACCACTAGTCTTCACACATAATCCATCAAGTATAAAATCCACCCTGTCCCATATGAAGAAGAATTTATGGTCAAGCAGAAGTAATGTGTTCGGAGTCTACTATCTGCCGTCTACTTGCAAGAGTGTTTGGGGTCGATGGAGGCAGTGTATAAAGGATGTGGTCCATAAGGCAACGGCGAAGAAGAGCAAAACTCTAACATACAAAGATCTGAAGTGAATCTTCACGGTTAAAAACCACGAGAAATGTCCACTGCATCCACTGTCTGTCCACCGTCGCTCTCGTCCTTATTCTGGACCAGTTGTCAACCAATCAGCACTGGGCAGATGTCAGTTGCAGTTGGGATTTTGATGCATTGGGTGAAAATCCCTCTTTGCTCATTGTCTGAACACAAATGTGTACGCAGACACATTTGCAGGCTTAAATTATACTTAAATCATCACTGGTGAACAGTCCAACTCTACTCAACTGTTTGCCAAAGTCCCGTCAATGAGGGGACAAAAACACATACTGCTGGGTTAGGGTTATCCCCAATAATGGAGGGTAAATGCCCAGTGTAGGGTTTGTAATGTAGACAGTCCAGTGCATCACTTTGGTCAAAACTAATATCTCTACAAATGTTTAATGGAAATTGGTCAATCTAGAGACATTTTTGGTCCTTCAGGAGAGAAATCCTTCTGCTATCATAAGGCCAATATGATGTTTTCCAAAGCATTGCATTAAATTATAGTAGAGATGTACATGATGCCTATAATCCAAATAATTATTGGTCATACTGACTTTTGATCTAACGAAACTGCTAGGTCAAATTTTCGATTTTTCCATTTAACCTTGGTTAATCACTTAATGTCTGCAAAGCTTATAAACCTCTGCTGTACTTTGTTCACAGTGATAATTATTTAGCAACACGTTTAAACTGATGCAGTGTTCAGTATTTAGCTCAACAGACCGCCTCGCAGGTCTGCTTTTATATCAGTACACGTATTCCACAGCGATGTAAAGGAGAGAGCGATGCAAAGGTCTGCTTGGCTTTCTAAATTTTGTCTTTGCTACACTTGAATGAATTTGCCCAGGCACTAAACTACAAAGGCATTGACTAATGATGTTTACATCCACAAGCGAGTATCATCTCATCCTTAGTCTCAATGCAGGAGTCATGGTAAAGCGTTTCTGTATGATCGAGTTGGTATTTGCAGGGTGAAGGTTTACCTATGCATGCATGCTTATTCAGTCTTTTCTGCGGCTCCCCGAAGAACCAACAAGCACTGACAGCACAAGCAAGAGCAGCCCATAGGCTTGTTTGTGACACTGCCCCCTAGTGACAATAAACAGCCACACGATCTACAGTTTGCACAGCCATGTTTATTTCTGTCACTGAATGTTTTTGTTCCTGTCTGTAAGTCAGCTTACTATCTCAAAGATTCTGATGTACTGACCTGGAAGTAGGCTTAGGGTTAGGACTAGGGCTGGTTTCTAGAATCGATTCTATTCCAATTCACAAGGTCCCGATTCGATTCGATCCACGATTACATTCAATTTGAATCAGGAAAATGTTGCCTCAGACAGTCAGAAATATTATAATTCTGATCATTTATCAGTACATGTCCATATTTTTATAGCTTTAAAAAGAAAGCTGACACTTGTGAGACTTTATCAAAGGTGTAAGCATCCCAGCAGGTGCCTTTGTGTCAAAGTAACTGGGGATAAAAGACAGAACAACACGAAGGAGATTTTCCTGGCCTGGCTTTTTATAGCAGATAACCGCCTTAAAAATATACTGCAGTAGAACAAAAACTGAAGAAAACCATGAATCAACATATAAACATTACCTGATGCTGCTGAAGTGAAGCAGAGCAAAGTTACAGGGGTTTTATTAGAGACACAGCTAAGCATGTTGCAATTTCGCATAATTTTATAAAGTTTAAATTTCTTCAGTATTGAACAGCAGAAATTAGGCTTTCTTGTCGGAAGTCAGTTAAATTTAAAAAAAAACAGCGGCCAACAGCACCAAACAACTGGTGGGTAATAAGCAAGCGAATAATGCAGAAAACAGAGATTTTTAGACGGGAAACTGTTCTTGAAGTACACGGAGAGAGAGCTGTGCATGAAGTGTGATTTTATCGTGGTGGAAAGTAAGAGGTGGTGGAAAGTAAGAGGGAATTCATTACGATGTTTATGTGAAGCGAAATGTGAAGCATGGTTTGCATCTTCTTTTGCTGCTGTTTCAATCAATTTTGGTTGGAGAGAGACAAACTCTGCAGCTTCAGAATCCAGTGCAAGAAAAGACGTAAACACAAAGCGCGGACCCCCCACGCATCAGAATCTGTGAGCCGTCGGCTTTCAGCCCAGACGGCGTGTCCGTGTACGTGCTGTCGGGTGAGAAAGCCGACATCTCACTGATTCTGGTGTGTCAGGGGGTCCGCGCTTTGTGTTCACGTCTTTGTGCAGAATCTGTGTACCTGCTTACTGTTTTAGCTGTTTGGAGTTTGTCGAAATTTCTGGAGGTTTACCCTGAGATTCTGGCCTTTCGAGAAAAATAAATGTATTTTTGAAAATCGATTCAGGATTTTAATGAATTGATGTTATTATATTCAAGCTAGAATAGATTTTAATCGGAAAATCGATAATCAAAACCTACCCCTAGTTAGGACTAACTGTTGGTGGAAAAATAACTTGAAATTGACCAAACAAATGTATTCATTAAGTTAAAAACTTTAAGTTCAAATTTGGCAAAAAATTACAAAATTTTGACCCATGACGATCCACGCATAAGTACACATCACACATCTCTCTTGCTTTGAGGAAGCATTATCGTGATTTCATACATTTTGCGGTTTAACTGGGAGGTAGTGACGCACTCACATATTTTAGATTACTTAACGAGGTGATTTTTACAGGGGCAGCTATCGTTGGGAATCCGTGTCAGGACAGCCGTCACCAGTGTTGGTCAAGTTACTTGAAAAAAGTAATCAGTAACTAATTACTGATTACTTCCCCCAAAAAGTAATCCCGTTACTTTACTGATTACTTATTTTCAAAAGTAATTAATTACTTAGTTACTTAGTTACTTTTTAAAAACACGATTTACAACCTGAAGAGGTGATAAAGCGATAGATCTTTCAGCCCAATTCTACTTTTTCTGCATAATCCATCATACAAAATGTAATCAAATGGAAAAGTCTCTTTTTTTTAACTTGTTTTATCAGTTTTAATCTTTTAACTTTATGCATCAAGCAAAAATGTAATTATATGCAACATTATCTGACTTGAATAAATTAGTTTAACATTTAAACCTATTTTCTGCACATTCCAGCACATAAAATAAAATATTTTTTGTGTTTACACTCACTCTTTCAAATAGATGCAAGTAAAACACAGGAGAAAATAAATAAAGTCAAAGACTCAGCGGTCCTGTTGCTCTATTTTCACCTGTAAAGCAGGACTGGGGTAGGCGGAGGTTTACCCTGGTGCAGGTGTGCCGCGGTCAGTTGAAGAATCCGCGAGTTTCTCTGTGAGTTTCCCATTACGTCATAGCGCACTCGGTGCTTGCTCAGAAGTTTAGGGGTTTTTTTCGCTGTAAAAAGAAGTTTTCTTCCCACGCATGATGGACACTAATGTTTTTGTCACTTTTTATGGAATCAAACTCAAAGTAAGGTCAGTACTTCCACGCTTTAAATGCTGCACGCTCATACTCTCTCTCACAATGGATATATGATCCACTGTTGATCTGCACACAACTGTTGTCACTAACGGCGCACTCGCTTACGTCACTGTCGTGAAACATTCTCGCAAAAAATCACGGTTTTAGTAACGCAGTGTTCCTACGGGAAAGTAACGGTAATCTAATTACCGTTTTTGCAATAGTAATCCCTTACTTTACTCGTTACTTGAAAAAAGTAATCGGATTACAGTAACGCGTTACTGCCCATCTCTGGCCGTCACATTACATATGTACCAGTGAGATTTGCTTCTTTGTGGATGAATTTGCAGTGAGGCAAATCTGGCAAATGTTCAAAGTGGTGAGCAAAGAGTGTTCCTTGTTGTCATAAGGATGCACAGCAGCACACATAACTATTCAGATCGTCTCCCCTTTAAGTTCCTCCTTAGTCACCTCCGAAAGCACAAATGTTGACGTAAGGAAAAATTTACGCCCTCCTATGCGTTCAGGGGTGGAAACTGTGGACTCCTAAGCTAAAAAACTGATGAAAACTGTTTGGAAAAGAAGCTGAAATTTGCTCTTCAACATAAAGTCTGGTAAAATCTTAGAGTGATCAGACTATATTTGAGGTAGAGATTCTGAAATAGGGATGCTGTCTGGAGATGCCTGTGAAGATGACCTTGAAGGTGAGGATGGGAATATTTAAGTCAGACACGGCTCTGGATGTTTATGGAGATGATCGCACCTCACAAGTGTTCAAGGAATTAGCAAGCTAAACATACGGCAGCGATCAATGAAACAAAAGGGCCACTTTTAACAAACAGAAATGTGAATTATGGAAAAAGGGCTATCCTGCATTTACAGGTGCAATGTGTGACAGTGTATGAAAGCTGTTAGCATCACACCTGGAGTGTGTGTGAGCTTCATAAATACACAGGAGTTTTAGAGAGCGGAGAAAGAGGAGCCCGTTTAAATGTCTGGAGCTGTAAAAGGATTAATATACATGTCACACAGGGCACAGGTGTGTGTGTCTGTGTGTGTGCATGTTGTCTCTGCAGGATGTATGGGGAGTCCTGCTGATTTTATCATTTTGAGCAAACATCTTACTGGCATACATTTTTTTATTGTGTGCATTTGTACATGAAGCAGTGTATCCGGCCACAGAGAGATTTATTATTCCTCGTGTAGTTCTCGTGCACGTGCGTGCACGTGCGCGCGCAGGTCGTTGTGCGAAGAACTGGCAGAAGCCTCCTCGCTCCTCTTCTCTCCTGCAGTAATCAGTAAAAGTGGAGCCCTGGCCTTCTCTACCTCTCCCTGCCTGTGGTTTGTTCACATACCGTCTCAGCAGAGCGGGTAGGAATGTGTGTGCGTGTGTGTGTGTGTGAGGGGGTGTAAGAGTAAGCATTTCTGTGTGTTCCTGTGTGTAGTTGTGTGAGTGTGTGTGCACCTAAACTTCCAGACTGTGTGCATCTCGCTCTTTGTGCTCACATCTGTGTGTTTGTGTGTGTGTGTGTGTGTGTGCAGGGAGGGAGAGATTTGGTGTTTGTGTGTAAGAACAAGGGGTGGGGGTTGAAGAGGCCCTGTAAGGGAGAAAACAGAAAACCTGATGGTAGTTAGATGGCCTTTTCCCTGCAGTAAACAGCATGATATACATAGATTTAAACCAGGCTTTTTAAAGTGCTTTTTCATCATATAAGCATGATAAACATTTTAATTTTTAAACTGTGCCGACGATAGCTTGGCCAGACTTTAATTGTGCGAAGGATAATATTCAATCTCAAAAAACGGTGACAAATTTAATGCAAATCTGAATTTTCCATCGGGGTGCAGGCTTCATGGGCAATCTGCTGTCTCAGATGAAATGCTGTCTGTTGTATTTTTGTTAAACGGGAAGCAAAAAAGACACGCAAGCCTGTGAGTACTGGTGTTTCACAGTCACATGCAGCCAGAGGAGGCTGGAGGAAGGCATTAAAACACCATTGTTTATGCCTTTTCTCAGACAGTAAGCGGACTCGGTGAGCCTCTCAACTATTTCCCAGAAACTGCTTCGCGCGCTTGCAGTAACACGCATCCATGCCGACGCACACGTGAATTTGTGTCGGAGTCTGTCATGCCGCACGTGTGATGGACATGCAGACAAAACCGTCTCTCTGTTTTTGTTACACGGACACACAAACACGCGCGCACGCGCACACACGCCTACTATCAAGTTCAGTAATGAACTGCCGCTCTCAAATGAGGCACAACGCAGGGTTTATATTACACCGGCTTGGCATGATCCCTCAGCTGATATAATCACAACGTGATGAGGGGTTGTGATGACACATGAACAGAGAACATTTGGTGCCTCTCCAAAATATGACACTATTATAATAACCCACATAACATGCCGCTATGATGACTTTGCAATCATGGCATTATCATATTTACAGAGTTTCAGTAGCATGCTTTCCAGTTTACTCCAGTCTTGTTCTACAACCTAATTACTAACAGGAGAGGCTGTGTGGCCTGTAGTCTGTGATGTTATCTAGAAACACTTTTTGAAGCTGGTCCATCACCTGCTTCTTGGCCAACTGTGACTGGAAGCCAGGGTGATTTTCCAGAGATGTAACGGCTTTCTGTCCTCCAAGACTGATGAACTGTGGTGAGATCAGCAAATTTGGGTGTAAGTGCTCAAACAAACAGATTCTCTTCCTTTTTAACTCTGTAAAAGCTGACGGATCATTCGTATTGCACACTACTGACCCCTGATAGTGAGAAGAGGGGCTCTTTAACTAAAACTGCTCAAAAGTGTGGAAACATCTCACCAGTTTGTACCTTGTTTGACGCGTGGAGTCTATAGTATTATATTTACAATTTTTATTAAGACAGCTGAGTGTTGGCAGCAGGGTTAAGTTAACACATTGAAGTTAAAATTCAAAGAAATTAAGTTATCACAGACATTTTATTAATAGTTTTAGAAGTTGTGATCCTATTTTCACTTATAATAATAAACAATATGTACAATAATCACAACATGTGACAAGTTACTCTGTAATAAAGTCAGAGAGTGACTAACTATGGCTGAACATCGACAGCGCGTGCTCACACAATGGAAAATGACCTTCACATCTTTATATTGTTTGTACTGACTTTACTGGTTAATGATTGCTAGATGCTCAGGTGTTCAGGTGAGTCAGCCTCAGGTGCTGCTGTGTGCATCTGAATGAAAGTGTTTGTGATTCACCCTGACCTTCACACTTGCACCCAGTGCCACACTCACACTAACAAAGTAAAAACCACAGTACAAAAGGCTCCCATCTTTCTGTCTCTCGCCTTTCTTTGAGCTCATCCTAAGCCACCGCCCAGTCTAATTCCAGCTTGCGTCTCAGAGCGCGGAAAAAAGGAAAACATCGAGTCATAAACACGCCAGATTAGGTCAGAGTTGGTTTCATAACCACTTCATGACCTCTTACTCTCCCTCTTATATGTTTTTCTTTCCCTTTCTGCCGCTCTTCCTCTTTTCTCTTTCCCGTCCTTCTCATTGCTCGCTCTTTCCTTCCTGCAGCCTCTCCTTCTCATCTCTCAGCTCTCCACTTTCTGCAGACCAATCTGTCTTCTATTTGGCTTTGCTCTCTTTTCCAATCTTCCCGGCTCGCTTTTTATGTGCTCTATCTTCACACTCTTTGGCCCACTTTATAAGGTCCCGCTGTACCTCTAAACTTCACAAGTCCCTCACTCCTTGTATTTTCCTTTTGCTTTTTTTCTCCTTTTCTCTGTCTTTTCTTTTTATTTTTTTATCCTCCTGCTCACACAGAGTTTCTTTTTCTTTTTCTCTGCAGCCATCTTAGTAACCAGCTCTCAGCAACCTGATGTCTCAACACGACAGAAACATGTTTTATTACAGCACGTGCAGCAAATCTATAGATCTGAAATGAAATGCACCCGAAGAGTTATTTTTCCTGTAAATCAAACACGTTCATAGTTTTTGGGTGTTTTATGTTCTTTGTTGTTTTAAACTTTGATTTTAATTTGTTCCGTTTCTAAAACTACTCACAAATCTAACAGATGTCTGTCTGTGTTTTTTCACAGCTCGCAGAGATGCAGCTTTCACGTTCTTTAGAAATGTATTTTTCTGACAAAGACTAGTTTTTAATCAATACTACAAAAGAACCTTAACAGGCCCTCCATCAGTTTTACATATGAAGATCTATAAACTCGTAATGAGAAGTACTGCACAGCCTGTGAAAAACCATTATAATGTCTTCTGATAAAATAACCCTGATAATGTCTCAGCTTCAGTTTAGATGTTACGTATTCCTGGCAGAAAACTATGTTTCAAATGAAGTTTGAAAAATGACATTGCAAGATGGGTCTAATGAAAGTTATAAAGTAGGAAATCGGACAATCTGGTCTTAAAATATGTTAAGGCCAGATTATTCTGTTAAAGAACTACACTGCGCGTTATTTGTCTGGCCATATTTGGCAGTTTGGTGTGAAAACCTGACTGTCACACCTGAGAGAAGAAGGTCGCGCCGCTATCCGAACCTTCACACCTAGCGTGCACTTACCACTGGGAATGCTCCATCTGGGTTAGGTTCTAGTCACCAGTCACCTCCAGTCATTCATCACTTAGGTAGAACTACAGACATTTGTTTCAAAAATACTCTGGTAGAAGAACTAATTTGACTTAATTACTCAAGTTAAAGTGAAAAAAGTAGAGGCTCTGCAATGTTTAAAAAGTAAAAAGTGGTGCTTTGGAAGACGTTTCAATCAGCTCATAAAGCTCACTTATATAATGTATTAATATAATATTAATACAAGGGAATGCAAACTTCATTTCAACTTCCAATTTTTAACTCTAATGTGTGTACTCAGCTTGAGCTTCTGTTATGTAGAACACAAACAGAGAAAAGACAAAGGAATTAAGAAGCTAAACTCTGTTTGCTGTTGCCTGCACTGTCGTCGGGTGAGTTTTCCTCCACAGCTAAAGAGATCAAATGAATAAAGTCAGAGGTTAAAGTTGAGTTTGGTAGCAGGGGAAACTATGAGATCGGTTGCAGTTACATTACAATAGAAAAGTTACGATAATTCCTGTTGTGATTTTGTGTATAAGTTGTGATCAGCTGACCTGTGCTGCTGCTCTTTGTGGACTTCATCGTGTGAATTCAACAAGTTATCAGATGTTACATGAGCCATCGTGGCAGATTGTCCACTTGTAGACAGCATAAAGCTGGTTTAACCTCCTAAGACTCGAACTCTTCCAAGGCATGCATTTTTAATTTCTCTTTGATATTTGGGCATATTCGGACCCAATGAATGTAAAAACAAAGAATTACCAGATTTATTTATTTTTTACCTGATTTTTGTTTCTAAGAAAAATGAGAGCCACATATGAGGATATTCGTTTAAAATTTCGATAGAAGAGCAGCAGTATAATGTCCTTGTAAGTGGATATCAGTCCCTTGTAGAGCAAAATTGATTATTTTAGAATAAATAACCCAAACTGTGATGTCCACATATGTGGACGCCAGGTCCTAGGAGATTAAAGGTGGAATTCAGTAAGTAAATGTAATCAGCGTGATCACCTTACTTGTGATTTGGTTTAGATTACATTTAGTTTGCTACCCTGATGTAGCCGATCACTGACCATGAACACCACAGCTGCTCTGCACCACCGAACCGCTGCAAACCTCAGAGCAGTACTGCAAACTAAGTCTGCAGCAAACCAAGACTTCTTTATCCAACTTATCATTAACACAAAGTTGCTGTACTTGAATTTATTTTTATTTTGTATTTTTTTTGCAGGATGTTTCATAATATGAAAAAAGAACATATAGATTCAACGTGTTAAAAAGATTAAGCTTTAAATTTCCGGTATATCTATTCCTTTGAAAATAACCTCTCCTTCCTCCCTCGTCTCTCTGTTTTACAACTTTCGCATCTCATAGTGAAGTTAGCTTCATTCTGGTAAATAAGGCAGTAGCTAGCAGACAGATTATGATAAAATGCACACAAACAGTTTGCTGATGTTTGATGAGCTGTTAGAAATTTTGCATTTGAAATTACCTTCTGTAGCACTAGCTAGATGCTTAAGTACCATGAAAACAACTTATTTACATCTGCACCCTCTGGCCTGCTTTAACCCCTGAGCATGGTGCTAAGAATGATGTGTACATTTTTGCCTCTTTCGTATTTGCCTTATCAGCCTTTGCTTTGAAATGCTTAGAAAAACCTATGGTGGCTGTTAAAAAGTCCCATGCTAGAGCCACTGTTTGGTTTGGCTGTTCCAGGCTACTGTAGAAACAGGACAGCACACCATGATGGAAGAGATCCACTCCTTCTGAAGATACAAAGGCCTCTTTCTAAGGTAACAAAGACAAAAATTAGTCATACTTTCAAACAATCATACACTAATGAAAACCTAATAATGGAGGAAAAAAATCTTTATGTGGGTGTGGACGGCGGATTACTGGCTCTGGAAAGTTACAGAAACAGTTGATGTTGGAAAGTGTCGGGGGAGGAGGTTCTGAATAAGTTTGACCATCCAGCGTACACGTTTGATGAAGCACTCGCTGCCTTTTCAATTTCATCTGTTTCTCATAAGTCCCTCGACTTTCTGCCAGTCTACTTACTTAATACTTAAGTATTCTTTTAATGGTTACCTTTATTTTGTATTCTTGTGATCCCTCTCAGCCCAACTCAAACACTGCATTACTCCTGGAAAAACATAGTTGTAAAATTAGGCTCTGACATTTGGTTTTAAGATAAGTCGATCCTTTAATAAGCTCTAAACATGATTTGTGATTAGATTTTTGAAAACATTTATGAAGAAATTTCTTTTCTCGTTATTTTCTTTCAGTCCTTCCAGAGTCTAAAACAACAGTTCATCCCAGAGCAATCCAACTCAAATTAATGAGATTCTCTTTGTTTATTTTCCAAGAAATGTAAAAACAAGTCCAATCAAACATTTTGTAATACCAGGCGCTCAGTGAACCAGCTCGACTGTACTGATAACACCCACCCAGTTTCCCTGTGAGCGAATGAGAGATAGAACCACAGGAATAAAACCATATAGCCTCGGTACACCAGACTGAAGAGTCAACTTATCTAAACCTGGGCTAAAAGGATAACAGGTAAAATCAGACTGCCCTTCGTACCAAATGAGCATCATTTAACCACCACAGCCTACCCGAGTGTTGTTGCTGACAGCCATCCTTTCGTGATGGCTGCTTCCAGCAGGAAACGCTGAATGTCAGTACAGACCTGAGTTTGTTTCCAGCACCTTGTTGAATCTGGGCCATGAAGAACTGAGGCAGTTCTGAAGGCAAAAGCCGTTACTAACAAGGGGTAACTGATGAAGTGGCTGCTGAGCATATAGAGAAGCATGTATGCAGTGTGTATGATGAATTATTACGAACATATGTGAAATTTCACAATTTCAACAGTGTGACTACACTGGCATATATCTTCCTGCTGGGAAAAACGTGTTGCACAACTTTTATATGTATGTTTGGTAACACAGAAACTCTTGCTTTAGGAATGGATCTTGAATGATTTATAGACCATAAAATTCATTGATCACAGCTTTTCAGAAACACGTAATGTAACTCAACTGAAAACAAACAGCATGGCCACTGGGCACGTTTGTGGCCAAATATTCTGTAATCTGTTGTGGTAATTTAATTAGCTAAGAAAGAATGTGATTAATCAAATCAATTAGATTGCACTATGAAACATAAATCATGTTTCCCCAGCCTCATTATCAACCTCAGGGTGGATGTGTTAGTGTGTGTGTGAGAGAGAGCATGAGCGTGTGTGAGTCTACATGCAAATATGTGTATGTGTGTCTCAATGTGGCAATGTGTCCAAGTGTGACAGTGAGAAAATGTGGATCTATCCTTCAGCAGAAACCATTTTATCTACTGAGGGTAGCAGACTGTGTGTGTGTGTGTGTGTGTGTGTGTGTGTGTGTGTGTGTGTGTGTGTGTGTGTGTGTGTGTGTGTGTGTACAGCTAGTGTACACAAGAGAGTAGTTGGAGAGGAGAAAGAGGGGGATAAGCATTTGCAGGCTGCAATTATGGATAATTTTCCAACAGCAGCAAAATTAAAGCCCCCAAAACAAAACAAAGAGGGCAAATTTAGTCCCTGGACGAGTCTGTCACTGATGCACACGACACAGAGACACCGAGAGAAAGAGCGTTGGTATACATACAAAGCTTCCAGCAACATCTGTAATACAAATATCGACAAGTGATGTCTGTCATGTTGATGAGTCAGTTTGGATCAAGCACCGATTGCAGGAAGCCCGGAAGAGGAGGAGTGTTACCCGACCGCTGTCCTGCCAAATAATGCTCTGTGCCGTTAATCTGACCTCACGCATCCGGATTTCATGCAAAACATTTTCATTTTGGCTTGAACCACATGTCTATACACCAAACATAAATTGAATAAATTCATTCATTTCTTTATTTGGAAACAAACCACAGACAAATACCCAGCTGGAAACTATAAATTCTTTGAGCCTGCTACAAAAAAAGCAGATAATATAACCTCCTGCTGGAAATGAGTAGAAATCTGCTCTTTAAATATGACCTTGTTCACTCCATTAGTCTACATGCAGGTTTGAAACGCGGATGTTTAAATAAACAAATCAAGCAAAAATAATTCAATAAAATACATAAAATTATTCTTATTTAACATGCTGGTGCATGCTCGTGCTACGCTATTGTTTGCACTGTGATTTTAGTCATTGTTAGGTGGTTGCTAGGCAACATGATGACATCACCAAAAAGTGAAAGTTTGTGATTATTTGATTGAAATTTAATTAATTGATTTAAATTAAAACGATATGATGCTTTTATAAGGTATGGGAGTGTAAACTCTATAGATGGATGGACGGATAAGTACCTGTGCTACAGCTGGCAGTCGACGTGTGTAATTGGCCAGAAAGAAGCATACACCAAAAACCTCTGGTTGCTAGGGAAAAGTGTTCACTCCCCAGCTGGTTGGTAAGCATTTACTGGAGGTTGTTGGCTATCACAAAGAGGGGGGTGCACCAAAAACCTCCTTGCCGTTGCCTTTTTTTTTTGCTAGCTGATTGCTGTGGTCACCTGTAGTTTCCATGGAAGATCCTGACTTCATTTCAGTTTTAGTCATATAGCACCAAATCAGGTAAAGAAACCAAGAATCTGAGGACTCCCTGTAAGCAAGCACTTGGTGACAGTGGAAAGGAAAAACTCCTTTTTAACAGGAAGAAATCTCTGGTAGAACTAGGCTCAGGGAGGTGCAACCATCTGAGAGATCTGTTGGGGGTGAGGGCAGAAAGACCAGACAAGGACAGCAGAAACTGCACCTTCGGATAGGTGCAACTTCTAGTTTGAAGGCGAACATTTTAATGCTTCGTTTATCCCTCACAAGTCATTGGCGAGTGTTCGCTGGCCAGTCTCTAGACCTATGTGACTGCAGCTGAGGAGGACTTCAGAGTCAGACCATCATCATGTTCTGCAGGTTTATCACTACTGCTAGTGAAACCTTTCACAGATCCACTGTTACCATAAAAAACCATTAATGATCTCTTATTATTTTATTCACAAAGTTTATGTCTGGACAAACGTGGGTTTAAAGTGAAATGTGGCAGAATTGGAATTAGCGGTGCATCAATTTTCTGTAGGTAAATAGTTTGTCGTCCAGATGTAGATTAACTCAGTATGAAGTTCTCACAAGCGAGCTCTGAGAAAGACGAGTAATAGAGGGTGAAGCCAGCTAGGTGTGACTCATCCTGTTCTGAAAATCACCAGAGCTGACATTATAAGCTGGTATGCATATCAATGAGAACCGAGCCACTAAGACAACTCCCAGTGATATGAATATTTCTCACAACATGTATACCTTTCTATTCATTTGATTTTCACACTTCCTTGGTGGGGAACACATCAGCGTTTTACACAAACTCTGAACAGGTAGAATGTGAAATGTTGTCTTACAGCAGTATTTTCACAGAAACATTGCTTTAATGCCTTTTGTGTCTCACAGAGAAAGGTGATAGCCGAGAGCAGCCAAGGTGCATAACAGGGCTTAATTAACTTAGCCTCCCAGTGTCCTTTCCTTTCCTTTCCCTTCCCTCTCTAGGTGACTTTTATGGTTGCTGTTGTTTCCAGTGACACCAGAAGGACCATCATTAAAAACCAGCCAACATGTAGCCTTCAGCTCGGTAATCACATCAAAAGGAAACAGTATAACAACCTCTGTGTAATCCTCCATTAGCATGGCCCCACCCCTCAAATCGTAACACCCCTACCTTTCCTCACCAAAGCACCAGTAATTAGCTTAGCACTAACGAGTTGCCAGAGGGAGCAATAGTTCATCTCAGCTGCTTCAATGCGTGTAACAATCTGAAAACATTTCTTGAACAATGGCATAAATCTGTGTCTGCTCCTCCATCCTCAGTAATGACAGCTGTAAGAAACCAACATTTTTAACTGACAAAAGCAAACATCATCTCAGTCTCTTATCAACATAAATGGAAGGGCAATGGTGAACTCTTTTTTTTTTTTTTAAATTACTAGTTTTTTTGTGGTTTTTTTGGTTTTTACAGAAAACAAAATTTTGAGGATCACTGTGGGGAAAGAAATTCTGGTAATTTTCAGAAATCTTCTTTGTTAAGAATTAGATGTATACCACTAGGAGCTCGGTGGAAGCCTTTTTCAGACATAATATCACCATAAATCTATTAAAATGATGACATCTGAGTCACTTTGACATTAATGTTCCTCTCAGCTTCATCCAGGCGTACCAATAACAGTGACGCTATGGGTGTGTGATTGGGCAGTACATCAAGCAATGCAGTGTATGAGGTCAGAGGCGCTGTGAGTTTCAGAAAAAAATAAAAATAAAAATCTGTCTTGTTCTTCCTGCTTAGAGAATTCTCTAACCTAACAAACCAGTAGGCAAAGTGATGGAGGCTTTGTCCCTCTGTGGTAGGTATTTATTTACCATATATGAAGGAAAGGTATGACAGAAGTATAAATTAACTCATCTGTTTTTGAAGAAAGCATCTGCAGTGATATCTGCTGCAGTTTTTATGCGTTATCTTGATGCATGCTAAGTCATCCAGGTAAGTAAATCCCAAAAGGTTGATTCTGTTCATCTGGATGTAGCGTTTTCAGTGCTAATGCTGGGATGCACTCAAATCGGCATCATCTACCCCAGGCAGCAGGAAGTAGAGCAATAGGGGCCGTAAACTCCAAGGTAGCTGTGCCTAAAACGTCTGCCCTGTTTAGACCCTGGCAGTGAGCCTCAATCGTCGGGATGACGATTTAAACCCCAGGGATAGATTGTAAATGCTGAAAACGTTACGTCCAGATTAACAGAATCAACCTTTTGGGGTTTTGATGAGTTGTTGCAGAATCAACACACACACACACACACACACACACACACACGACTCACATACAGTCGCAGACATTGTGGAGCTGTACAAAGAACAGGTTGGACTTGTAAACCATCCCAGGTGAAGCAAATAGAACTGATTTCCACTTTACATCTAATGAGAATGATTTACTGTTCCTAAAAAACTCGACGGGCCTTCACTAAAACGTTAGTCACGAGTGTTAATTGCATGTTTGCAGCAGTACCCACTGAGCCGCGAGCATGCATGAATAGGGCAAAGTGGGAGTTTACCCGGTTTACCCGGTCGTACAGCGCGCTGAGTAATATTTTCATAAGAATTAAAAGAATCGTCATGGTAACGTGATTTATTGTCAAAGGGGTTCAAGTGAAGGGAATAAAAGGAAGGTTTCTCAGCTTGCACATGTGTAGTTATGAGTTTCTGTACTGTATTTACGGGTCCAGCTCATTCCCGTCTGACTGAAAGCCATAATTAATTTATTATGTGCACATTCTCCTAAATATTCCAAAAGTATAAAAAATGCATTTATTCTGAAACTTACTGACTTGAAGTAGTTGAATTTTTTCTTGTGAGTGATGTAGCCTAAAGAACAGTGCCATGAAATAATTGAATACTTTGGCAAGATTATGAAAGTTAAGTAATGGGATTGCCAGAAAAATCTTAGCGGTCTATTTATTTACTGTTCATATAATCCCATATCAGAAGTGTGGGGGTAATATTTTTTTATTCAAATGGCAGATGTAGAAATCTGCATGATCTATGGAACTGTATGAATTTCATAAGAAATTATTAAAATGGTTTGCTATTTGAATGCTAATAAAGCATCTGTTTTAGTGCCAAAATGTTATCCTGTGTCAGTGAAAAGTGATTTAAGATCATGTCGCAGGAAGATGATCTGTGTGACGTTCTTAAAGTTCGGTCACTTTCCACAACAGGTGGACATAAAGAGCAAGGATGCAGTCGATTAACAACCCAGCTAACCACAGGAACACACACAATCATAAGGTGAATGAAAATGTTGGTTTATTCAACAGTTTATTAAATTTTACCTCCACTTTTCACCACCAACATCGATCTTTGTGCAGAGTTAAACTGGGATTGTTTCAAACCTGTTTGATTGCTTCTGTTCGTGATGACTCATACGCTCTTCTGTAATAATGTGTCGAGCCCCGGCAAATCGCTTTTGTCATTAATCCTGGTAAGTCAGGGGTTTTCATGCACACGATACTTTCTCTGTATTGTCAAATGTTCAAATTTGTGGTCCAGCACGCATAACAAAGGTGTAAAACAGCTGATCTTCCTTTGATACAGACAGGCAGTCAATGCAACCACGTTCACTGATGATGCTTTGCAGCAGAGTCCCTGCAGATAAAATCACAAATGAGCAGAAAAGCAAAGCTTGATCAGAATTGATCTCTGGAGACACGTTTGAGATGGATCCAGACAGAATCTAGATATATCTAAACACGAGGTATTAGACCTGAACGCAGCCATTGTTGAGTCACGTTCAGCAGTGCCTTTCATGCTAAACACCCAACTCTTCTGCTCTGGTTGCCAGAAAAGATACTCTTCTTCCCCTCACAGAAGCTTTTTCACATGAACTTCTGGGTAAAAATCCTGATTGTCTTTTCCAGTTAAAGGGAAAATTTAGGCAAAATCCAAATAGATTTAAGTCTATCCATGCAGCTTCTTCCACTTACACAGTTTGGGGTAATGGGGAGGCTAGAGCGTATCCCAGCCGTTATAGGGAGTATAGTGGAGCATAGTCAGGTCACCGGTGTGTCACATGGCTAAGACAGAGAGACAGAGAACCATTCACACCCACGGTTGATTCAGAATCGCCTTTAGGAGGAAGCTGGAGTTCCTAAAGAAATACCAGGGATAACATGCAAAACTCCATACAGAAAAGGCCCAGACAGCAGATTTAAGCCCAGGACCTCCTCGCTTTGATGCCGCAGTGCTAATCGCTCCAACAATGAGCCACCTGAATAGATCTGTAATGAAGAATAAAGAGAAAAAAAAGATGTTGTGTTTTCACAACTAGATGCCTCAGAAGCAACCCTTTGAATGGAGAAAGGTCAACCATTACCAAAATTCTGTTTCAAATTCACCATCTCTTTACCAAGGCTTCCAGCTTTGTACTTACACAGATCATCAAGGAAAGCAACAAAGTAACAAATGACATGTTATAAAAATGTTGGACGTGTTTAAGATTGTTTTAAACGTGTGCTTTTTGTTTATACCCCAAAAAGGAATTAACCCTTGACCTTGCTGTGCTGAAAGAGGTAATGGCAGGCTGGTGGAGGTTTTACTGTCACCTTGGCTGTGCGTGCAAACCTAACCTTTTACCCTGCAGGTGTTCACACTATGATTTACTACTTTGGCAACATTCAGTAGGAGGATCACCTTCCTATATACGGATAAATCTCTCTCTTCCAGTCTTCCTCTCGCTTTCCATCTCTTTCACTCTGCCGCTGAACCCAGCTGATCTGTTCAATCACCCAGGAGCACTGAGGCAGGACCCTGTAAAGGTGATTCACTCCATTTCAGCCTTCTATACACCATTTCTCCCTCTGTGATTCCCCTCGGCCAGCCATTGTCGACCTAACAGTGCCGCATGACATTCAAAGAGCGAAGATGAAAGGGTAGTTTTTAGCATGGCTAATCTAATTTTATCCAGTCTTTAATTAACAAAAAATCTTCGCTCATAGGTAATCCAATCTATTTTCCTCTTTTATGCAACTGTCACTTAAACTAGTTTATTTTGGTTTGCTTTCTGAGAGACTTTGCTGTAACTTTTATGACATGTTGAAATATTTGACAGCTTAAACAGCTGTAGAGTGCTAACAGGCTCACTGTGCCTTGTTTGCAACCATCGACTGACATCGCATTATTGATGAGGAGGGAGAGCCCAGTGGCTTCGAAAGTTTTGTATATGTCATTATCACACATCTATGAGGTTGCTGATAGGTGATTAAGGATTAGCCCAAAAAAAAAGTAGGGCGAGGCGCCTTGCTTCAAACCAAACTTTTGATTTT
Organism: Aulonocara stuartgranti; assembly: GCF_965226115.1. NCBI lineage: Eukaryota > Metazoa > Chordata > Actinopteri > Cichliformes > Cichlidae > Aulonocara > Aulonocara stuartgranti. The sequence goes on from NC_138958.1 coordinate 11,711,504, forward strand.
GAGAAAAAGAAACTGAAAGACACCGTCTTTGTCCGAAGAAACATGGTAAACAATTACCCTATGTTCCCCATTGTTTCAGCCGCTGACCCGTGAAGCCTGGGAAATGACTGATGTCTGATTGTATTGTGTTATGGCCCCCTCATCTCCCTTCAGTGTGGCCAAGACATGTAGGGGAACTGGGCAATTATTTCTGATTTATCTACTTGGACAAATCCTGGCATACTGAGCAGGGCTCCAGAGTTTAGTTGAGGTTTGTGTCCTCATTATTGATACTTTCCATACTGTTGGCTAACTTCAAGCCTTGCCAAGAGGTCCGGTTTAGAATTGGGGTCTATAGTGCATGACTGATTTCGAGAAGCATGATTTTAAGTCATATAAATTAGTTCGTGGGTGAGCAGGTCATTAAAGGAGAAGAAGCCGGACTGATTTTGCCTTAAAATTAAACATAACTGTCAATCCTAGAAGGGATAAGGAAGCATAACACTGTGAAATATCGAGTTATTGACCAGCCATTAAATGTGTGATTCGATGAGATTTAATATTAGATCTTATGCAGGACTTTACTTCCTTTTTAAAATATAAAGACATCTCCTGCTTGTGCTGCTGTCTCTTACGGCTTTCTGCATCTCTTCGGACTGTTTATTATTTCATTACCACTGATAATGATGCATGTGGTATATGCATTAAATGAGTATGTAAACCCAGGATTTACACCACACTCATGTAGTATATGTAACAGTGTTATCTAAGGAGCTCGGTAAGAAAAGCGTCTGGACATCTTTAGGTTTCTTGAAGACGTTTTATCCGAGAAGCTTCTTCAGTTCTAAGAGCAGCTGGTGGAGAATCCCAGATTTTAAGCTCTGTGGGAGTGTTACTCAATTAGAGTAACGTAACGGAATACTTTGGATTACTTAATGTATTATCATGCTTTTTGCAACTACATGAATGTACTATTGCTGTGTAATTTATTACTATTACTGAAGGTTATTCGCTATACCAATACCAACTAAATTTTTAAATCTTAATATAAAAGTAGTAACAGAGTAACAGTAGGGTGGACATTAGGTAAGGCTGCACTTTTTGCAGCGATCTCGTGTGGAAAACTATTCTGCGCGTATAGGTCCGTTGCTCCGAATATTTACATGCTTCCATCTCCCGTTTCTGGTTGGTGACAACTCGTACTTTCCGACTTTCCTTTTTCGCCCTCCCTCTCGCTCACAGACACATAACGGGTATGGCAGTCCATTCTCCCTGCAACACGGACTACATACATTCGTTAGGGCTGTGTCTGTAACACTCTGCCTATTGCCTTCATATTAAATAATTTTTTGAATATTTGAAAAAAAAATTTCTTCATGTCATTATGCGGGCCGCAAGTAGAGGTGACATGGGCCTCGAGACTGAGGCACAGGCATTTGAGCCTCTTAATGCGTGTTTTGTTTGGGTTTCCACTGGCGTGGAATTACCAAAAATACAGAGGGCATAGCCTAACATATGAAACAGGAAAAGACCGCTGTGTAATCCATTTATTTCAACAAAGTAACTGTATTCTGAATACCACCCTTTTAAACGGTAACTGTAACGGAATATAGTTACTCATATTTTGCATTTTAAATACGTATCCTCTTTCAAACCATCTCTATCGGGTTTTGTTCTACGACCTCTATGACCTGGATGACTGAGAACCTTCACAGACTTATGTGCGCAGTGTTTTGCACACATAAATTGTCAACATTATTCTTTTTTCGGGTCACTTGATGCATGTACAGTAGCTCAGCTGAGCTTGGACTGCGCTGAATATACCTTACCTGCCATAACACCACCCGCTCGATGCTGTATTGCGTGGGTCCCCTCGTTCCTCTGAGATAGTTTTGATCCATCAGGACATGGATGGAGAAGATGTTCTGGTGCTTTTTTTGTTGGACTGGGCTTTGTTGCAGCACATTCTGTGGCTATTCAGCTGAACTCGGAGTGTTTTCACACCTGTATTGTTTAGTCAGGTCGAAATTAAACCGTTTCCCCCTTGGTGCACTTTGTTTGTGCTGATGTGAACACAATAACCACACTCAGGTGCACCCCACAACAAAAGCAGCCAGACCATTTGGAGGAGGTGGTCTCATTTATGGTGACAATGCGATCCAACCATGATCCGACTGATCTACCAGGCATATGATGCAAATTTGAGCCATACATCTTCCCATAGCCTGATAGACAACTGTAGATACAAACAGTGATAACTAGCTGTAAAACAAATGTAAAATTCTCCATATTATCCACTAGTCCAGGGGGCACCTTCCTGTATCTGACCAAGAAGTGGACAAGCTCTCATGTTTGCAGTGAAGCTTTTGGTTTACTGGAAACCGTAGAAAAAAGCTGCAAGTATTCAAACTTATCAACTGATTAAACGAACTGTAAGTGCGAAAACACCCTTTTGATCTTGGAAGGCTCTTTGTTTGTCTTGCTGGAGGCATTCCTGAACCCTTTTTGCAGTGTGGTGGGAAGATTATGCTGCTGGGGGAAGCCACTGGGAATTCCCTTTGTCTGCAACAGCATTTAGGAGGGTTGCACATGTTGAATTAACATCACTATGAATTCCAGGTTTCCCAGCTGAATTCTGCACTGTAAACTGCATGACCAGTGTCTTTCACCAGGCCTTTTAAAGTTTGTATTGTAAAACAGTGATCACCCAACTCTGTGAACCATTTCTCATTACTCACCTTAAACCGTATTCCTGCTTCTTTTTCCCGCTATTCCTGTACTCAGCCAACCGCCCAACCCAACACTAAACTGGCACTGCTCAACACTTACAGCATGTGTCATATTCACTGTACACGGAGCAGCCTATTCAGTTAATTCCCAAGCAAGCATCTAGTCATCCAGCCAGTGAGGCCGGCAGCCAGGGAGGAAGCATTTTTCAGTGGTGTACCATGTTGCCTTGGCCAATCGCTGGTAAACGTATCTCGTAGCTATGACTGCATCTCTGTCCTAGCCAGCACTGTGGCTCTGATATGCCTCTTTGTTCCAACTAAATCCTCATTAGTCATGCCAAACTGACACACACGTACACACTGACTGTTCTAACCTTTCCAGCATCCCACCTCATACGATTCAGTTACTATAGAACAATGACACGATCGCTATGTGGCACGAAACAAACCAATCTCCTATACGCTTGTGCTGAGAGCTCAGTGTAGAGTGAAGTCTTTACATGCAGAGGAAAATGTTTTCCTTATATGAACCTTATTCACGACAACATTAAAATCAAACATTAGCCGTATGCAGCATTTTAAGTCGAGATTATCCGTCAAAGCATCAGAAACGCACAAGAAACTTGTACCAAAAGACAACCTAAAGAGTTTCGTTTTCCATTTAACATCACACTTCATAGTTAGCACCCTGCTGATCATTCAACAGTGTTACTTGATTACTCTCCATGCAGACAGCAGAAATGCTAAACTTGAAACTTCAAAACGAACATTTTATGAATCAGGAAAAGCTAGCTGGTGAACACTTGTCCCCCATATCAACATAACCCGCTGACATCTAGCTAAATGCTAGCATGCTTTACAAAACAAATACCTAGCATATGAGCTTAAACTAACTTACACAACAAAGTAAAGCAGATAGAGACAAACAGACCATGATTTAGGAAAATTAATGAAAAAAAAGTCAATAATAATAATTATTTAAAAGGGTTTTAGGAGATGATTTGATGTTGCTGGTGAGGGGCAGATGTACTGACTGACATCCTTAGAGAAACTGTCAGGACCAAACACGTGAACCTCAGTTTTACTGGCAGTGGGCACGTGCGTCTTAGGCTACATCCACACTAGTGTGTGTTCGTTTGAAAACTCAATCGTTTTCTCTCCGTTTTGGCCTCCCATCCACACTTAGACGGCATTTTCCCCGAAGGAAAACGCAACATTTCGAAAACGCTCTCGAAAACGAATACATTTGAAGACGGTGTTTTTGCATCACAGTGTGGACAGTGAAAACGGAGACTTTCGAAAAAGATGATGCATGTTAGTCATATGATGCAGTCATGTGACCAATTCAACTAAGATAGCGGAGGGGATTATACAGCAGCTATTTTGTTTGTTTGTTCTCAATTTTGACAGCCCTATTAAAGATTAATATCAGTCTGTACATGCTCCAGATAGCTTTTCTTCAAATTCTTTAATTTTCACTCGCTTTTGCAACTTTGTACTTTTGTGTTACTCGCAACAACAACTCCCCTCATTGTTGGTCCTTTTAAAAAACGCGGTGCTTTTCCTCGACATTTTGCCGACGTTTCAAAGCGAAAGTAAATAAGCAGCAGGCAGAAATGAGGCAGGCCGAATCTTCTTGCATTTCACGCATGCGCAGTACTGGAACGTAAGCGTTTTCGGCTGTTTCAGTGTGGACACACAACTCTGTGAAAACGACTGAAAACGCTTGTGTGGACGCGGAGCGTTTTCAGATGAAAACGCCATTCTCACATGTGTTTTTTCACAGCTGTACATCTCTTTTACCTCATCTTCAAGGTGTACTTACAGGACTTTTATTTGGCTGCCACTCAAAAAGCGGACCTCGCTATTTTTCCAAGCTTAGCTTCAACCCAGGCTGCTAAAAATCTCAGAAATGTAATTTTGCCGCAGCTTTTTCAGCAGTGCTGAAGATGCTGACTGTTGTTGGAAGGAACTAAAGAAGCATAAATGACTTATGAGCACAAGCGAGCGAGGCAAGGCAACGGTTGCACCGCCATTTCTGAGAGCTCGCTTCATTTTTTTGAGCTCACTGTGGAACAAAAAGACCAAATCAGTTAATTTCAATGCTGCTTCAGACAGCCAATGATTCATATCAATATATTCAGGTCTCGGGGAGCACACTATTTATAAACTAGCATTATAGCGCTCTGACTCACCAGCGCCTTTAGTTTGAGTCTTTTTAAGAGGTCTTATGGCGGCAGTGACCACTGTGTTCATTGTGCTGCTTAATCATCAGTGCGCAGGAGAAGCTGCAAGGTGCCATGACACAGAGTAATGCCAAGACACTCAAGCAGAGCCTGAAATACAGAGAGCTGAATCTGTTATATTTAAGTCTGGATTCTGCGTCACTGTGGCAGAGCCTGTTTACAGAATACAAGAATAATGTGTGTCTGTGTGTGAGCGTTTGTAAATCTGCAAATATGTGTGTTGTTTTTGAGCCACTGTTTCTCTCCTGAAATAAATATGCACAGCACATATACTGTTTGTACTTAGGCAAAATAGATGGTATTGCTGGTGAGCAAAACATCTATCATTTCTGGCTCTGATTAATAGTTGTCCTGGGGATGGCTGTTCTGCAAAGAGAGAGAGGGGGGAGGGAGGAGGAGATGAAGTGCAGGATGACAGGAGGAGGGAGAGGAAAGAAAAAGCAGACAAACAGCAGAGGAGAGAGAATGAGGAAAGAGCTCCTCCCGCTCAGGGGTCGGAAACAGTTGAGCAGAGAAACAAGCTCGGAGATTTCTGAATGTCTCCTGATGTGTTTAAACTGTGTGTTAAAAGGCTTTATGAATAAATCCTGACAAAAGGCCCCTGTCATTGTTGGTAAAATGGTGACTCACCTACCATAGTGAATTGAATCCACCTTTCCCCCTCGGTCCCTATAAATATCCACTTAATTGTTTACCCTTCGACGTTCTGTGTTGTTCTACATTAATCCTTTACCATACAGTAGTGTTATGGTGGTGATTGTGTTTACTGCACTGTTTGTCATGTTGCACTCCACATGGATCCAGCTGGCCACAGGATTGCTCCATATTTACGAGTCCTCAGCAATGAAAGGGCTAAGCTGTTGTTTTGTCATCGTCGTTCAAAGCGATTCGTTCTGATTTGATGTCGCTGTTGACAGGACACAGTTTGTTGGTGCCTTTCAAAGAGCTACAAATTATGTCACAAACAGTTTTCGGACCCGCCACTTCTGTGGTTAATGTTTGGTGGGTTTAAAGACAAATATAAAATTGAACAAAAATTCAAATAAAAAAAAAAAAGCTTTTCTGTTAAAACAAACAAAAAACCCTCGACTTGGCTAAAAGTAACTAACAATCTGTTACAATCTGTACTGGACATGATAAAACTACCAGCCGGAGGAAAAAAATGTGGATCCCTCAACTGGTTTGGCAGTGGTTACTGGATGGTGCTGGCACTTGCTGGGTGTGACTGGATGCAAAGAAGCTTTTAAAAATCTCCTAGTGATTGCTCTGGTTGCTTCAGAACTTGAAAAAGTGTGACGCAAACCGGAAATGGAGAAGGTTCACCTTCAAAGTAAAAAGCATCAAGACGCACTGCAATCCTAAACAAGGCAAAGCAGGTATTAGACTGGACAACTTCATATTCTCTACTGTTCACTGGTTGCACCTTACATAAGCTATTGTGCAGAGGTCTGGGGCAATAACTATAAAAGTAAATGAAATTTTATGATGTGGTGTATGTATTATATCAGAAATATGTTCATTATTATTATTGAGGAAGCTGATTAAATATTGGAAATATTGATGGAATTAGGAATCATACCAGACAGAAAAACACCCAGGGCAACACCATCAGTCATGGATGGGCCTCCCCAGAGCTCGGACCTCAGCATTACTGAAGCAGTGTGGGATCATTCTGACAGAGAACAGAACAAAGAAGAGCTTTGAATATCCTTCAAGAAGCCTGGAGAGCTATTCCTGAATATCCTCACAGAGATGACAGAGCTGCTCAGAGAGCTCAGACTGTTAGAGTAGTATAAACTCTATTTTCGCCTTATGAAGCATGCAGGTGTAAACAACAGGAAAAAGCCTCAGCCTGATATATAAGACTGATACTGATACTTGGTCACATTTGTCATGTGTAGTTATCTATTAACTTATATACGCTCTGCTCACATGGTTGTGTTGGGAGCAGGATAGTTACAGAGTGCTCTCTGGTAGACAAACGATATGATGCCAACACTTAGACGGTCTTTAGTCATCTGCCTTTTTCATGCCATCGTCACAAAGAGACTACCTGTTAGAGTTTAGGATTTAATGAGAACTCTAATTACCTAGCTTAAACTGCTGTTGTACATTGATCCATAGTGCTAGAGCTGGGCGATAGAACGATAACGATATGTATCGCGATATAACTTTTACTCGATAGAGAAATTAAGCTATCGCGATAGACCTCGCCGCTCTTGTCCTCTTAAAAAAAAAAAAAAAAAAAAAGTCAGCCGATCCAAATTCAGTAGCGCAGAGCCGAACCAATCACAGCCGCAGCGTCACGTCGCATGACTTGTTACGTACAGCACAAGTGACAAGCCGCACGTGTGTTTGTTTGGGAAGCAGCCAGCGGGTAATGGAGCCAGCGCATAATGGAGGAAATGAGTGTGCCGACTAGAAAAATCAACCGAGCGTGACCGAAGAGAAAACCGATGATGGTTCCAATGCCGGAGAGATTGTCGAATGGAAGAGCCATAGAAGTTCCGTAGTGTGAAGGTATTTCGGCTATTTCAAGTCTGACAAAAAACAGAGTAGCGTGCACTGTAAATTGTGCCGAAAGCAAGTCTGGAAATACAATAAACTGGTGCATGCGTCACACTGTGCGCCACGTTATTGTTTCGGTGAAATGAATTTCTACAATACTGTTAATTCTACTCTCTGCAGTGTTTAAATGATTACATATACACACAGTTACTGTCCGTCCACACATACGACTCGGTTCTGCTTCTATGCCCCAGCTTTGTTTACTTTTTCCCACCGAGGCTTCTAGACTTCTGATTGGCCAACATTTCGACACGGTTAGGAATCTAGCGCCACCTGCTGCTTTGGCATGTTCATAGCAGCGTTTTCCTTCATTTCTGCCTTTATGTGTGGACGGGATTATTTTTTAAAACGAAAACGGAAAATCTCCGTTTTCAAAAATACCCGTGTACGTGTGGACGTAGCCTCAGTCTCTGACTGGAAGCGCTAATTCATCATTCGGCTTTTGTCAGACTAAAGTAACTGTTACAACTGTTTGAAAAGCTCAGCTATACAACAAGGAGAGATTGAGAATTTCCTTTTAGTTCTCAGTTTATTTGATATTGACAAAAGTTAGTCAGTTTTGTCTGTTCTTCTGTAAAACAAACTAAGATTTATTTTTAGAATTAATACTTTATTTCTAAGTGGAATTGACAATTTAGTCTGTTTCGTTTGTTCTATTTTGAAACTTAAACGCTTTAGCGGCTGCCTTTTGTGTAGTTTGCAATATTTGCCTTTATTTATCTGAAAAAGTCTCATGTTCCTTAAGTACATCTACCCTGTTGAACTTATTATGGGAAATGAATATTTAAATAAAAACAAGCTGCTGATTATTTCACATTTTACTTGTGAGCAACGGCTCATTTAAATCTTACAAATATAGTTATTTGGCTTATATCGTGATAGATATCGTTATCGCCTGAAATGAAAAAAACATATCGTGATATGAAAAAATCTCATATCGCCCAGCTCTACATAGTGCATTCAGCAGAGTTTGAGCATCATCATAAAATTGCTTGTCATGCAATCATTAAAATGTCATTTTTTTAGCAACGTGAATGTTTACAGATTTGTTTGTGTGTGTGTGTGTGTGTGGGGGGGGGGAGTGCACGTGCAGGTGTGTGTGTGTGTGAGGAGAGTGCCATCTGCTCTGGTGTTGAGACGGTTAAATAGCAAACAAAGAACACAGTACAAATAATGTAAATAGCCCTCTTCTTGGCTGTCTCTGTAACACGTCACTGTAACTGGCCTTTGTGTGTGCGTGTGTGTGTGTGTGTGTGTTCCCATGTTTTAAGACTGGGTGTATGCTAATTAGAAGCCACGTGGATATGTAGGTCACATCAACCTATTTTCTGCAAGACTTACACCCCGTTTCCATGTCTCACGCACACACACGTGTACTAAAGCACGCACACACAGGGAAAAACGCAGCAAAACAGCCCCAGTAAATGCTGCTCCCACCCACCCCCACCCACTTCTTAACACCCGTTTTAGGTTTGAGCCACTTTAAGTGAATGTAAAGTTGAGATCAAAAGAGGCAGAGGGGATGATTTTACATCCCTCAAACACACTTGTATAAATATACACATGTACACACACTCTTCTTATGTACCCCCCAAAAAGGCCTCCATCACAATATAGAGCCTGCGGTGGCGTTCCCCTGGCGTCCCATAGTGTTAGCTCACTTTTGATTTTACTCTACAAACTGAAACAAAAGCCTCCGCGCGCCGTCCCCTACCTTCTTTTATTTCTTTCTTCAAGATCTTTGCAATGAAGTTTAAAGCAGGAGCAGGGTTCACTCGAAAGACAGCCTCCCATGGGTCCGTCTATCGAGACGTTTAAACTGAGATGGGGGGGGGGGGGGAACTAAACAATACCTCCATCCTCCTCTCCTGACACTGCAGGCAGCTCTAAATTCATCATCCCACCGAGGCTATTTTGGGAGCTTAAAAATTAGGAATACTTCATATAGAAGTGTCTCCAGATCCTCTTCTCTATGTTTGTCCCTGTCTGCCCCCCCACCCTCTCTATCTGCCAGTCAGCTGGTGTAGGAGTTAAGAATGGCTGTTTACTTTCTGTGTGGTATTATTCATATCACCAAGCCCAGCACCACCCCCGCCCTTCCTTTATAAACTGACAGGATCACAATCCAGTCTCCCTGCCCACTCCTACACCCTCCACACCCTTCGCATAACACCCACCTCCAGCGATCCTGTCAGCTACTGTCCCCTCGTTGACCCTGCCTTTACATCTCACTCAGTTAAGTCGAGATAGACAAATGTACAAGCAGCTGACAACACATTCGTCTCACTCCATTGTCTCCATAAACCAGTCACGGCGTTTTTGTCTTAAATACCAGTCATTCCACTTTCGTTATGTACAGTGCTACTTCCATGGGACTGTAAATGATTTCTGTTGCTCAGACTAAAAAGATCTGGAAAATGCGATGAAAAGAACAGAGCTTAATGTTTAATGGCAGCAAAAGTTGGAAGGTGTCATTTTCTTATGTATTTTCACCTTTGGAAGCTCGTGTTGTGAAGCTACGGGAGCCACTGATGTTCATAACAGCACCAGTTTTCTCTTGTAGGGCACAGAGGAGCAGATGAGCGTCAATGCCTGACTCCCTGGTGTTACAACCCCCATTACCCGTCTGCTTAAACCCCATCCCCCACTTCTGCACGCATGCATAAACACACATGTGTGCGTGAACACACACACACACAAAGCTTGAGGGCAGGGGGAGGTCACAGTGCTCTGTGCTGGCTGGCAGTGGTATCGGAGGGCACGTGGGAGACACGCAGCAGAAACAAACCGATGCAGAAAATGCACGCGCTAGTGTGGGCATGCACGCTGGCAAGTGTGCTCATGTGCATGTTCTGAGACAGAATTAAAAGATGTGACAGAGCCAGGCGGGGTGGGAGGGCAGGGATGGAGCTGGGCGCTCTGTTAGAGGAGGAGGAAGAAGAGGGACTTGGCACAGCCTCTTTTTTTCAAGTTCCACTCAGGCGTGTTTTTGGCGTGGTGGCTGCCTTCACGCTGATGATGCAATTTGCCTGCCTCCTCGCCAGTCACAGGCGGCGCGTGTTTCACCATCGCCGCTGCGCTCATCCTTATCAGAGTGTGACTGCAGTTTTCCGCGGCCCTCCAGGTTCAGCTTAGGGGATCAGGGTACCACAAAGCCTGTTACAGAAACAGCTAGCTGCCACTCTCACTTCTCACTTGCTCCCATCCGACTGCGGCCCGCCATCCACCTCAGCACTGTCATGGTAATTTGACTCTCCATCTGAAGAATTCAGAGCCTATATGGTGTGGTGGAGGGTGGAGGATGGCAGCGTGGAGCACGCTGGATAATGGATAATGGAAAGGGAGCGAGCAGATGCAGGATGTGACCACACGTTTCAGTGTGGCTTTGTCGGGTTGGGCCTGGTTGTCAGTGGTTTCCATCTAAAACGAAGCAGGAAGCCACACTGGAAAAATCCAGAGCAATGCTTCCTCAGTTATCACCCAGCAGTAATGGGGATGTACTGGTGGTTACGCTGCAGCCATGTTTTCCTGTATTGTATCAGACGGGACGTAGCGGGGACATCGCGACTTCCTCCGGTGGGAGCAATGCCATTACTTTCTCTGTGGTAGCACCTGTGGTTCATCAGCTACCATTCAAGTCTTTCTTTCTGTCTCAGTTGTGGAATAAGCTCATCACCACGACTTTCTCTTCCCTCTCTCTGAGAGGATAAGACCCTCTCTCACAAGTTAAAAGATGCGTTGTCCTCCTGTGTGTGTGTGTGTGTGTGTGTGTGTGTGTGTGTCTGTGTGTGTGTGTGTGTGTGTGTGTACGTGGTTGGGGTGAACATAGGTGTGTGTTCATGCATGTGCATGTTTGTACTGTGGAGGGGCTGTACCACTTCCCACAGAAAGAAAACATATGAGAGCATTACCACCACCTCCTCTCTCTCGTTCTGTCACTCTCCCCCTGCTTCTCTCTCACCCTCCCTTCTCTTCTCCTTCTTAAAGGCACAGGTAGAAAATAAGAATTATAAGTACTCTGAACGCATCATCTAATTGGATCATATTGTATATTTTTAAATATATCCTTAAACATTGTGAAAAATGTTACCTGCATGTAAGAATGTATTAGACTGATCTGATAAACTGTCAAATCTGTGTAGGTGTATCCATTTGGAGGCATGTCTGAGACTCAAAACACATTGCATTCAGCTTAATTTTCTGTTGTAGTGTTTATTTATTATCATTATTTTATTTCAGACATGTAGGTCCTTTCAAACACGAAGATAGGTTTGTATCCATCTGTTTTTAACCGCTGCTCGCTCTTAATTTACCTCGGTTTAATACCATCCATCCATCCATCCAGCAGACAAGCCCAGACTTCCCACAGCCGGGCTACTCTTTCCTGCTCATCGCATTTATAACCAGTTGTTCTCAAGCCAGCTGAGGTATGTTGTTTTTTTGTTGAGTTGTGGGTCTGCCTCAGGGCCTCCTCCTGGTACAACATGCCCAAAACACCTCAACTGCCTCCTTTCAATGTGGAGGAACAGCAGCTGAACTGTGAGCCCCCCTAAATGTCCAAGCTCCTCACCCTGTCTCTGGGAGAGAACAAAGCCACCCTTCGAAGGAAACCCAATTCAGCTGCTTGTGTCTGCCATGGATAAGATTACCCCAGCTTTCTTTCCTGATTCTGAGTTTTTGTTTAATAACCCAAACAGGGAATGTATGGTCTTCAAATTCAGAAACCCTTCTTTCTTATGATTTAAAACAGCACCTCGGTTCACAGCGACGAGACCATGGCACTGCCGTGGACAAAAACAGAAAAGCAACCAACAGAAAAGTTGAACTCGAGAGAACTAAACACACTTTCAGACAAGAGCTGTGTTTTTCTTCAGAAACAAAAAGAAGTATCATAAATCATCAGCTCAGTTTTTCAGTGTGTGAGAGAAAAACAGAGCAAATCAATAACTTAAGCCGCCCTTTAATGATGGCTGGCTATGTGGTAGCAAAGTTAGTTTCAGCTTTGTCTTTTTTTCTTGTCACTACTTTTTATCTCTGTAAGGAAGGTTATGAAATGAGTCATGGTTATCTGTTTGTTTCTTGTCTGCTTGCAGGATTACTCAAAAAGGTGATTTGCATGGAAATTTGAACAGAGCTTGGATATGGCTCATTTTGTAAGCAATTAACATTTGACATCACTCCCGATGTTGATCTGGACCCGGAAGTTCTCCTTAACTTTGTAAGAAAGGGCCAAATTTGACATTGCATAGCATATTTTCATAGATAAACCTTAAGAGATTTTTTTATGTTCTAAAGAAATTCTAGTCTGGATCCAGATATGATTACAAATTCAGGGCCTCAATTCAGATATAGTGTGGTGGGAATTTTTTCGCCTTGCCAGAGGCTTGTAGTCTCGCACCACTCTCAGCGTAGGTTGGGCCTGACCCAACCAGAGCAAAAAAGTCATGTGACCCTTAAAACGAGCACGAGGCATTGCGTGTTGCACGCTGCTCACAGCAGCAGCAAGTCCAAGCATTCATGGCTGCCCTTGTCTTTGCAGGTTGTTGCAATGTTTTTACTCCATCATAGTCAAACCAGCCATCCATACTTTTTTTTTCATCTTTATTTCATCATTTTCATTCCTGTAACTACTCACAGTGATGTCAAAGCACTTGTGGTTGGACAAGGTGTCGCAGTGGGATCTCACCCGTCATAGGTGCCACAGCCTTTCATGTCTTGGTAAAGACTGTGCCTGGGTTTGTTTGTCAGTTTTGGATAAGTCCAGTCTACCTTTAAAAAATGAAAATGGTGGGATGTGTTCCCATAGCCTCATTTATTGTGGGATATGTTTATTCATTTATGTTCTTGTAGGGCCATCTGTAAATATGTTGTAACAGTACATATGTTCTGTGTCATTCTGAAGTACAATACAGCATGTCGAGAAAACCACAGAGCGAAACACAGTGGAAGCAACAAGCCTAACAGCAGTGACCTCTTTTCTTCATGTTCACCTTCTGTGTCATTTCAGAAGGTGGCCAGGGTCAGGTGATGGAGCGCGTCATCTTCCAGTTGGACCGTCAGTGGATTGATCCCTGGTTCCTCCATTCCACATGCCACAGGATCTTTGGGCAAGATACTCCGAGTTGCCCGTGATGCGTCCATCAGAATGTGCTACCCTAAAACAGGAACTTGTACGTAGCTTGTTCCCAATTTATATTTTCTTTTTGTTTTATTTCAATGCACTGTGTTTAATTGTGTATTTAATTGCCCTACCCTCGTTAAGCTCACATATGAGCTTAAGAAAAGGTATTAACTAGGTAAGGTTTGATTAATTTTGGTTGATGAGTTGCAAATTTTCCAGCACGATTAAGAGTTTTATACCCGTTACCTCTGTAACATTATTTTGTTGTTTTACTTTCTTCTTTCCATAGTTTTCTCTCGCAGGTCTTTGGTCCTCTCATCCTGCATCTCCATGCATTGCTGAGTATTTAATCATGTACTTAAAAAGGGCTTTAACATTAACAAATGCATTGGGAGAGATCAGTCACCGACCCCCGGCAACCTCCGATCACTGGGAAAAATGCGTACACTACCACCAGTTGGTGAGTGGTTGCTGGAAGTTGTTGTCTCTTGCAAACAGGTTGCAACACTAAAAACGTCATTATGATTGCTTTGATCACAAGCAGATTTCCATGGTTACCCAAACTTTGCATGGAAGATGGCATCTTATCTGCAAGCACTTACTAACTAACCTACACAAAGTGCATGCAACCACAGCAATCTGCTAGAGGCCCAAGCAAACACAAGGAGGTTTTCACACTTCTTTGCAATCAGTTTGACCTAATGAACTACTGCATCTAATAGGCAGGGAATATTACCATGTTTCCTCACAATGGTGGTTTCCAGGCGTATGTCAGCTGGTCTCGTGGCCTGTGTGAGTGGAGCAACTTCAAACCTTCAATCATAATAATACATTTTCAGTTCTCTCTATAGGCACCAAATAAAGCAAAGTCTATAAATTAAAATGATGTAGTGCTAGAAAAATGTGAATTAGAATCATGCGATTATAGAAAAAGGCTGACGTGCAGCCTTACCTGTTAAATGACATGTTTTAAACTAAAGAAAAAAGGAATTTACTTTGAAAAATGATGTTGGGAAAGCCATTGGGAACGCCTTGAACAATACAGAAAAAAACTAAATAGAAAAAGGTAAAAGAAAATAGTTTTAGCCCATAAACAGACTGGTCTTAGCTCTCCAAAGGAAGATACGTATGCTAGATCAGAATTCGGTCCTCCTGCACATATACTGCTGTTTCATTATGTTGCCATAGCCGTCACAGAGAGTCCAATTCAAGCATTCAATTCAATTCCTGCTGTCAGCTGTTTATTTTTAAATAGACACTCACTGGTCCTGCAACAGCAGGAATTTAACTACAAACTTTCTTTGCCCTTATCAGTGCTGTTTATTCTGCATTGCACCAGTGTTCCCTGTGGGTGATTGAAGTCGCTTAAGCACTTTATTTAGTTTGTCTCCTTGACCAATAAGATCGATAAGGTCTGTGCACTCAGGATCCAGGAGTGGGTCAATTAAGCTGTTTTATCTTCATGTCATTCCAAACACTTTGTCAGCATTTATCAACCAACAAATGAGACATCATCTGGTTAAAAACATTTACCTTTTAACCTTTTTTATAACCACTTTAAACTATTTAGATAACAATCAGCTGTTCTGCATTCAATACGATGCCACTCCAAATATTTCTGTCCACTATAAAGGAGAACATCACAGCCTGATACCTGCAGGTCTGACAGCAGGTGCATCACTCCTCCTGTTTTTTTACCTGGAGACAGCAGTCGCCTCGTTGTTCTGAAACACAATACAAAACTATCCACAACACTACACACTAACTACACAAGACAACACATTAACTACACACTAAAAACACGCTAAAAGTCACAAATTGCTCACATCTCAAAATTCGCTCTTTCTTTCTCTCTCTCTCTCTCTCTTGCTGTTACTCCTAAAACATCCCCCTCTTCCTAAACAACCAAACGTCATGTTGCCATGTCATTTTTGCTTGGTTGACATGGTGCATTTTTCCACCAACACAAAAGGGCGGGATTTTTTTGTTTTGTTTTTTTATTTTTTGACCATGAGCAGAATCAGAATACTTTATTGATTCTGATTCTGATTCTGCTCATGGTCAAAAAAAAAAAAAAACTAAACTAAACAATGAGCAGAGAGTGCTTGCTAGCGCTGTCCTTAGACAGTAAACATGAATGAAACTATTGAGGAAAAAACACGTATATATTGTTTATCATGACTCTGGTTTTACGTAGCCTATCAACACAATTTAAAAACTGGTATATATATCACCTTGTTGCTTTGTCATCTTGACAAAGTTTAGTAACGCTAGTAACGTTAGTAACGCCGTTACATGTAACGCCGTTATTCCCATCACTGGTCTTAAACGGGTGAATGCTTTTTACACATCGCAGTCAACAAGAAGTCAATTCCAGCTGTACTCTTTGGCAGCAGCCCACACAAACCACATCAGATCTTCAAATAGCCTCTGAAATGGGGTACAGTGGAGCTGGTATTATCTGTTGGTTGAAATTACAATTTAGTTGAAAGCTACTGCAACTTTGACATTATACTGTTACATCTTTTTTCAGATGAGGCAAACAGACATGGAAGAGCATTTATGGCAACTACAGAGGTTTTATGGCAACTACATGTTCAAACACAACACGTTTTTCTATTGTGTTCTTTCGTATCAAATTTAAACAGAAGATGCAAGTTTACCCTTACAGTTCCAGCCAGGATACGCATCTTTTGCTTGTCTTTATCAGCCCCAGCTTTTGTTCCACTTTTGCTCTCCCTTTCCATCACTACCTCATGTCTCCCTGTAATGCTTGAATTCAGACTAATCCCTTCTTCTTAGTTTTTGCCTTTTCTTTCTCCAGTTGCAGATTCTGATCGAATGATAAAGTTCCACCAAATCACTGTGAAAGTGATGTAGTCAGTGGAGCCTGGACTACCGCCAGAGGTTTGGCAGTCATAGTTAGTTCTTCAGCAGTGCTTCTTAATTCAGCCCTTTCTGACCCTTTTCCAGTTTTTGACCAGCCCAACTCTGCTGCCAAATCAACCATATCTGCTCTTTGAAACTGAGTGAAAGCATTGGAGCTAGGCCTTAAACTCAGATCAGCACATCAACAATAACTAGGAATAGAAGGAAATACCAAAAAAACCCATTCAAAAAGCAAAGCAAGACAGTCTGAACAACACAATATACACAATATCCCCCCAGCAGTGCATTCTTCCGCACCTGCAAACTCGCTGTGTTGGTGAGGAAAAACACCCAGTTCTTCAGGGTGTGCTGGAGCTAAAAGCTTCTAACCACACAGACGCACAAAAATAACTAACAGGCTTGAAAACAAAAGTCAGCAATTTGTCCTTATGAAATAATTGCTGCTACCACCTATCAGGGGGACACAATGGATGTTCCAGTCAGACAAAAGTGCAGATTCCCAGAAACGATCGTCCCCAGAGACGTGAATACTATATAACCCACACTCACACCTCACTGCAACTAACCTCTCCAACAGATGTCACTCAAATATGCAAATAAATAAATAACTCGGAGTCCCCCAAACCTGTATTACACCTGTTTTAGATATTTACTGGTTTCAAGTTGGTTTCTTTTAGGAAGTAAACTCCAGCAGGTGAAGACAGGTGGGGGAAACTGTGGCTTAACAAGCTTTGGTTCATCACATCACTTATCTTCAGCACAAAGGAACACACAGCACTAAAACCTGCGTTTCCACAGTTCGTTCGGCGCATTTTATCGATCTAATTGAGCAATTTAGGCTTGAGCAGCTCGCCGCACTCCACATAAGGACAGCAGGAGTTCGATATTGAACTATAAACCCTCTGATTGATGGACAGTTGATGGACTGACTCTACCTCCTGAGCCACATTGCAGCTACTCCAGTCAAGAGGTATTAAATTACTTCTGGTACTGTTACCTGGTGTGTTTTATGAAGTCCTATGATAAGGCTTCAACACATGGATCTGTTATTCATACGATCCCCCCGGATCATATTTCCTCATCGTAAGTGGCGTAAAAAACACCAACCAGTGAAGGCACCTGTGCTGTTTTAAACATGGCAGTGTTTTCTATTTAAACGCCCGTGAACGCTTCACCTGTCCTGTGTTTTGGGGTTCCAATAATAAATAAAGTGGCATTAGATCGCGATAAATCTGAAAGCAGTGGCATGTTCAGATTAAAAGGCAAAAGAGCTACAATGCACCACAGATGTGTTTTAGCATGTACGGCTTTTTGTGTTGTCAAATGCAATATGATAAACTGTGTTTTTAAAGTTTGCAATGACTTTAAACGGTTTTATAAGGTTGCATGGCAAAGATTTGCGATGGAGCTGATTTTGATTTCTTTCACGTGTGCCTGCAACAGCGGTGCACAGCAGCAATGAGAGACGTCTGTCGTTCTTCTTTCTGTCTTTGTCTCTAATTATGGCAGCGCTGAAGTGCACGCAGCTTTTCTTCGCCACAGCAGAGGCCCACAGTAGCCGCTGGGTGTCAGACGGATGAAGCGGGGTGGGGAGGGTGCCGACCATTTGGGAATGGCACAGAAGAACTTGGTGACCAAGAGGAGTGACGTAAATCAAAACAGACAAATAGACAGGAAGGCAGGCAGCTAGATATAACAGCAGGTAGGTAGGCATGCAGACATAACAGCAGACAGACTGACATAATAACAGACAGACAGGTTCAGAGTTAGGATAACAGCCGGTTTGAAGTTATATAAGCAAAGGCTTACAGTTTCAAAAATCTTTCAGTGGCAGTAGATGTGTACCAAGGCAGTGCAGATGGATTTTTATTTTCTCACTGTTGCATTTTCCTGCAAGCTCGTTATTTTCTGTGGTCTTTGCTGAAACGTGTAGTTTTTCCAGTTAAATAGTATATAATAGCTTACACCGTGCATTATTCAAACCTAGCAACAAAACACAGCCCGTTTGTTTATGAAGGCGGGATTTGGAGACGCTGGTTTCAATCCAGTGATGCACTGACAGCCAAGAGTTGAATAGGCAGTGTGTTTTATATTAACAATGGCTCGGTGATGTAGTGACTGATGCTGTTTAGCTTCACACTTACATGGAAGGTATGATAATCAGTGATAATTTTTCCACATGAGAGTGGTCCCGTGTTCACTCCAACCCCAGCTGCATGCACAGTGACATAAAAAGTGACAGTCTGAAGGGGCAGTTTTTCTTCTGTAAGTCAAGCTGAAAAGGGGAGGAAAGATGGACCTCGAGTGAAGGAGAAGAGAAGAAGCAGATCAAGGGGCCACTCCGAGTCAGGGCTGACTCATATGGACTGCAGGGCGGAGGGTTCACGGCTGTCTTGTGTTTGGCTGTTTTGAGGTTGCATTCTTCTCTTTCTACTGGCTCTCCAGAACCCCCACCCCACTTCACCGTCGCCACACAAACATATATACAAACATGACCTATACACACACATGCACACACTCACACAGGCTCTGGGGACAACACTGGAGGCAGGTGCCGAGAAATGGGCTGAAAAAGGCTTCCATTCGTTTTGGCGCTGAATTATTCAACCTGTGATTAATTATAATTTGGCCTCACTAAGGCAGGGACTGGGGGAATTCCTCTGTTGGTCTGGATCGCAGCTTATTGTGTTTTTCCTTCCTGTGGAGGCCGACGTCGGGGCAGAGCCGAGACCTAACAGGGGTACTAGATGCCTGCACATCTATTGCGGACCCTTACTCGCGAAGCTGTTGCATAACATGAATGGAAAGAGTGCACTCTGCAGACTGGAGCGGGGAAACGAGAATTTAACACTCATTTCAAGGAAGAGAAGACCACTGTGGTTAGAAATAGCTCGTGTTCAAGGCTGTGCAACTACACTGTTTATCTGAATGAGGATAAGCCCAACCAAAACAAAAATAGAGACAGAAAATAAAAGGAAAAGTACGTTCCTCTCTATTTAATATGGCGCGACACGAGGCACAAACAGTTTGTATCTTTGTTAGTTGTACACTTGGTTTTATTTAAGGTAAAACACACGACATGCTACTTTTATGTTGATATAATTTCAAATTACAGTTTTACAAATTTAAATTAAACGCTCAGCCCACTAATTTCATTCATTTATTTACTTTCCATCCTGTGAAAACGGGAAAACTTTTTCCTGTTTATGGTATAATGCACAGATCACCTTGTGCAGTGAGCCAGCATGATAGGTGAGCATGTTACAGGATATAAAAGATCAAAAGTACATCCTTCCTTTACGCTTGGGTAACAAACGCCACAAATGTGACTTACTTAAAGGATCTAGCAGCTAATCACAGGAGCTGTTATACTGAGCTGATCACACTCAGTGATACGGAATAACATGCTACCTCCCTACAGCTGCTTTGTAATTGGAGTCAGATATGTAAGTCCCAGAGAAAGAAGGGGGTTACCCTTGGGTCACTGAGGTGGCAGATTTGGAAAGAGTAATAATAATCCATCCCGCTTTCGCTAACAAGAAACCAGCCAAAGATTTCGCCATGAGACGGCGGCCTTGTGCGAGACGTGAAATACAGTAGAAGCTTTGATCCGACTGCAAGATGATTGCTCTCCGTGCAGAGCAGCGAGTGTGACTTGGCACAGGACGCCGCTGCTGAAGTCTCCCTTGTGATAACCAAGAACGCCCTTGATTAACTCACAGCTTCTCGAACCAAACACAAACCCTTCATTATTTATTCTTTAATTATCTGAACGACAAAAGATCTTTTGCTGCTGAGAAACCAGATTCAGTGACGCAAACCTCAGAGCTGTTTGTAACATCTGCTCTGACAAGACGGCAACAATGCTTCTCATTCGGAGTCAAATTTGTCAGAACTGTGAATAAAGAGGTGCATGAGTTAAGAACTCGGAAGATTATGAGGAAAATACAAGTAGAAATACAATCAGTAAGAAGAAAATATGCCCGGCGCTCTGCCTCTCTGTGACAGTGCGAACCAGTGATGGATGCTGTAAACACAGTTCAAGCAGTTTCAAGGTTCGGCCTCTTGTTAATTCAGCGTAGATCGATAGTTGGTGAAAAAGAGTCTTTTTTAATGACATGTTCAGATGACCTTCAACAACATCAGGGTCTGACTCATGTGATGACAAGGTTTAACAGGACAGGTAATAATGTGCTGACCGCTGTTGTGCTACCTGACCCTCGGCCAACGCGCACTCTGTGCCTGAAAGACCCTGGTGACGCTCACAGAGTTCATTTCCATAACAGATCATAGAAAACAAGCTAGGTGGCAACATTTCCTCACTGACAAATCCACAGGGGCCTTATTTTATCTTATTTATTGTGCATAGCATGTCTATAAGCCCTCACTCATGCAGACCTAGAATCAGCCAGCAACCCTGAAAATGGATGTTGGTGAATGGTTGCTGGCTGTCACCGGGTCAAAGTGCTCACAAAGAGGGCGCTGATGCAAAAGCCTCCTTCTGGCTGCTTTGTTAGCTAGCAGATTGCTGACTTGTCTGCAAACACTTGTGCACAGAGGTTTTATTACCCGATGACTCGCTCCCTTTTAGTCTCCTCCTTCTGATTTATTGTCCTGAAACATGGTTGAATCTCTGGAAACATTTGTGTGTGGTGTATGTAACAATAAAGTAACCTGAACATGACTGTGCAGAAATAATGGAAAGATGCCATGGGACGCACACAAATACGAAGCACGACTCACAACATACCAGTGCAAGCAGTGTTTACTGCACTGAGCCTGGTACTTTCTCTGTCTTTGTGTCAGAAAGTGCATTATAGCAAAGTTTATTTCACTGTGATCAAAGTCACAAACACAGAATGAGTTAAAAATGTCACACTATGTTCACGACCAGAGACGGGCAGTACTGTAATCCGATTACTTTTTTCAAGTAACGAGTAAAGTAAATAAACTAATAAACTAATAATTACCGTTTATTGCAAAAACGGTAATTAGATTACTGTTACTTTCCCGTAGGAACGCTGCGTTACTGCGTTACTAAAACCGTGATTTTTTTGCGAGAATGTCTCATGACAGTGACGTAAGCGACTGCGACGTTCGTGACAACAGCCGTGTGCAGATCAACAATGGATAATATATCGAGTGCGAGAGAGAGTATGAGCGTGCAGCGTTTAAAGCGTGGAAGTACTGACCTTACTTTGAGTTTGATTCCATAAAAAGTGACAAAAACATTAGCGTCCGTTGTGTGTGGGAAGAAAACTTCTTTTTACAGCGAAAAAAACCCTAAACTTCTGAGCAAGCACCGAGTGCGCTACCACGTAATGGGAAATTCACAGAGAAACTCGTGGATTCTTCCACTGACGGCTGTGGCACACCTGCACCAGGGTAAACCTCCGCCTACCCCACTCCTGCATTACAGGTGAAAATAGAGCAACAGGACCGCTAGTCTTTGATTTTATTTATTTTCTGCTGTGTTTTACTTGCATCTATTTGAAAGACTGAGTGTAAGCACAAAAAAATATTTTATTTTATGTGCTGGAATGTGCAGAAAATAGGTTTAAATGTTAAACAAATTTCTTCCAGTCAGAGAATGTTGCATATAATTTAATTTTTGCTTGATGCATAAAGTTAAAAGGTTAAAACTAATAAAACAAGTTTTAAAAAGAGACTTTTCCATTTGATTACATTTTGTATGATGGATTATGCAGAAAAAGTAGAATTGGGCTGAAAGATCTATCGCTTTATCACCTATTCAGGTTGTAAATCGTGTTTTTAAAAAGTAACTAAGTAATTAATTACTTTTGAAAATAAGCAATCAGTAAAGTAACGGGATTGCATTTTTGTTACTGATTACTTTTTTCAAGTAACTTGACCAACACTGTTCACGACTTTAATCTAAAGATGTTCAGAGGTAGCCTGGTGCAAATAAACAAAAAGCACAAATGCTATCATGCAGACACATAGGGTAAGGGTGAAGTTTAAGTTTAGTTGCTTCTATCACAAAAAAACTGAAAATATGCAATAACTCAGTCATAGATCAGGAACACTCAGGGCACATATGACTTTTATCTAGAGTTACAGTGAAGTAGAGCTGTAAACTTTACAGTTTGCAGTGAATTTTATCACAAGACAAGAACATCAGCATTAGAGGATCAGCTTCTGCGATATCTGCACGTGGAGATAAACTGGCTTGGTGAAGTTTGATGGACAACATATCGATAAAAGTTCTGGACCACACCTTTAAATTTTCAGGTGTTCTCAGATGTCCCTTAGAAACATTTGTGAGAGTATGCTTCATTGTTCTAAAGAGAGTGGTGCTGCAATAGGTTTTCTTATTTCCACGACTGCCCTATTATTGCAAAGTGCAAGTGTTTAGCAACCATAGCAACTCAGCCACAAACTGGGAGACCACAAGGAGTTACAGTAGGGTTGCCAACTGTCCCGTTTTAGTTGGGACATCACGCATGATGAAAAAAATTGTTTCGTCCCTTATTCTACCTTAAATATTGACCGTTACCTGCAGTTTCACGTATTTACACTATGCCCAGCTGGTTGTGCATTGTGCTTCTGGCATGCCAGAGTCTCCCTTATCCCTAACCCTTTCACTGAGTGCTGAGAAGATCAGCTGAGCTCCAAACCTCCAGCGGGATTACCATCATCATGGAAACCGTACACCAGGAGCTTCACGGATGATCAGCCCCTGTAGGTGTGACGTGTAGGCGACCCAGCACACTGGACCATGTAGTGTATGCTTTAGGTAACTAAAAATTCACTGTTGTACAAATTTACTAAATTCTGTTTCCTGTCGTCTATTTTTAACTACTTCAACTACTGTGAGCTTCATGTGTGCATGAAAGTTGATATGAAATTAAATTGGAATTGAATTTATAATGGAAGATAAACTGAAGGAAAGTCAAATCCACACGTCCAACCTCCACACAAGTTTAGGTTCATTAAGTAAATTAAGTCTCATTTTTACTGCGTGCACAAGAGGCCGACGTGCGTGGTGTGCCTCTGTTCCTCTGCAACTTCACGACCAGCGTGCAAAGGAGGAAATGATGGTGCTGAAGAGGCTAATCGGGCTAAACGGGTTCAGATGGAGGGGTAGATTTAACTCCGAAACATAATCCACTGAAGGAGATTGCTAGGGTTATTCTAAAAACATACTTACACCGTATTTCTATAACACCAGACGGCTATCTCTGGAGATCCAACTTGAGCGGCTCTTACCCTGGGAGGGGTGACGGGCAGTAGTAATAGACAGCTAAGCATTTCTGTTGGTTTTCTCATTATTAGACCAGAGCACAACACTGTTTGTGCCGTTATTGAAAATCAAAGCATCACATTTGTTCTTTCCATTGATGTTTAAAAAGTGGCGGTATCACCAACTGCATAGCTTCGAGTTATGAAGCTTTGAGTTTAGCGTTTTCATCATTGCCCATGTCGTGGGTTGAAAAACACCCCCTGAAGCACACCTGCATAAAGTGTCTGACATTAATAATGATCATAATTTAAAAAATGAACATCATGCTTAATTCAATATGACCCGAAACTGTGGACTAAGCCCAAAAGCTCTATGAAAAAGTGTTTACTTTGGACGTAATGGACGACCTTTCCCTCCATAGACTTCTATAAAGCGAGCAGTGTTTAAATAACTAGAGGTGACGCCCCCTGCTGGCTCCTCTTTGGGTTCACCTTTCAGAACACCTCCATCCATCTTTAACACAATCCACGTTTAAAACAAATAACCGACAGGTAAAGGTGCGAAAGCGCTAGAAGTGGGCACTGACATTTAAATTCACGGGATGAAGAAAGGAGAAAAAAAAAACCTTGCTCCACAGAGCAAAGTCCTCGCCAGCGTGCATTTCCCATCTCCCCCTCCTCTCTCCTCCTGCGGTCCGCAAACAAGAAGTGTGTGTTTCCCTTTAAGGAGCCCCCACCGTTTGCTTAACAGAGGGAGGAAGAGCAGGCCTGCGGAACAGCGGCTGAGGAGGGGAAAAAAATCCAACGGAGGACGGTTTCAAGTCCCCCCCAGTAGAAACTGTGCCTGATTTGTGGCCAATGTTGGAGATGTAAAAAAAAAAGAGAGAGAGAGAGAGAGGGAGGGAGAGGAGAGAGAAGGAGGAGGGAGGAGGAGGAGGGGGAGGAGAAGGGGGGAGTAAAAACACTAAAGGGGTAGCTATGGAGATGGAGCGTTTTGCTGGCTGCTTTCTTTGACAGGTGTTGAGTGGGGCAAAAGTCTTAAAACAGAAGCAGCATGTACGCCAAAGGTAAAGGAGCCGTCGTCCCTTCCGACAGCCAGGCGCGAGAAAAGTAAGTGACCGAGCCGCCGTGTGTGTGTGTGTGTGTGAGCGCGCGGAGGAGCGAGCGGCACAACTTTGTAAAGTAGCGAGGGTAATTTCACAGGAGCCGCTCTACTCTTTCCTCCCTCCTCCCCGTGACCCCCTCGGAGGTGCGCGATAAACTTTTTCCTTTGCTTGTGGCTCCAGTTTGCGTGTTTGTGTCTGAAACACGGCTGCCGTGCGCACACTTCTGTCACTCGTGGGGAGCGACACTGTTGCCGTTTCCTTTCCGTCCTGATACTTTGTTGCGGCTCTCGGCATCAGAACTTCCACGCGCGTGGAGAGGAGCCTGCTCCTGCTCCTCTGGAGGGGGCAGGAGCAAGGGGCGGGATGGGCTGCCTGCTCTGCGGGGTCCCGAGGCGTGAAGCCGGGTCCACGCAGGGAAAGTTCAGTGAGCGGGGCCAAAGTTTTGCAGTCACGGGGAGCAGAGCCTGAATGTTGAACTGCTGCTTCTTGCAGGACGCCGAGGAACGTTAGGCTGAAGTCTGCGCTGTTATTGTGTGAACACATAATATTGGACAAATGATTAGAATTTTGTTTATTGCTTATTTCTGCTGTGCCTTATTATTTGTCCACATCGTCCTCCTTGCCTGTGCATCCTTCCAGGATTTGAGCTCACTACACAAAGCCAGTGTAACTTTTAAATGCCCCTGTCTCTGGTGGATGGGAGGCTGCCGCCCTCTCTCCTTTATGTCCCTGCTAAGCTGGAGCATGTCTTTCAAAGAGTTGGACCCTCTTTGCATCAAAGCACTTTAGATCAGAGCTATGTTTTATCATCATTAGCTATTTTTAAGCACTAAACAGTCTGAGGTTAGAAGAGTGTAGGGATCCCTGCTGGGATGCAATTGTAATCTAAAAACACTGTCAGGTCCTGGGAGGCTGTGCTGTTCCGCTGCACCTCATGCATCTGTAATAGAAGCCAAATTTCTTTAGAGACTCTCTTGTATTTTTTGATGCATTGCCGTGTCATATTCAATTGATTAAGCCTCCTAGAGATGTGGCTCGCTTATGTGCTTAGTGGAAGCTTCCTCGAATACGACTTTGTGCATGCCTTGTGCCACAAGCCTTTGATTTCACTCTGAATTCCCATCAGTTTATTGGAAAATTGAGCAGTTCTGTGTGTGTGTGTGTGTGTGTGTGCTGAGGAGTGAATCCTAAATGAAAACAGTCCCATGTGGTTTTCATGAACAGCAGGCAGGGTGACCTTTGAACCAGCATATGATGCTTTAATATTGCACATGAACCGCCAGCAGACGCCGAGGCTGCGTTTACACCTGTTTGTGTGGCTCAGCTTCATTAGTTTATTTACAATACGCTGAAAGCCATCTATCATTTGAGTTCTGTGTTCCCGTTGCTTGTTCGGGGACTGTGGATTATGCTCCGTGTGTTATTGGGAGTGAAATCAGTGCAGAGGCAGCATGTATTTCAAATGATAGTGTAGGAGGAGATTAATAATTGAACTCATAAGAAATACAAGTCTTTGGAGAGCTGGAAATGATGAATGCTGCTGCGTTAAGGCTGCTTGTGAATAACCGCATTTCTGAGTTTGTTTTTCTGCATTTATTCCCACCTTTTCTTTACGTCTCTGTGTATATTCGCGTCCTTTCGGCATGTCACAGGCTTACAGGTGTTGTCCACACATCACAGATGACGCCTGCCCTCTCTGCTCACCTGTCTTGTCACCCTAACCTGCCCTGCAGGGCCAACACATGTTTCCTTGTAAGTGTAGAGCTCGCAACAGCTGCCTCAATGCATCACTGAATTGCCTCATATTCATATTTACATATTCATACGACTCTTTACATATTCAGATATTAAACAGAGGGCATCCCGGATGGGCTCGTATCTTATTAAAGCAGGCGTGCAGTGTGGCGTCACAGCTCCAGCTCTTGCGTAGAAGATTATGGTGTGATGTGCTCAGTTAGGTAATCTATAAAGGAATAATATGACTTTACGCTCTTGGTTTTGTTCAACAGCTCTAATCATAATAAAGTGTGAACGTTTCCCCACTTTTATTTTTGTGTCCTTTTGATTTTAAAGGAGCTGCACGGCTCTTAGATTTGACACACAAATCTGCAGAGGAACATCAGATCACATATTTAAGGCCAGAGAAAAATGTAATTAGTTCAAAGCATGTTTTCCTTGTGTAGCTGAGAGCAATTGGACGATTCATGACTGTGGGCAGGCCACGCAAGTTACACCAGGGGAAGAAGTTATAGAGGGACTATTTACTCATAAGTTTATATTGTGTTTTATTAAACTGCTTCCTTGTCTTGTGCCTAAAACGTTTCACGCATGTGCACGTGCATAATTTAAAATCGACAGCATGTTTTCTTCCTGTGGGGTGTCACAAATGTGGTGATGGCCAGCTGCTGGAGCTTTTCAGGGATTAACCTCACACTGGAAATAATGGAACCAAAACAATCACAAATTTTTTACACCGCACTGTTTAGGAAGCCTAAAAAGGGCCTGTAACTGGGAGCACGCTTCAATACCGAGGTGGCAGCCTAACTTAGAAAGCAGTGCTTCATTTACCGAAGGACTTGTGAGGTTTTGTTCTTGATGAAGTGTTTAATAAAGCTGCTCTGTATTTACAGTACTGAACGCTGCAGGTATGTACAGTAGCTCTCAGGGTCACTACACAAAATGTTCCAGCATGCACTCTTAGTTTTGCTGTTAATTGTGTTGTGACATATGTACAGTGTGCTTTTTATTTCCGTCACAGCCTTGAAGCCAAGGCTCGAATCCAGCCCGTTTGCTCAGAAATGCAACATGAAACAGTCACACGAGCGTTTCTCACTTTTGTGGATTCCGCTGCACGACCAAGGCCTCACCATACAGCTGTCTTGAGATCACAGGTAGCAGGAAATGAGGGGGGGAGAGTGTTTTCTTTGCAGATCCTTGAGAAACGTTGTTGTGATGAGGCGTCTTGTAAAGCGAAAACAAGCTACTAATACTAATAAAGGTGGAGGAGGAACCGGTGCCCTCACAGCCAGAGAAATTAATTATTCTCTGCACTTTTCAGTGTTTTATTTAATTTAATTTGGACGGGAGTGACACAGAAGCTTCCGTATTAATGTCTCCTATGTAACTGGAACCTCTTTGAATTGTGCGCTGATGGAGCCAGCACATTAATTAAAGGCGCCATTCACAAAAATGTTTCACAGATCGACGCCACACCTTATTTTTATTGATTTTCTTCTTTTGTAAACTCGTGTTTGGTTTCTAAAAGAACTTGCTCCTCGCGTTTGTTTTCTAATCCTCGGTTTGTCCGTGTGGTTTCGAGTGCTGTTGGATTTATGCGGGGAAAGAGCTTCAAGAGTAAAGTTAATCAGTTTGTTTTGAACATGGGTTTCTTTACATCCTCTGCTCCTCCCCCGACTCCTCCCATGTATTTACATGCACTTTAATGGGGATCTTCAGGTCTGAATGCATGGTTTTGATTCTACACAGATGGCTCTGCCATCTGCATTTTAGCCTTTTGAAGGAAGCATAAAGAGCTGTGCGCTAACACAAGCAGAAACACTGCTCTAAAAGTAAAGAAGCCCTCGATTTACCCTCAGCACCCTTTGGCTGACTGTGCTTTCATTCAGATATGTCAACAGTCAATTAATGCCGCCTTTCGTCAGCTGCTTCTGGTGCATCCGCACAAATTTGCTAGTTTTCTCACTTGAAATAAAGAAGAGAGTATAAATATTGAAGCTACGTGCCTGAAGTTGTTAATCAGTTTGGCAACAGAGCACACAGATGAGAAGTGCGCGCCTTTTATTAGCACACGGGAAAAAGCCTCGATTGAGCAAACGAGGCTCTGTGTGTTCCTAAACATACGTCGGTTACAAAACAAAAGCTCCTTTTTGAAGTTGCATCATGTTATCGTCCTCATTACCTGCTGAGGATGGTAGTCAATCGCTCTCGTCTGCCTCTTTCACCTAAAAACGGCTTTTGTGGGTTAAAAATCCAGTTTTACTATTAAACTCTGAGAAAAGTTCCACGTGATTCTGTCAGCAGGTAACATCACAGAGCCGAGAGGGAGAGCGGAGGCTTCATGTGTGCTTGTGTTTGTCTAACAATGTGTGGATTAACCCATGGCTAAAGCCACTGCTGTTTACATGCTCGGTGACGCTGATTTGTTTTGACAAAGGAAATGCCATAACTGAGCCCAAAAAATATACACAGCCGCTGCGCAGCGGGAATAAGCTTTAGTGAAACAGCTTCACTCTATCACGGATGTCTCAAACGGGCATCCACCCTCTCATTCACCTTTAAGTGATACATCACTGCATCCACACCGGGCACAGCCGTACTGTGTTTATATGCTGGGTGTAAATGTTTCATATTTATCCCGTCGCGCTTTAAAATCAGTATTTATTGTTTCTAAAAGGCATGTATGTGAAAGCAGATGCAGTTAGAGGCCCTGCCTCATCCTCCATCGCTTCCTTCCTTGGCCTGCCGCCGCTCTCGCTGCTGAATTATTGAAACAAAGACATGAGAGTTAATTTGCTAACTGTCTGTGTTTTAGCTCGCTAAACTCAGCCGAGATGCCCTTGTCTCCTGAGGCGAGCTGGGACAGCCTGGGGCTAAATGTCAGGTGTGTGTTTCCCGGGGACGTGACAGTGGGAGAGATCTCCTTGATGTGTGGACATGGAGCGAAGTCTTAGTTTGCTTGCGTGACGTTGGCAACGAGAAAGGAGGGAAGATCAGAAGCGATGTTGTAGAGGGTTTTCATTCTTCTCCTTTGGAGCTGCTTATGGTTTAAAAATTGTTATGAATCATTTTGCGTCTTAAGATAAAGAAGATGAGGACGAGACAGATGCTCTGCCAGTTGGCTTTGTGGCTCTTTTAATACAGCCTGACACACTTTACGTGACGGGCCTTGATATTTAGTCGGCAGTCAAAGCACAGGTCAGATGTTCTTCCTCCCACTCAGACTGATCTCCCATGTCTCATCGACTAATTTGCATCAGCAATTTGTTTTTTCTGTTAAATTTCCTTTGTGAACCTCTTCAGAGGGCGCATAAGCTGAGGAGAGGGCTGTTTGTGCTCGTGCTTTGTCTCGTAAGCATCTCACCTTTTATTCCTGACTGACACGTGTAACCGGAGCAGGGGTCACGGGGAAGCGTTCTCACCGGTGCTGTCCGTAGAGCAAAGAGCCGAGGCCCTGACCTTCAGTTTCCCTCTGCCACAGCTAACCCCCCTCACGCCTACTTTATCTACCTGTTCTTCCTCAAGCTCTGCTCCACCAGCTTGCAAAAATGTCTCCTCCTCAGCCGGGTTACACTTACTGGTTCTGACAGGGTAACAAAAGGTGTCCCCTGAAGCCTGGATTGAATGAGTGTTTTTAAATAATGCATTGCAGCCAGGGCAGGTGCCCATCGCTGGGGCACGGAGCCCCTCAGATCACACCAGACTCTGCCATGAAAATTTCATCGGCGCAGTGCTCATGGGAATCTGTTCGATCCTGTACAGCGTAGGTGCAGCATATAGGACCTGGCGCCTGCTGCTGGGTGTTCGCACTGCAAAGGCAGGGTTGATTTTGAACGTTACAACATGTGGCAGTCCCGTCTTCTTGTTTTGAGGAAGACCTATTTTTGTTTTCTTGCTCTGCTGCTGACGTAAAATGGAGCAGCTTCTTAGGAGGTTGTGAAAGGGTCTATTTTGACCTATGATCTTTTGCTGTGTCCCAACTCTAAACAAACAGTGAGCGAAAATAAAACTAAAGAGCAATGAAGGCACAATTTCAAGTTTAAAAACAGAAAATACAAATGTGCCAGAACATCGGTAGGATACAGGAGTCGAACCCTTTTCTTTTGTATGAAAGTCCTGTTGTTTATGCACTTTTAAACTTTTAGGTGGGAGCAGTATTAGCTGTCCCACAGAAACATCACTGAGAATGTAGTTTAATGTCGCGTGAACGTCATTTTTAGGAGACAGGGTGATAGGTTTGTAGTAGAGCTGGGCGATATATCGAGTTTTTAAAACATATCGATATATTTTTATACGAGATATAAGATGTGACAATATCCTTTATATCGATATAGTCTATGTTACGTTATAATTATAGTTGTGGAGCCGCAAGTTTGCCTCTCTTTCGTCCACTTTTGTCTCTACGCAACGTTACTCCGCCTCGCCTTCACTGAAGACAACTCCCCCTCCTACCCCATCGCTTCACGTGCAGGCAGCGACAAGACGGACACGGCAAATCTCCGTTAACGAGTTACTGCGCATCGCCCCATGCGTGGGGCTGGACGGCGTCAACGTGCTAACGAGCTAAACATGCTAACGAGCTAACCGCGCTAACGAGCTAACAGCGCTAACCCTAAAATCCTTTCATTCTCTCAAAAGTTGATAGCGCGCCTTATGTATGAATTCTGGTTGTGCTTGATGGCCGCGAACCGATTTTATGTGGTACACGGCGCTCAGCAATCTGTCAAAAAATGTTTTAGTACGACTTTGGTAAGCTACGGAGCTGCACCGCTTGATAGATTGTCGGCGCATTACGGCTACCGAGGAGCTTCGCGGAGTGATACGTACTGTGCATCAACGTAATATTACCGTATTGTGTGTGTATAAGGACCATAAATGGCACCTGTAAGAGACGTGGTTATGAAGTGGATTTCAAACTCCAGGCTGTCAGTCACGCAGTAAAACTTGGGAACAGAGCAGCTGTGAAATCTGTCTGTCTTTGTTATTACGCTCAGCGTCTTTTAGTTTACATTTTGACTGCACAATTGTGAGCTCTTTGTTTAGCACAAAAACAACCTTGTTTTCTTTTATTTATGGAGCATTATTATTTAATGAATGCTCATAATTTAATTTTGAGTAATTTTTCATGTACATCTGTGCTGTATGTTAATAAAAGTGCCTGTGTGACATCTGGGACACAGCTTTGACTAAGAACTCTCTTTTTGTTCTTACTTTATGGCTTAAAAAAAAAATCGAGATATATATCTTATATCGCCATCCAGCTAAAAAATATCGAGATATGAATTTTGGGTCATATCGCCCACCCCTAGTTTGTAGCTTGAACCCATCCGCTGGAACGTTGAAGACAATATAATTACACTGCAAAGCAAGACACAAGTAGGCAAGCTTCTTCATGTTTCTCGTGCACGGGTGAGAACCGGACAGGCACCGTTCCTTCGCTTGACCCCAGTTGCTCTCGTCCGTTCTCCCGTACCACTGTTCTTTTATTGAGGTTACATGAATATGCATAAGTTCATTAACATATGACGTCTACATACACACAAAGAGTACCTTGCCTGTGTGTGTGTGTGTG
The DNA here is from genome assembly GCF_965226115.1 of Aulonocara stuartgranti. Classification (NCBI taxonomy): domain Eukaryota; kingdom Metazoa; phylum Chordata; class Actinopteri; order Cichliformes; family Cichlidae; genus Aulonocara; species Aulonocara stuartgranti. The sequence goes on from NC_138958.1 coordinate 11,743,654, forward strand.
TGTGTGTGTGTGTGTGTGTGTGTGTGTGTGTGTGTGTGTGTGTGTGTGTGTGGACTGCTGATCAAAGGGTCAAACATCCTTGGTCAGGAAGAGGGTAGCCTCCCCCTCACCCTATATGGTTCATCCTAGATAACACGGTGAGGAAGTCCTGCAGTTCATCTAAACAAAGAGCACTTAGACTAGAACAGACGCAACTACGTTAATCCTACCATAAAACAATAAGACACGGTATGACCTCTCATGCTCCCAAAGTGCTGTCTAATACACACAAAGTTTGCAGACTATCAAGGATCAAAACCTAAACCAATCTACAACTAATTACAAAACTCTAAGCATATATAAGTAAATATTTCTAAGCATAAATGACAATCAACAATACAAATCTAACACAGGGTCGCTTGTTGAACCTTGCTAAACTGCAAGTACAGTTTCATTGCGATTCATTATTTAGCATACCTTCTCTCACTCTAACCAGTCACGGTAGATGGCCCCGCCTCCCTGAGCCTGGTTCTGCCGGAGGTTTCTTCCTGTTAAAAGGGAGTTTTTCCTTCCCACTGTCACCAAAGTGCTTGCTCATAGGGGATCATATAATTGTTGGGTTTTTCTCTGTATGTATTATTGTAGGGTCTACCTTACAATATAAAGCACCTTGAGGCGACTGCTGTTGTGATTTGGCACTGTATAAATCAAATTAAATTGAATTGAATTCAAATGGCATCCTCTAAATGTGCAGCTGCCAAAATGCAGATGTGAGAAAAAGGACAGGCGACATGAGTTGGCTTTGGTTAGCTGCTTCCACGTGAGTCCTTTCCCACACGACTGAGACTTTGACTGGAGGAGCGCGTCGGCCACTGCTGGTTTAAATGCTCAAATAATTAACAACATAACTCTTTCGAGCTTTACATACGTTATTGACGCCCGTGCCAAAGGAGTCATTTTGGTGTTTGATGCTCCAACTAAAGTGATCAGTGTTTCTGTAGCAGCTCGTTTTCACATTATTGCATATTTTCGTGATTAGCTCCACGTGCCAAAGCTGCAGTCGTTACTCTTGGCTAAAAACAAGAAGCTTACAAAGCTTTCTGTGTTTAAAAAATTGATTGCTGTGATTATTACCGTGCAATAAAGTGAACCGGAAGGCTGTATATGAAGAGAGGACGAGCAGGCTCTGATTCCTGAGATCCTTCAGTGTGGGCAGCAAAATGATGGAGGTTTGCAGCAAGGCCTGTTGTGCTCTGTGATTGGCTGCAAACTGGACACTGTTGAAGCTGTGGTGGAGAGGAGGCCACTGAACAAACTGTGATCCATCACAGATAACCCCGCCACCCTCCGAAACACAACAGGCAGGGGAGCTCCTTCTCCACACACTGATTCAGCTCCACTGCCCAAACATGCTTTACCCTTTATATTACAATATATCTGTGTGATAGAGAGGGAGCGTCCAGATATTATTATTATTGGATGAAAATAGTATTTCTCTTTCTCATTAGAAGTTTACATTTTTTGCTAAAAAGCACAAAAATTTCACATGAAACTAAAATAAGTACCATAGTAGTGCCGTTTTCTTCGTATCCTGTTCTAATGAAACACGGCTTAAGGTAAAGTCATAATCTGGGTCATGTTAGAGCCAACAATCCTCTGAATTGTTAAAAAATAAAAATGATTTTGCTGCACATTTTCGCAGATGACTCTTAGTTACAGGCGATGGGCATTTTCCTGAACACCGAGCTGATCACTTGCACTTCAGCAGAACAGTCGCTGCATCTGATATCAATATTAAACATTAACAACAAACAATTTGCTCCTACATGTGACTCTTTACAAACAAACACACACCGTGTTTTCGTATCTTTGTGGGGACATCTAATTGACATAATGCTAATTCACATAGCCGCTTACCCTGACCCTGACTATCAAAAATTAATGCCTAACCCTAAGCCTAACCATAACCTAATTGTAACCCTGATGCTAAAACCACATTTGAGTCTCAAAAATGCCTTCAAACTCATGGGGACTGGGATTTTGGTCCCTATAAGGGCTGTTGGTCCCCACAAGCATAGCAAACTTCTGATTCTTGGTCCCTACAAAGATATGTAAACACAGCCACACACACATACACACGACATATATGTTTTCCTTAAACTGTGTGTTTACATTAGGCGCTGATATGGGCATAAATAGGATGGTTTCAGATGTTAGAAATACCGCAGGTGATGGCATCGCGTGTCTGGCTGAAACTAGTCTGGACCAGCTGCAACACTTTAGCAGATAGTTCTCAAGACGCTGCAGTGACATCTTTAAAGACATAAAGAGTCAGCTTGTTCAACTCTGTTCTGGCTCATTATTGATTCATTCAGTATCACCCAGCAACAACCCAAACATCATAACTCTCTGTCTGGTCTGGGCTTGATGCATGTGATCAGCATAAAATCTATCGCCCCCACCGTACACAAAAGCGCAGCACCTCCCCGCACAGTGCTGTAGAAGCAGGGAGAGCTGAATATAGATGACTGCATGGTGTGGCGTCTGTCCGCGCTTCTTCATCGTAGTAAAAATATTTAGTAGTGCAGTTTGCTTTTGTCCTGAAATGGTGAACCTGAGGGAAGCATGTGCGTCCATGCAGATTTATGCAGATGAATTTGTTGTCTAACCGGGAGTGGGTGCCAGTATTTGAGTTCTTTGTGATAATAATGTTGGTAAATACTGTTTACCTGAGTTTTGCGAGTCTGGCCAAGTGGCAGTAGGATGAGTGTTAATAAGGGAAGAGAAAGAAAGTAATTGGCTGGTCTCTAAAAACTGATGCTATTTATGATATAAAGTACATTTATGTTTGTAATAAGTCCTTTGCAGCCACTGAGAAATATGTTTGTTTCCTTCTCTGCTGTAACTAGTTGAGAAGATCAATACCACTTTCAAATCTGTGCATCGAAGCGGGGCTAAGACGCTTTTCTTTACTTTCTGTCAGTTTAATTCTGTTACCACAGCACATTCTCATATTAATCACAGACAGAGTTTCATTTAAGGTTGTGCAAGTGATCCCTGTGAGCTAAAAGCTCAGGTTACCGTGAGCTTTTTTTACTCTCGCCTCTGTGTGATGTCAGTGAAAGTGGATATCTTTAATGTGGTCATCTCAGGCATACACAGCATCACCACGGGAAGCCAATCAGGAGTCGGCTTAAAGGGTGAGCAGGAAAACCGGCTTGTTTCACACGGAGGATGAACCGAGCGGCTGCGTCGACGCTCCGTATCAGATAAATATTTTTTTGAACTATGAATCGTGATAATTCACTTGACTGAAATCTAAGAGCTGGAAATGTTCATAATGGGTTTAAAGTTACTACGAATAACTATCCTGTATAAAGACAGGAAGCAGGCGCAGGTAGATCACCTGGCTCTGTCCACAGAATGCAACATTTGCCTGTCAGTACCTCTAAAACTCAAATAAAAATCACATGGTTTTAATCTAATGTTCCACAAGCTAACGTAAAAAGAGGACATGGTGGTTTGTAGTAGGATAATGTGTCGTACAGACTCAGGACACAAGCTGTGAGAGTGCGAGGATGGCCGAGGAAGGGAGACCTGTGCCGGTGCCGATTTTCAAGAGCAGATCTGTAGTAACTACAGTGGAATAAAGCTGAGGAGCCATACCATGAAGATATGGAAATGGGTTGTGGTCTGTAATGAGAGTAGGGAACAGGTGGAGAAGAGCCTGGAGAGGTGGAGGTATGCTCTGGAGAGAAGAGGAATAAAAAGTAGCAGAAACAAGGCATGGTACATGTGTGCAGCAGGGAGGATGCTAGCAGAGGTAGTGAACCTGGGGTTAGCTATCCAAAGCACAAGGGAGGTGAAGAGGAGAGTGCGGGGAGGGTGGAGCAGGTGGAGACGAGTATCAGGGGTGATTTGTGAAAGAAGGACAGCAGCAAGACCGAAATCAAAGGTTTCTAGGATGGTGGCCAGACACGGCAAAGTCAGAGAGGCGAGGCGGAGGCGCTTTGGACGTGTGTGGAGGAGAAAAGGTGGATGCTGAGGGTGGATGTAGTGAAGGAGGACAGGCAGAGCATTAGTGTGACAGAGGAGGATGCTGGGATGGGAGGAGGTGGAGGCAGATGATCCGCTGTGGTGACCCCTAAAGGGAGCAGCCAAGAGAGGAAGGAGAAGAAGAATGTGTCGTACAGTTTCTTGGCGGGAAGCGATGACTTTATGAAGTCCCACCATCTTGTTGCTAGGCAACCGGACTTTTACTGGTTCTCGGATCGACACATCACACGAGCCGAATTCATTTTCTACAGCAAAAGTTAAAAAATGTGTGTTTTTATTGGTGACTGGTGGGAAACTGTGCAGTCAAAATGTGCACGACTTGTTTAAAGTCATGAACCAGCATTTTTAAAAAAAAGATTAATAGTAGAATCGAACGTTATTCTTTTTTTCCTGTGCATGAATAAATAGTTTAACTCAGTAGTTTGATCCTTTGTGATCAGGCCTCATAGATAGCAGGCTCTGGGTTGGGAGCAGCCGGCTGACTGGGGTCTTTATCCCTGTGCTGATGCTCTGGTTGCCTCCATCAGTACAAAGACATGCAGACTGTGTTAATTGGTAAATGTCACATGCAGGTGTGAGTGTGAGCTTGAACAGCTTGTCTGTCTTTTCGTACACGATTGACTGGCAGGTGTAGCCCACCTCTTTACCTGGTGATTGGCTCCTGCTCACTGAAACCCTCTAAAGGACATGTGAGTAAAGCTTTGGTGATGAATACAGGCTGAGCTGCAAAGTGTAAATATGAGGACATAAAGTCTATTGTTTAGTGTGAGAAGAATACACTATTTTTGATATCAGCAGAAGTGTAATATTAAAGGCTTGTTTGCAGAGCCTCCTCAGCCATTTCCAGCAGCTGTGTTTCTACTCTTTTAGCTGGATGATCCTAAAAGATTTTCTTTTAATGGACCGAGCTTAGACAGCAATATTTGATTTAAGATTTGTCTCACAGGTGATTGAAAAGCTGCTAATAATTATCAGCTGTGCTTCCGTCTTAAACTAATTGCTGTTTATATTAATGAATCATTTTTGTCTCTTAAAGAGTGATTTGTGTTATCATTTCTAACACGTAGAATCCACAAGGGTGTGTTCGCGTCTGGGAGTCCTGTCTGAGGATATTCTTCATCCATGTTTTTCTCTGTGCCTCAGCAGCAGTCATCCTGAAACCTGCGCATCAAACATTCATCACCCTGTCGCTGTGTATATGATATCTGTACTGTAAAATCACGTTTATCCGAGCGCCATCTCAGATGACACGGCGATGATTTTCCGCCAGTTGTGCACAAACGTTTGACTTTTCCTTCACTTTTGAAATCCTCCTGAATGAACGCTCACTGTGATCCTCAGCGCTCACTCCTCCTCTCGTCTCTGCTCTTGTTTTTCAGGTTAGCTTTATATGTGTACGAGTATTTGCTGCATGTTGGTGCCCAGAAATCAGCACAGACCTTCCTGTCAGAGGTAAGAAGCTCTTTTAGTTTGACTTCCTGTTCAGCGAGGATGAGTGTGATTCCCCCTCTATTGTATGACTAGGAATGGAATTCACATTATGAGCTGTTATGTGTTCGAGCAGGCAGCTGAGGTCCCGACTTTAAGAAAGTGTAAAAACATGAACATGTTAGTGAGCCTAGTCCTGTGTGTGTGTGTGTGTGTGTCTGTTTTATAGTTGCTGAATAACAGCAGTACTTTGTAGTAGGGCTGCACGATTTTGCATAAAATGAGAATCACGATTTTTTGGCTTAGAATTGAGATCACGATTCTCTCACGATTTTCTTTTCCAGTATAAATATTTATTGCACTTATTAACTGCACATCAACTTCGTAACAGTTGAGACTGAACATAAAAACAATAAATAAACATAAAAACAACAAATGTCTCACGTTTTGTTGTTGCCGCAAAATGTTATACTGCTTGAAATTCCGTCTCCGTGTGTATAGAGCAGGTAGTGCAACAATAGAAAAATAGTAGCGGGACGGCACTGTGTAGCGTTTGTCTAGGGTGTTGATCATTTTCCTAAATCCCTCGTTTTGCACAGTGTTGATGGGAGCCATATCTTTGGTCAGGTGATAAGTGATAGCCTCCGTAATTTCTTTGTGCCTGCGGGAGTTCGACGTGCATAGGGAAGCGCTGTAAAAGGTTCCCGTTATTGATGTTTGGGTGGTTGACCAGGACGGATTTTCTCCTGTCACTTTCTCGTCATCCCTGACGTGCTCTCCGTTGTTTTTTCCCTGCTAATTTTAGCATCACACGGCACAGCTTCTGTATCACGTGGTATAAGGCTCCGCCCTTGTCATTTGTTGAGCAGGAAGAGTGAGCGCTTGTTTTCATGCAGATTACGTCCCGGATCAAAATGCGGTACAATCGTCTTTTTTTTTTTTTTTTTTTTTTTAAATCGTTGTCATTTGGAAATGAGATCGCACATAAGTATGAATCGAGATCGCGATTTTCTAACGGTTAATCGTGCAGCCCTACTTTGTAGTGTTTGTTAATGTGGGACAATGTAAACATGCTGTCAGTTGGGCTTCTTAATGTGATTAGCATCCCTTCATTATTAGTTTCAGTTTAATCAGCTGTTAAATTGGAGCAGTTTGACATGTTGTAAGCTGGTGCTGTTGCTCCTGTCCTATTCTGACATTTAACAAGTTAAACCAATCGTACCTTTAGTATTGGAAACAATTGCAAACTTAACCATTTGTTTCAGGTCTGCTAGACTTATTAGCCTTATATTATGCCCTTGAACTGTCGAGGAGGTAGGGTCTCTAATGTGTTGCATCCTCTTCCTTAATGTACATCCTTCCTGCTAATGGTCCCATGTCCAGGCCTCCTTCAGGAGAACACCTCTGCTGCTCATTGGCTTTATTCATCTCCGCTTAATACAGTCCACAACGCAGAGAGGGCTTTAATGGCAAACAAAGGCGGGCCTGTATCATCCAACTTTAATACCGACGTGATTTATGTGTCGTTTAATCAGATGAAGTCAGGGTGGAGTCGTGTAGAGATGCTGGTGCACATGTGTGCTGCATATCTGTGATACTGACCCTCAGAGCAGGCTTCCTGCACATTAGTCCCAGCCCAAAAGAGAAATTCAATGAAGACATCCACTAACAGAGGTTTATGGTCTCCGAGGAGGCTTAAGCATCCGAAATCAGCCGATTTCCAGCTGACTGGTGACAGCCAACTGAATGCGAGCTGGTCTGTTTTGCGAATGGGCAACAAGCGCAGAGCGGTGCAGGAGAAAAGCCACGTGCACACTCGCAGCCCTGCTAACATGTTGTTGTACGCACTAGAAACGGATTTAAGCACCTGACCAAATCAGATAATTATTTGTACCTGTTTCCAGTTTCTTTTGTTATAAAAGTGTTATAGAGTTAAAAAGTTTTTTTTTTATTATTTTGTTTGTATATGCTGTCAACTGTAGTTCTTAGAAAATCAAATGTGACCGACTGCAGGTATCAGTCGGTAATATTAGCTTTGTTTAGGTACTTTACGCTAAACATAGCATGTTTAGCGTATTTATAACACTGAACAGTGAATACAAAAATAAACAAACCGCAAAATCAGTTTTCAAAATAGCAAACATCAGTTTTTTGGAGGAAAAATGTCTGACTTGACCAGGGTGAAAAAATAAGCTGTAAAAGAACCGTCACAGTCAATATAAAATATCAAAATCCCTCATTTAAATCAATAAAAAAGTTTTATCACTCCCAGCTCTGCTGAAAATGATGAGCTTTTCAATGAAAAAACACACACGTACCCACCTCACATCGCCTTTCCTGGAACACGGATGCATCGGTCAGATATAATCGGTCTTTTTTGCCTTTGCTTCCACCAGCGTGCAGGCAGGCAGGCAGCAGGGTGGACGGGGCTGCTGGAGGTCGGCCCGGCTGCCAACAACCAGGAGTCTGAAATATGAAGTAGAGATGGTGGAGCGGCACAGAGAGATTAAGTAGCTGAGCTGCAGCGAGCCTCGCTGATTTCAGAGCCCTTGTGGGTGAATCCTCTCCCAGAGATCGAGTGTTATTGGTGAGCCGCTGGAAAGGGGTGAAGTTCTGGGTCGCGTGCAACCCGAGGCACACAAACACGGATCCGTACACACGTTTAAACAGCCTCAAACAGGAATTAAAACATCTACCCAGACAGGGATTAAAACGGCAGACACGCAGAAGAGTCCACATATCCACGAGGCACGCACGCTAAGACTGCCAAGTCAGTTTGATGCCAGTTGTCTTAAATGTAGCGCCTGCATCGGTGTGCTGCTTAAAGATTTTGAGTATTTCAAGCCCGTCTTCAGGTTTATTTAGTCTCTATATATGCTGAGAGTCAGTCACATGACCTGCGTAACATCAGTCTGTTAGAGTGATGACATCCTGTCATTTAGTCAGGCGTTTCCATCCAGCTTCCTTTACCCACAGAAGTGACGGAGAGAGCCACGGCACGTGCACAATGTTTGCATCATCATTATCAACACAAGTCTAGTGAAGCATAGCCACACTTTTAAATGCTAAAATCAGCTGCTGCTGTCTACCTTCCTAACTTTGAGCCTTAACAGTGTCTAAAATGTCTGAGTTGTTTAAAAACTAAAGTCACACCATGCAGGTGAAACTATTCACAGAGACAAACCTGTGAACCCTGATGCTGGGAAGCTGGCTACATTAATATAGGAGTCTGTGGAGACTCGCTCGCTTTTGGGGTCGGTTTTTGGCACTCCTTTTTTCAGCCTCTGAGGTTTCCACTTAAATCGGACACGTAATGACAGTAACAGTAATAATGATGTATGTGAGCAAACGCAGCAGGTTGGCCTTCCACTTTCTCGTGCCTTA